>NC_041813.1:1256568-1570710 GCF_900964775.1 Scleropages formosus | reverse complement strand
GTGTAAAAATATACGGTGACACCTGGTCGGAAATGAAGAACGTAGCAGATTACTTGTATAGCTGCAAGCAAACTGTCAACCACAAGAATATTTTCGTGAGAATAGCGAAAATAACTCTTGAATATGGTACAGTTTGCTTATGTCAAATAGTACTGGACTGAAATGGCAAAAGGCAGAATCAGAGTACAAACTGTATAACCGTGTATTTATGACTCGTCGTTTTATATTTAAGTTGAAATGGGTTTGTCGCTCCAAATTGTTGAATTCTCCAGTAAAAATGAACAGAGGTGTCTGTGCCGTGCCGTGTGACCTTCCTGGCATTGTTTGGATTCCAGGTGACGGTGGCCCCTTCTGTTAACTCTTTTCAGACAGGATCATTGTCTCCCACGCTTGTATATGATTTCATCTGTCATAAAGCAGCACAAGAATTGACACCTCGCCCTGCATAGTTGCTTTAAGACTCGCTTGTCTTTCAGACTCAGCAGAAAAGCCTCGTGACACGTTGTCATTTGTACCGTAGGCTGGGCTTTCGGAGAAGAGGATATTATAAATGCTACGTTTCAATTATGCACAAGTGCTTGTACACACACAACACACTCGCTCATTTTCCTTTTTATTCTAATATAGAGGACTTGCTACTGGATTTGCTTTGAGGGTCAGTGGTAATCATATTTTGATGTCTTTAAAAATATGATTTTTCTGTACGCTAGCAGTGTCACTTGACTCTGATTAAAATTATTAATTTTGAAAATACATTTTTTGCCTCACCTGAAATGTTGAGAAGGTGAATGTGGAAGGAAACTTTACACTTGAAGACAGTAATTGTCGTCGTACTCTAGTAGGAGTTGTATGGCTTTATCACCTGGGAGAAAGCACACCCTCTCGATGGGTATTGTGTACATTTTTTTCATCAAGGATTCACTTTTTTTTGGAATCAGTACTTTGCTCCTCAATTTGCAGCGTGTGTATATAAGCTGTACCTAATGTGATACCACATTTTTCCGTGTTCATAAGATGTGTCCTACATTTCTGTACAAAAAGATCTGTTTTCTCAAGTTTGTTCTGTAGCAGTATGTTGGTCTTAAATATATTAGTAATTCAAATGGTGCACTCAGCTTGGATTCTTTACAAAATTGCCTCAAAAATCATTAATTTATGGTAATCCCACAAATCCTTTTACTGACAAATGGGATTTGCCTGTCCAGCTGATAGAGTGCTCCGGTTGTTGGGGGGGGGATAGCAGCATGTGCTGGACCCGTGTCAGTGGCTACTGCTCAGTGAAATTCCAGCCACACTGAAACTGTATATGGCCAAGATAACTGCATATTGAGCCTCTTATCATGGGGACACAAGGTCAGGTGAAGCACGTGACCCCTTGCATACACCTACCCGCCTGCCGGAGCACAGGGAAGGTGAGCGAAGGAAAGCAAGTTGAGATGCTATATCGCAGTTACAGGATTGGTTCTTGTGCTGCTCGCGCTTCAATGCCTGGTTTTCACTTAGTAGCTACAAGTCATTTACGTGGCTGTACCCCTCAGTCCCTTGCCGCAGGGAGCCGTTAATAAATCATGTTCTGTAACTTCAGGGGGCAGTTGTGCCGATCTCATTTCACGGGGCTGCTGTCTGTTCACATATAATGTCACAAATGTTGTCCAGCCCTGGTTTGGGATTTCCTCAGTGGAAAGTGTGCCTTATGTGGGTCTCCGACCCCCGGCGTCTTAATTCCATTTCTGTTGATTGACAGGCAAGAGTGTGCTTTGTAAACTCTTAGTGTAAACAGTGGAATGACTGGTAGCAACTGTTTTGTGGCTTCCGCTCTAACATGCTAATTGAAAGTGTATGTATTTTGTTATGGACTGTGTGTGAGCCTTTTGATTCTTCCCAGGGATCTAGCTGCTGTTGGGATCCAGGGGTCTTGCTGCTGTTGGCCCCACGTTGGCATGTGCGGTGGATTCTCTTGAGGTCGCAGACAGATTTAAAGAACCGGCCCAGGTTTCATAACTCACAAACGATGTTGAACATTGTGCCAAATGTTCATGGCGAACAAGAACGCAAGGGATGTGCAATTTCTTAAGGGAGGTTTGTTTTTAATAGTCAGATTGGTAACGTTTCATGTTGTCTTGTTTCAAAGCCATGCCAGTGTTTGCTGGACGTTTTCTGTGTGCACCGCGGGTGTGAGATTAATCCATCCTTCACCTGACACACATCGTATCTCCCCTGAAGAGGTTTAATTCTTCTGTACTGACAGCCCACAGGTGACCCCCACTGCAGAGTGGCAGTGCCGTAGTTAGAGCTTCAGCCTGTACACACAACTGGGGAGCTCGTAGCAAGGAGAACTCAGGTCCCCAGCAGGAAAGTGAAGACCTCAGCATTTTAAATGTTTCGCCCTTTGTACAAAGTGGGCAGATTTTTATCTCGGCCACAGAGCCCGCACGGTGGAGGGGAATAACGCTTTTGAATGCTCAGCCGATTGCACTACAATAGGACCGATGTACGAACAATGTGGCAGCACTGGCACGTTTGGAGCGTGGCGACCAGTTCCCTCCCTCCCTCGTGTTCCTGCCGTTCTTTCCTCCTCATGGCGTCACCTCTGCAGTCTTCCTCAGCCTTCTTTTCAGTGTCCCTCCCGAAAGCTGCTCTCAGATTTTTCCATGACCATATACTCCTGTGCTGCACTCAACCTCATTGAGGTTAGACATTATTCTTAGTGGACGTGTCCAGTTCTTAAAATGCACTTTGTTACGATCATTCGTCTTTTATATAGCTGACATTGTCCAAGATGTCTTGGAATGTTAAATGATCAACTATAAAGTGATTTACCCATTTATATAGTAGGGTATTCTTACTGTATCTATTCAGGATAAGCAATAATGGGTCTTATTCATGAATGTGTGAACATTTCGCAGAAGAGATGTCTCTTAGTTCCTGAGTTCTGTCAATGAAGGTGAAGTTTTCCGTTGACTGGCCAACACCTGGAGAAGATTCCATGGCTTCTCTGATTTCACTAGAGTGATGGCTGAAGATAAATGAAGAACTGACTCTCTCTTTCTCACCTCTTTTCCCGTTGCTTTTGTCTTTCAGGACCGGAATCGGCCCTTCGATGCATTTAGCTTGCACTCTTTGGAGAATTCCTTAATGGATATGATAAGGACTGACCATGACAAAGGTAAACGGCACCCAGCTGGTCTTCTGGCCATTAATGTCCGTGATATTATGGAGGGCAATCATTTAGCATGTTAAGAGTATTCATGTAGCCATGCTTTAATCTACTTTTGGACCTCATTAAAATCTGTGATATTTTTACTGCATATCGTATTATATTTTTTTTGTTGTGTATAGTACATTTTTATAGTTTCATATAATAGTATATTTCAAGCCATGTTAGATTCACCGTCTTCACCTGCAAAATCTTTCAGATGTTTAGTGTTTAACCTCTTTGGAGACCTGTCTTTGTGCTTCTGCTGATTTTCATAATTCTTTCAGTTCGTAAGTGTTTCACTTTCGTCTTTCTTTCATTTTAATTTTTTTGCACATCAAAGTCAAAGCTAAAATTCAAATATCAAAAGCTAAAAGAATCTTGCCTTTTTTTTTTTTATTTTTTTTAAATAGAATTCCAAATAACTTGCGTTATTTTTCAGGAAATGAGCAGCAGGTTTGTGTTATTTCCTTATGTAAAAAGTGCTAAGCAATTGCTAAGGAATGATTTTTTTGCAGTATAGATAATTGTACAGTAAATTTAATCTTAGGATTTGGGGGTTCAGGGACACCCTAGCTCTTTTTCCAGTAACATTTTACTTCCAGCTTCAGCTCCTTAACTGTTTTGCATGTTTTATAGAATATTTAATGCATCGTTAAGATCTTGTTCAATGTTTGATAGCCAATGAGCTGACCATCCTAAAAGATGTGCATTGTTACAGCAGAATGTTCGTTTAGATATTTATGTGTATATTTATGCACAATCTGAGTACTACTCTCATACTATTTCCCCTTTTCACAAAGGAAAACATTTTAAATGCGCTATTAAATGTGTATAAATCGTTCAGCTTATGACACTAAAATGAGAGAGATGGTTTGTCGTCTATGTGATATTTTCATATATTTTTACTGCATTTGCAATATTCTAATTCGGCAACTTCCCAGATGCCAGTCTATGTAAAAGGAAATTATGCAGGTGTAGGCAGTGTCTCTCATGAATGAGGCTACATGCATGACTGATGAAAGGGAATTGTACATGATGAATTAATGAATTCAGTTCTCATGTGCGCAGCATCTCTGAGCATCACCCCACACAGCCGCAACGTTCTATTGGCTGTGGAAATATTAGTGTGGCTGAAGATGTAGTCGCTGTGGCTGGGATTCCAAATGGAAAATATTTTCCGCAGCTTTGCTTTGTGTCAATTACACTACAAGAGAGGTTTCACACACACTTTCTCTTTTGATTTTTATTTTAATACACCAATTTTAGTATTCTGACTTATATTAATTTGTCAATTTTTATTTAGTTGGCAAATATAAGTGAATGGTACAGAGCCACTTTTTAAAAAAAAAAAAAAAAAACAGGAATGGAGACAACTGGAGATGAATCCAACAAAATTAAATGTTTTCTGAATCACTTTTGATATGAATACTTTGATATGAAATATAAATGACTTAACTAATAGAAAAATGAGGAACCGGAAAATTATTTCTAATACTTGTCATCTCTAGTCGCATGTCAGTGTGCTTGAGCTTTTTTTTTTTTTTTTCTCTTCCCCCTGAAATTCCCAAATTCCTTCCTTACAAAAGGTCATAATTTCCTGTCTTTGCTTATAAAACTTATATGAAACTCTAGAGCATCAAGACGTCATATTGGGAAAAGGCAAGGTTTGAATGCATCCGTCCACCTTTCTTGTGCTTCCATCAGTGGTTCGCAGGTCATAGCTAGATCCCAAACACATTGCAAACATCAGCCACAAGAACGTTCTCTAGATGATTTAACAAAATGCTTCTGTGAACCGTTGTGGTCTCAAGTGGCTCTGCAGTTTCTCTTGAGTTTAGCTACAGGAAGGAGAGGCTATCCTAAAAGCAAAGGTCAGGGATGTCTGCTGTCAAGTCCTACATTGGCATGCCATTGACTTCATGGAGGATGACCATGCTGAAGTGTTCAAGTGACTCTCCACTTGTGACATGAGGCAAAAAGACAGATGGAATTTGGGAAAGATTTACCCTGTTCCATTTTAAAGGTCAGCATTGTCTGGTTTTGACATAAGTGGTAAATTAACCTTTCCTGGTTCATGTCATATTGCCTTGAGTAAATGTGGGCAAGAAACAATTAATGAAAACCCTCAAGTTGTCATGTAAACTTCTATTGAAATCACACCGGAACTGGAAAAGCTTGCAAAGTGTCAGGCGACATTTTAATCTTTCAAAAAATGTTCTTATGAAGCAGGGTGGGTTGTGCGGCGGGCACAGTGGGTTTGGCTGGGTCCTGCTCTTTGGTGCGTCTGGGATTCAAGTCCTGCTTGGGGTGCCTTGCAGTGGACTGGCATCCTGTCCTGGGTGTGTCCTCTCCCCCATCAGCCCTGCGCCCTGTGTTGCTGGGTTAGGTTCCGGTTTGCTGCGACCCCGCTTGGGACAGGCGATTGTAGAGACTGTGTTCGTTCGTTCGTTTGTTCATTCGTTCTTATGGAGCAACATTTTAGCATCGTTCAGTTTGAAAACTATTTAAGTGCTTCTTTTATCTGTTGGGGAAAGAACATCTTGAGTCATGGTGATTGCTTTTCTAGTATAGATTCCTGTCCTTTTTTTGGCGCATTCTGCGAAGGGTTGCCAGGTTCAGCCTGCTCCCTCACATGGGGTGGAGATTGGCAGGAACCTGAAACACTTGAATGTTTTCTTTAGGGCTATGAATCACCTTGCCAACGCAACACGTGATTCATGCCCAATAGGCCCTCTTCTGGACTTTATTCCCGGTGTGTGTAAACGGTGCGGGCCTAAAAACGCCTTGCTGTCGAGGTACACAGTACATTAAACTGTGAAAAACAAACAAAACCTTTGTGGGTTTGTTGGCATTAGAGATGAAATATCATGTATCATATATCCAATGAAGACCTTTATCTTTGCCTGTATTAACAGTATGATAGTGTTTAGTGTCCTGTTGCTTTAAAGTTGAAGAAATAAATCAGACGAACCCCAGCCACCACCCCGTCCGCTTCATCTTTTTCATGCTTTGAATATTTCCACAAGTATTTTTTTGGCTTGTCCCTGAAAACAGGTTAGTCTCTTCCTGCTAGTCTTGTTTTGAAGGCTCCGTGTCGCTCGAGAAGGCTGTTGTGGGACCAGATCTGGGCCAGCCCATCGAGAGAAATGTAGACAATCAACACAAGGCCATCAGACCATGGCAACGAGACAAAATTGACCCACAGTGCCCTTCATCGTTTACTTTGAGGGGCTGTTTGTAGAAGGGTTAGTGATGGGGTGGGCGGGGGAGAGTTGGGGACATTTGGGTACTGGGTGGATGGGCTGGAGGTCCACTTCATTCTTGTGATCCTCTGTAACTCTCCAGTGCACATTTATCCAATTGGAATGGAATGTATGTGTGAATTTACGTTTTGTTTTGATGGGGAGAACTGTGAGGGAGGGCTTGAACAAACGGTGCCTGTCCCCCAGTTGGGGGGGGGCTGAATATTGTCCTTAAGTTGGGTCAGTTGATCTTCTGTATGAAGAAATGGACCACTTCCCTCCCTGTCCTGCTGGGACTGGAAAATCGCCACCACGGCCGGCCACTTCAGCTGGATTGCCTTGTGTCTACACTGCCCAGTCTGCTCTGTGCCCCTTTAACACACTCTCAATCACATACACGCACGTGAAACAATTCTGTGAATTCGGCTGCCTTTGCGTATGCAGGTCGTCATCATTTGTTTCCATCATTACCTTATTGATTTTGTTAATATTTATACCTCATTAGTCACATGCAGTCATGTTTTTGGTCATTCTAAACGGATGTTTGAAAATCAACAAATTGGCAGCTAGTGACAGAGGTCAGCTTAGTGTGTGTCTGTGTGCGTGCGCACTAATTAGCTTTGATTGCAACACACTCTTTATTCTCCAAAAAAAAAAAAAAATGCTGTCTCTACAGGGTGTTGCAAACTGGTTAATCCTGACAGCGCTGTGCCATGTTTGTGCTTCCAGCGTGCGTGTGTGTGTGCGCGAGAGAGAGAGAGCGTCTGCACGTGTCATCGGCCTTGTGGCCGCTTGTAGCTGAGCACAGCACATGCAGTGGAGGTGGTTCGTACTGTGGAAATCCAGCTTCTTCAGTGTCACTCTTTTAGGAATTGCATATGAAGACGCCCCCAGTCACTTGGCAGCCGAAGCCATAGTTACATATTTAGGCCCGAGTCTCACACAGAATGTCATTTACGGGAAAGAGAAGCCGAGATGTGTCTGTTTTGCTTTTGGTCTTGATGGGTCGTTTCCCGGGGCAGTTTCAGGTCACCGTAATCTAAGTTGAGGAAGCGATGGCTGTAACAGTGGAGCTGAGGCTGTTTTTAACACAAGGCTGTTTTCCTCTGGCTCAGGCTGGCCGTGTGGCTGTGACGGGTCAGGTGTTTGGACTCATGACCAAAAGCTCTTGAGTTCATGTTTTTGGGCTTGCCCTAGTGAAAGCCAGCTGTTTGTGCTCTCATGGTAAATATTTAAGTGTTTCTTTGGTTTTATCAAGTGCAAAAACAAATAGATGGCTTTCTTTGCCAAAAGAATATTTTCCTTGTAATAATAAAAGGCTAGTCGTGCAGAACAGGATAAGATGACTGTGTGTGTGTGTGTGTGTGTGTGTGTGTGTGTGTGTGTGTGTGTGTGTGTGTGTGTGTGTGGGGCTAGTCAAGTGGCTCTAGAAATGTAACCTTTGTATACCGGTTTAGATAAATTATTGTATATACAAAACTATGTAGAGAATTCTGACTGCAATATTTTTAACGTTGGATCGAGCATGCCCTCAACTCTGTCTTGAGGGAATTCCTTATTGGGCGGGTCTGCTAAGGAACAAAGTTGACATGAAATTGTATTTAATTTCCATTCTATGGTTGTACCCATGTGAGTTAAACTGCTAATAAACAATATAAATGTATATATTTTAAACAAGTCTTTTAACTTATTGCAGAAATGTTTGAAGTTGTGTGTAATGACTGCACTATAAATGATTTGAATTCCTCCCTATTAGAAGTAGAACATGTGGTAATCGTGGTACCCAGATCATCTTCGGTGAGGAAGCCTTAATCAGTTGTGATTTGATCGCAGTGACCAATCGCCCTGGACTTGATCACCTTGGCCTCATGAGCACAGAGCCATTATCAGGACAGCATGGAGAGGACAGCTCCATTGCTTGTGTCCTCAGGCTTGGAGGAACTTTGCAAATTCACATTTAACAGTTAACAATGAACTTCGGCTTGCATACGAATCCCAAATTCAACACCTCTGCAAATCTTGTGAACTCTTATCACCCTTCACGGCCAACCAAGGATGAAATGAGAACATCGGGGGAAACAGCCCAAATAGACACCTGGTTAGAAATGAGTCTTTGAGATGAAGTTTTTCCAATGTAGGGTGGCGACAGCTGGTGGCTTTGCAGGTGTTTGAAAAATGAGGGCCTTTAAACGCCAGGGTTTGGGATGAAGGACTTCTGGAGTGGACCGAGTTATGGTGGTGTGTGGGGGGGGGGGGGGGTTTTTTTTTTGGGTAATATTCTGGGACTAGAATTTTGTACATAAAAACCCTTTGGACATGGAACAGAACAACCACCACAGTGTGAAAGCAGGTGGACTTGCAGTGGGAAGTGATGAAGGTCCCACTGAGCACAATCTTCTGTAAAGTTTATGTCACCAAGCCCCTGGCACATTGACTACCTGTTACTGCGGCTTGGAAAGTTCTCCACATTGCACCTTTTTTTCACTGTCTTTAATGTCATTGTGAAGAGCAGAACAGCAGTCTAGGTTTGGATCGTATGTTGCCTGGGAGTCTGACCTAGGAAGGAGTATAAACCTTAGATTTACGATGAGACTGGATCTCCAGGGTGCACCTTGACAGTTTTTGCCTTGCATATACAGCCAGAGGCTCTAGGATGTGCTGTACATTCCCCCCCCCCCCCCCCCCCCCCCCCCCCATTTTCTGTCACCTCCATGGTGAGTCAGTCTTCACCAGACGTTCCACCCCCCCAGAATAGCAGCGGCTGTCTGTGGGGAGATGTCACCTATGTAGCATTGCACCGCCGTGCAGATAAACCAGATGGCGGGTGGCACATGCACTGCCGCTATTTTTAGGATGCCATCCCTTGAATCCAAATTAGTGTGGAAGAAGGCAGGCAACTTGTAGAGCTGCTTGGAGGCCTGGAACAGGGGTGTCTTAACTCACAAAGCTCAAGTTTTAATGGCTGTTAAATTTTTAAACGAGCAAAACATAATGGTAAAGGGGTGTAAGGGTCATGCACTGGGTGCCTGTGATGTGTCCTGACAAAGATGTCAAACATTTCTAATTAGATAATGCTGGATCATCGCAATATTAAGACATCAGAGATATCCTTTATGGAAAACCTTCATTAGGATTCAGTTTTGCAACAGTAAAACACTATAATAACCTTTTAAAATTATGTGGAAATATCAAGATTTGAACTTCTAATAAACATTCTTTCTTTGAGTAGGTTGATGAAGATCCTTTGTTATACATTCTAAATGTGGCTCAGATAATTAACGGTATTTCAGTGATGTAAAGGCTGTATTACATTTTCATTTATTCATTTAGCTGATGCTTTTTTTTCCCCAAAGTGACTTACTGTTGTGTTTCTTAGAATAATTTAACCATTTATATAGCTGGGTAATTTTTTTTTACTGGACCAATTTAGGGTAAGTACCTTGCTTGAGGTTACCACAGCTGGAGGCGGGAATCAAACCTGTGACATTTGGATCCAAAAGCGGTAGTTCTGACCACTAAGCTACTGGCTATATGGAAGGGTTAGATCAGGGTTAGCCTGGAGTGAAGGACCATCATTTACTGTTAACTTTTTTTTTCCGAAGCATTTTACATTAGTGCTGTTTAGGTGATTTACCACTTACTACAGTGGTAACTACAGCAGAAGGTGGCATTCCAACGTCGCTCCTTCAACTACTAGTCGATGGCTCTAACTACCATACTTGCTGTCCCTGTTTATGTCCCCTTAGCGCTTGGCATTGTGGGTAGTGCTTCAGCAGTGATTTTGTACTGTCCAGATGCTAAGAATGAAATTGCTTGTTGCTTCTGGGTGCGGAGCATTACTGGCAATGCTTCAGAGGGATTTAAATTTCCGCAAGGGATTTTGGGAGGTGCTGGGCTCATTTTCTTCCCCAGTTTCTCTCCCACCCTGATGCCACCATTGGAGCCTTGAGGAACGCAGGAGATGGAGAGGAGCTCTCCGGTGCACCGTGTCCTTCAGCCTGTCGATTAACTTGCATTTGATTGAAGCTTTGCGTACCATAGCGACTCTCTGAAGGAAGCGTCCGCATCCTTTGGGCATGACTGCAAACATGACCCTTGAGCGTGGTGGCTGCTTGCGGGTTCGAAGTAGTGCAAAATTAATGAAGGATTGTGTGCACGCAAACACGTGTCATCAGTGCATGTGACAGAGGGCCCTATGCATCTGCTAGCGTTTCTTCATCTCCCAAAAGCAGCGCACAGATGTTGTTTTCATTTATTCCATTTCGTTTTCCCGAGCCCCATTCTGCTCCGCGCTCCGACTAATCGCTTTGGGCCCAGGTGCGGAGGACGATCCGCCCGCAGCTCTTGTGTCGTCCGCGTCCGCATGCAGTGTCGCCGACACCCTCGTCTTGTTTGCTCAGCTTGCTCTCGCAGCACAGCAGTTCACTTTCTCACATTATCCAGTGTATATAGACGTCGCTGCGCACCAAGATTACGCTGCGGACATTTATTTTCTGCACAGGATTTCCAGAGACGTTGGGGCTGCCAGGAGAGCTATGGAAAGAGGCGCCTCTGCACCAAAATGGAACGTGGTCTTAGGGGAGGCTCAATTGAGTAATTGGTGCTAAATGTTGCATTTATCCAGATTGGGAAAGAGGGATTGCAGTTAATACCTTTAAACCTTTACAAGTGATCAGTCTGCTCAGTCATCCCTTTTTTACATGAGGGGCAGAGGAAGCCTGTTGGGGGGGTTGTCTGCAGTCTTTCCAGTGTATGTGGGTAATACTGGTTGCTTTCATTCGCTGATGCTCATAATTATACTACGGTAAGGTGTGTTGCAATTAAGGGGGGGGGCGGCAGTTGATAGCAAGGTACTTACTCTACGTTTCTGTAGTAAAACTGCACAGCTGTGTAAGTGGGGAAATAGTTGTTGGAAGCTTAACAATGAAAGTCACTTTGGAGAAAAAACATCAACTTGAGGAATGATAACGTGTGTCTGCATGTGCTTTTGTGTAATGTATGACCATATTATGAGGTGTTTAAAGTATTTTACGGTGTCTTCATGTAAAACCTAGAGGTGTGATCACTGAGTGGTGCGTCTCTTCAAAATGTGAGGTTTTCTTTGCCCTCAAAAAAAAAAAACAGAAAAGAACACTTACCGAATAATTTAAAAACGTCTCAAAATAATATGGCCAAATAGAAAATTTAAAGGTTATTACCCAAGTGTGATTACCCTTGGTAAAGGGACACTGAGGTCATGTGGGGTAATGGTTTCTGCAATTTCTTTTAAATGTGTAATCATGCTGATTTAATCAGTACCAACATTTCAGTCGTTCTTGTTTAATAAAGACATTTTAATTGAATTAAAATCACTTTGTCTACCAGTTACAAAATCCAAATAAAACTGTTTAATTCCAGTAACCATTTGGGGGGGGGGAAATGGCCAAAGTCACCCTGCATGGATTGCTGCAATGCGTATTATTTGGTCGTATGTTTTAATAATTTTTTTTTTTTTTTGGAAATCCGGGTGTAACCCCAGGCAAATACGACTAAGCCCTGGAGGGTCTTGGACCTCTCTACTCGCTTCACGAGAGGGAATGGGAGGGCTGCGAATGAAAATGTGTTCAGATGTATGCCTCTCAAACCTTGTCTCTCTTCCCTGCAGCGAATGTCACGTGACACACCGCAGCACGTGTTCATGAAAGATAAACTAGGCCTTTGTCCTCTCTGCCATTGCTTTTTTCCTTCTCTGTTTGTGTGTGCAAAAGCCCATCTGTTTTGGTACAATTGTAGGAAATTCTTGGAGCGGTCGCTCGTATGACTTTGTGGGATCAAAATGTGTGCACTGCTCTGTTTTTCTAGAACATACTTTCACTGCTCCTGCTCCTCTCTCATGTCACTTGCTTTGCTCTCACTGTCCTCTTTCTGCAGCCCGGTGTTCCTCGCCATTAGGATGTAACATAAGTTCTTTTCTGGTGAAATACCAGTGTTCCTCTGCTAACAACTGGTTTTTTTTTTTTTTTTTTTTTTTGCAGGACGCATGCCTCTTAATTTCCACCACCCAGGCGCAGATCAAATAATGGCACTAAATAGTGAGTATTATTTCTGTTTATTATAGAATATAGCATATAATGCTGTAATATATAATACTCTATTTGTTTTGCTTTCCTGTTGTTTCCATGTCTTGTTTATGAATGAGGCTGACATGGGTAATGTTACTAATGTTCCTTTAAACAACAGCACAGTAACTGTGGTCAGTAGATGACCAGCAGGTCAACTCAACAGAATAACCATCCAAAAAGAGACACTTTTTTTTTTTTTTTATGTCCACCTAATAACCTGTTTAATTTACTCCTGTTTTACTCCATTTGTCTAGATCACCCCATAGTTGTAAGATCCTACCTCTCCATTATGAAGGACTTGCTGTTATCTGGGGATCAGGGCATAAAAGGCTGTTGTCCTACATGTATTGCATATATAGTGCTAGCAACCCTCTTACAATTTGTATAGAAGTTTATTTGTATATTATTCTTAATTTATATCCACTTAAATTATTATTACTAGATTCCCTTGTTCTTGAATTTTAAAAGGTAATGTTATACTTGCTCTTTTAAATATTTATAGGTGCCATTAAGATGAAGTTTCTGGTAGCTGGCAACTTTTGCATCAGCCTTTTAAGCACTTTTTTAAAATGCATAGTAATCACAATGATGGCTCTGGTTATCTGTCCTCTTGCCCTTTTCTCAGAGGCACACGAGTGCCTTCCTGATTCTTGCCAATGGCACAGGTCCATATTCCTCAAACCTAGTAAGATGTGAAGACATTAGACCAGACTTCTTAGCCAAAAGCAAATGTTCAACTGATTTCCACCCTCATATGGGATAAGATTTAATACTCATCCTACACTCAGCTGGTATTGACTTACCAATTGAGTGGTACCATTTGTATGGGAGATACAGATGTAATCTGTAGACTTGAGTTTGGTTCTTTCCGACCCAATTATTTCATGCTGTAAAGTGCCTCTAAAGGCCTATAATCACAAAAACACAAATTCTGGAGTCATTTACTCCATTGCTGCTGGAACCTTCTTTTGGGGCTGTAATTTGTGGCAAGGAAAGGTCATACTAACTCGGAACGTCAACCGGGCCCGGGAGGACCAGATCCATTCTATATGGTGACTCGATGAAATCCGCACGTCTTGTAAGCACCGTTGGCGGCTGGAGCGAAAGGATCACTGTTATGCTCCCTTGCTGCGGTGGTTTTTCTGAGGAAGTGGTATCTGGGTCAGAAACGCGAGAGGAGTTTGAATTTTCCCCCTCTGCGCTGAAGCTTCTCCCAGGAGAGGAGAGGAGTGGCTGCCAACATGAAATCCCCATTTCCCCCCCCCCCCCCCTCCAAAAGGATGCTTCCTCTTCCATCTGGGACTCTCTGAGGATGCTGCCCACGTTGGCTGGGGAAACTGCTGCATCTCCAGCATTATTTCATCTGGAGTATTTAACCTTGGATTTCTAACATGGAGAATATGCTATCTACAGGGTGGACAATCAGAAACACCTATTATTCATTTTGGATACTGGTGGACGGCATAATTTTTACATTTTCATTTGGCTTTTTCTGCCAAATATCCTTTAATAGAGCCCTCAGTGTGGGATGTTATCATGGTGCACAATCTTATCAACCATTTCCTCACAAGTTGGAATGGAAAAAAGACGCTACTGTGACACCACAGCCTCTGTAGTCAACTGGCCTTGCCCTGTTTGTTCCCCCCCGCAATCCCAAAATTCAAAAAGAAAAAATGCTGGAAAGACAGATTTGACAACATTCCATGAATCCATATTAATTTGCATTCCAAACTTAGTCATATCGCAGCTGAATACTTCCAGCATTGCTTCTGAATGCAGCTGCAGTATTGGGCCAAATTCATATAATGTTAAGGAGATTCCTTTAAAAGGGACAGCACATACAGTATATAACATTTTATTTATTTATCCAAGTCTTGGAACTTGGATTTCGTGCACATCTAGGTCATTGGAGTGATTTGGGTGATGTGTGACTGTTCTTTTGGTGCCCTCACTGATGGGAAGCTTGATCTGTCATAAACCCTGAGCTGCTCTAAGATGTCCTGTGCACTCCAGGGTAAGGATGACTGCTCACACTTAATTTCCCTCTCCTTGCCGGCGACCCGTTTGGCCTTTTGTAGGATATTTCAATAGCGCACACCCCTCGCCCAACCTTCGCCCCTGGCACATCGTGTATTGCTTGGGAGTTGTCCAAAGCGAGCTTTAATTAACAGCATGACATCTGGGCGAGGGAGGGGCATGTGTCTTCACCGTGTGTCTTGGTGCTGTGTCATTTATAAAGGGGCTTTAGCAAGACAGGCATTAAGTGAGTCACTTATTACTCTCACAACACCCCTGTGGGCAAAATACTGGTTTGGTTTTCACATTTGGGCAGAAAGTCTTTTCTTTTCATCCCTTGGGATGTGTCACACCTCCCATGAGTCTGTGTTTGAAGAGTGGAGTTTGCTTTTATACTGCTTGTATGTCAGGAGGCTAAACTCGGAGGAATTTTGCAGCTCTGCTGTCTCCTAAAAATGCACTCTGTTGCGGGAGGTGTGTGTGTGTGTGCGCGCGCGCAGGTACAAGGGGTTTGAATTCTTATAGTCAATGTCATTCATGTCTTTAGAAACAATGTATGAATTGAGTATGGCGGATGAACGACACATTCCTTATTCCTTATTTTTCGTGCCGAAATGATAGGTGCAGCAATTCGATTGGGTCTGAAACCCAGTAGTCCATATCAAATAAAAATATGAGCACAATATAACTAATTTAAAGTTTGTTGGGATTTTTGTGCCTGATTTTCTTCTAAATTTGTTAGGATGAAGTTGAGGTTGGGGTAGCACAGTGGTCACAGGTGCTGCCTTTGGAGTGAAAAGAGCCAAGTTCAAATGGCATCTCCTGCTTGAGCAAGGTATTTAGCCAAAAATCACTGCAGTTTAAAAAAAAAAAAAAAAAAAAAAGAGCTCAGCTGTATGAATGAGTAAAATCGTTTGAGCAGTTTAACATCGTAAGTTTCTTTGGAGAAAAGCATCAACTAAATCAATAAATGTATGTATCTTTAATGGCATTAAAATCCTCAGTAGTTTCAAGTTTGTCAGGCTTGAGTTGTATTTTTGTTGGTTGACCATGGGCTACTGGTCATTGCCTGCTGCCAGCATCCTTAAGAACCTGAGCATCCTCTATGTTCTCTTGGTTCGAATGGGTTATGTTATGGTTCTGGGTCTTTCTGCTCTATTTGACTTCTTCCATGGTTGTGTGGCAGTGAACGGAGTGTAGGGAGTGCCTAAGAAGTAATTTCCTAAAACACCACAGTGGTGACCATGTTTTCACAAGGCTGGCACTGAGGTGATCAGCATTCTTCCCCGGTTGCCAGGCTTCTTGTTCTCTTCCCCATGACCTCTTGCGGGCTCCTCCGTCTCTCCATACTGACGAAGAAGGGCTGCCGGGGCTCTAAGTGAAAAGGAAGAGAAACGACCCAAAAACAATGTCTCTCACGTGGATAGGATCGCAGTGGGGCCCTGCTGATGTCGGTTTATCATGCGAGTTCTGCATAGGATCATGGTTGCTGGGTTGGGGAGGAGTTGCTGTGATGGGCTGTTGGGAAGTTCTTTTTTTAATCTTCTTTATAAGGTATCCCTCCAGTTACTTTTTGGTGCCTTAACACTCAAGCATATAGCTGTGGACCCAGCTGTTGCAGAGGACAGTTTGTATGCCTGTTTTATTGTGGAGTCATGCACGAAAGTTTTTTAATAAGGTGGTCATGCCACTAGCCTGTGAGCAGGAGAATTGAGAACAATCTCGAGATCTTAAAGGCAAAAATGTTCCACCAGGGTATCAGTCTGCTGCTCTGCCCATATACAGCTTGGGCAGGTAACCCGAAACATATATTGATTTTATAGTTGTGGTCTGTGTTCATAATTCTTAGAAAATGTTTCAATCATTATGGGTCATATTTCAAAAGAGAGAGTCTTGTAACACATTGTGGTCGTTGACCTTTTGAAGTGTCAGGGAGACACACGCGGCACACTTAGCATCCTGTGGGATTGGGATAAAAAAATCGTTCGATCCCTCATGAAGTTAAGAGCAGTATATGCGCAGTGAGAGCCGTACACCCACTGCATTGAATATTTGAATACTGTCACGTGAGGCCTTGCATATATTTTATTTGGTGGTTTAACAGAACGGGTGGGAGTTTAACTAGGATCCTT
This sequence comes from Scleropages formosus, assembly GCF_900964775.1. Lineage (NCBI taxonomy): Eukaryota > Metazoa > Chordata > Actinopteri > Osteoglossiformes > Osteoglossidae > Scleropages > Scleropages formosus. The sequence goes on along the minus strand of NC_041813.1, from coordinate 1,554,020 downwards.
TGCCACCTGATCACTGCTGATTTCATTTGTTTGTACCTTTTATTGGAAAGAGAACCTACAAACTCCTTCTGCTGTTCTGAGACAGTAGTTCTATACTGCTTGTGAACATTTTATATTTTCAGTTTTAAAGCGCGCGCGTGTGTGCGTGCGTGTGTGTGTGCGCAATGCGGGTCAGGTGTGGTACGTGTAGGAACCAGTGGGATTTGTTTTATCAGGATATGAAGACTCTGCTTCTGTGATGATCTTGTGAAGACCCGAAATAACCATCATTAGAGAGCAGCAACACACTTAGTTTTCCCAGAGGTCAGCAGGTTGACCTAAGGAGCGGGACGGCCGGTTCTTCATACATCGTGTCTACTGCTGTGTGGCTCTGGAGACATCAGTACCTTCCTGCTGCGGAGAGCATTGTGCACCCTGCCCTGAATAGCTCATTCCCAGCATTTTGAGATGCGTGTACAACATGGACATCTACCCAGTGGTCCTTCTGTCCAGTAGAAAAGCACTAAAGTTCTCATTCCCTCTGCTGTTCGAACACTTTCCATGTTGCACTATTGCCTTTGACCCAATGTGTGCTCAATTGCTCAAGTTTTCTGTCCGAAAAAAACCCCGCAGACCCACCTCTCTCTGTCTCTTGTCTCTCTCTCTGTGTCTCTCTCTCACCCCCCACCCCCCCCCGTTCACAAGCAGCCAGGAGCTATGGGCGCAGAAGAGGTAAAGTGCCACTTTCATTCTCTGTGTTTTTGCTTGCAGCGATTTGCAATCAGTAGCTCCTCTCAGTCCTGGGGGAATATCGTGATGCCAGATAATACTTGGCTTCATCTGTCTGTGATTAGATTGAATCTTGACATTTTCATGCATTTTAATCATTTTCGACACTGCTTTTAATACGATTGTAAGGGATTATAGACTGGTCTCTGACAAGTGGCATGTACTACGTGGCTTAATAAATGTGGCTTGCGATTGCGCTCTGTCTGTACATTCTCTATTGAATCAATGTGTTACTAACGTGGAGGGAGCGTTTATTGAAAGAGTTTAGTGTTTAAAATGCAGGTGGGAGGATTTGAAGGACATGCAGGTAGCCTAATAAGGGACGAGCACCATGTGTAGTGTTTCGCTCTGGTCATTTTTACAGCTTGAATACCAATTGGCGATCCTAAAAGTTTCGTTTTAGATGACTTCATGCTGTCTCTGGGCTGGATGAAGTCAACTCTCCTTCATCCTTCCACAGTGTTCGGATGGCCTGAACCCGGGCCTCTCTTTCCACTAGATCTGAATTCCTGTGAATTGTCTTGTATTTTTATACCCTTCGATCTCAATCGTAGGCTTTAAAACATAAGATGACGGAAGGTTGAAAAACTTGTGATGTCCTGTGTCTGTAGGTCGTTTTGGAAAATGAGCCTCCACCGTTTCGTCATAATTGTCAGTAGGTAAATTACTTGTATTGCTCTTCCGCACAGGACTTTTGGGTTAAACCACGAACCTGTGCTTTTACACAGTTAAAGACTTCTGAAGTTACACATTGACTCATTAACAAACGTACTTGATGGATGGTGCATCTTAACGTGAGTGTACTCTATTGATCTGGAGTGTTACACTAATTTCACATCGGCAGCTGCAGTGTCTAATCATACCGTCAATCATTTCTGCTGCAATTCTCACAAACTTCCTGCGAAGTTGTGGCAACAAACTTGTCTTGTTGCAACTTCCTAGCAGTGCTGTGAGGATCTGAATTCATTGGCTACATGTATTGCTGTATTGCATGCACTGAGGTGGATTTACACATTAATTTTGGTGCCCAGATCATCTACTGAATGCCCTAACCACAAAGTCTGGAACTGCTGATTGAGACTTTGGGGGGGCAATGGGGGCGATGGGATGATGAGTGAACTAATCTGTTTACTTGAAGTTTTGTGCAGGTATGTAGGTTATCGACAGGATCGGTGTGTGTTTTCTTTGCCTCTTCTCTAAGCCCACTATAATGTGATTTAATTCCATTTTATCATACAAGGCAGTTGACTGGCATTGTGCCATGTCACTAAATTTGAAATTAAGTCATTTTTGATGGTTGAGGTTTGGTTGTAAATCAGTTGTCAACTTGCTTTTCAGTCTACTTTTTAAGCGATTTCCTTAAAATGCTGCAAGCTTCTTTGTTTGTGGGGAGGGACTTGCTGTGATTTGAGGGTTTTTGAGACCCTCCTTATTTCATTATAAGCATCTTCATTTAATTGAAACCATCCCTTCGAGAACAGCTGTAGACCAGTGTTCTGAAGCGAGACAGTCGAACGTTGTTCATTATTCAATCCGCACATAAAACCCCCAGAGGGAAGGAGGCAGAGATGGGTGACGTGTTGCTCTTTAGCTTTTTAACTCAGCAGTACATAGCATTTGTAGGATTATAGTGGGAAATTCAAGTATCTTAATTTTCTGCAAGTGGCTGTTGCTTTTATTACTGCTGTCATGAGTTTCCTGCTATGCAGCCTCCCGCCTTTCCGCGCAACTCTCTTGCCCATGGTGATACTTGTGCAGAAGACTAAATGGTGAGCAATTAAAGAGCTCAGAGTCCCTATTCACTCGCGTGAATCTGGCAGATGTTTGAAAAATGAATTGCAGCCGGAATCCATTTTGTTTTGCATTTGGAAATTGATGTGTAAATTGCAGAGTACAGTTTGAATTTATATTTCCCAAGAGACCGTTCCTCTTAAAATATTTCTGCTCTTGTTGAGGGGGGATAAATGCGCTGCCCATGCCTGCATAACGTTGTAGGAGGAAAAAAACGCTGCTCAGGTGAACGGAGGAAATTGCACATAACTGCGCGGTGACATTCCGAAGGTGTCTTTTTCAGGACAGCACCATTGTTGTGTGTGTGAACTGTTTCATGCTTCCAGTGTGGTTTTTTTCCACCAGTCCTCTGCCTTCAGAGTGACACCTCGCTGCCATGTTTTCCCATAATTCCCCATGGAGTCGCAGGGCACGCTGTGTATTGCAAGCCATGTGGCTAAGCCCCCCTCCTCCCCCAGGCTTCAGCTAGGCCGCTCTCACTCCCCAGTACAACGTTCAGAGTTGCACTCGAGACTCTATTTACTTGTGAACTCATTTCCCGTGGGTCTCTTACCCTGAGATCTCAAAGGGTCCAGAGATGAGTTTTTGTGGAAAGCCAGGGGGAGCCATGTGTTTTTGGTTATTTTCTGTTTTCGTTCACCCCGTCCTGCCTGGTCTCATCCACAGATGCACTCGCAGTGTATGGGTTAAGGCAGGTCAGCAATGAATGGGGAGAATGTTTTTGGAGAAAAGTGTCTTCCCCCCGTTAGCCTTTCCATCTGTGAATGATGGTGGTCATTGTGCTGTACATAACGATGTGTGTTTGTACACTTTAACTAATTTGCATTTTTCCTGTATCTTCTCTGTTCCTCCTCCCCCTGCAACTCTCTCGGCCCAGGCCGCTCGTCACTGTTCCCCTTCGAAGACGGCTTTTTGGACGAGGGCCACGGCGAACAGTCGTTGACGCCCGGCATCGGCTCTCCCACGCGATGTCAGAACGGAGAGCGGATCGAGCGCTACTCCAGGAAGGTGTTTGTCGGCGGGCTGCCCCCTGACATCGATGAAGGTCTGCAGCATTTTTTTTTTTTTTCCCCTCCCCACCCTTTTGTGACTAGGGCAGGTTGAGTCAGTTCTGTAAGTGGTTTGTTTCTCTTAAAGTGTTTCTAATGGTGCAGTTTCCTCAACTTCACCTTGCCCAGGGATGTTACAACACAGCCCTCTTCCAGGAGTTTGAACAAGCAACCTTCAGGTTACAAGTGCATGATCTTAGCAAGCTGGATGGGTGTGTGCTGTCTTACCCCTTCTTATTGGTATAATTGAACAGCCAACATAAGTGATCTGACCTTGATTTTCAAATGTAAACCCAACACTGATGCATAAATAATAAAAACCTGCAGGGTGGCGTCTCTGGATCAACACAATTTCCCACCATCGCGTCGTGTCTTCTGACCCCAACGTGGCAGATTTGTCGAGCCTTCAAGCTTCAGTCCTGTCTGAGTATCAGCACTGCTTTAGACAACTCAGGGCCTAAGAAAGGGGGAGTGGCTGCCTCCCAGGCCATTGTCCTGCCTCTGTGTGCAGGGCGCACTGCCATTGCCAACAGGCAGTGATTGTCTGCTTCTAGACATGTGATGGTCTTTCCCACGCCGTCTTCACTGCAGCTCTGCCAGGGGCTAAAGTAGTAGGACTTCAGGAATGGGAACTGTTCTCCCTGAAGGCTTTATTAAAGAGAGCAAAAAAGTGTTCTTTACAAATATAATCATGGCTGGTAAAGCTCAGAACTTTGAGTCTAAGCATGCTGTGAAATATGCATGTTGTAGAGCGAGGGGTTTGGGCTCTGTGGTGCAGTGGCTTCTCTCCCCAGTCGACATGGGAAGTTTAAAGCGGCCGGAAGAACGCGACCATCGCTGCAGTGGGGCTGCGAATGAGGAAATAATGAGGCTGAGTATTCGGGTGAAGCAACGTAGCCAATGACACCGAATGGAGACGGGTCCAAATGCTTCTTCATCTGCTTCTTTATAAAAGTGCTAATGTATGTCTATTTAGGGTAGTGCACACATTAGAGCTACCACCACGATGGGTTCACGTGTCCCTGCAGCCATGTCCCGCAGTTCCTGCTTTGCCATTAGACGGTGGTCCCGGTCTTTTCTGCCGCAACACCTACTGCAGTGCAATATTTGACTTCCAGCCAGAATGTTCTTCAAGACCGAATATTATTCCGCTTTTAATATTTGTGCTTCAGCTGCAGTCCAAGTATCTGAAAGGAAGAAGGTGACCTCATTTCAATCTGAAAATCATTCTCTTGTCAGAAGCGTGCAGGAAACGAACCATGTTTTTGTACGTTGATCGAATGCTTGTCCGATATCCGACAACACACCTTGCACCATGGTGTATGAATGTGGCTTCCATAAATAACAGTGGTAATGACAGTTCTTGGCCATGTTTTCAGTCGCCTATCTGGAGCTCTCTCAGACAATGACCTCATGGTTTTTAAGAGGATAAAGAGGACTCTGTGCTCTCTTTTTCTGTCTGCGCAGACGAAATCACCAACAGTTTCCGGCGCTACGGACACCTCGTGGTGGACTGGCCTCACAAAGCGGAAAGCAAGTCCTACTTCCCACCCAAAGGTAATTACCTGCTGCAATAATGAGCTCCTTTCATCCAACATCCAGGACAAATACACACAGGCCTGGGCCAAGCGCCACTCAGAGCAGACGGCACCACCTATTCCTCTCTCTCTGTGTGTGTGTGTGTGTGTGTGTGTGTGTGTGTGTGTGTGTGTGTGTGTGTGTGTGTGTGTGTGTGTGTGTGTGTGTGTGTGTGAGAGACATATTCATACCATGTTCTTTTATCTCTCTTTCTGTGTAAAGAAAGACCTGTTTCATTCTGGAATGTTTCTGGTGGTTGCCATAACAACCGGTCCTTTTGCATGTCTTTAAATATTTCACTTGTGCAGACTTTTTAATAAAATTGAGAAATAAACATTTTCAGTTTCGCTAAGCACGGCACTGACCTTTTTCACAGCAACCTGCAATAAAGCCTTCTGTAGTACTTCACTTTGCTACAATTTAAAGTCTTCTGAATAATTTTAGTGTAATTACTTAGCTGTATAATGTTGCAGAGAAATTTTTTGTGTATGGGTCATTCCTGTGGAGGGTGAGGGGGGGGGGTGTCCCACTCTCCCTTAAAAATAGAAGTTTGTTTGAAATTGTGTTGTATGCAGATATGAGGATGTCGAAAGCGTTCTCCCACATCTCACTACTACGCAGGCTGAGTCCGATTTCCTGCTCCGGCTCGGAGGCTGCAGGTGTGCGCTTGACTGCTGTGGGTTGCAACAGGTTTTATCTCGCAGTGCACAACGCGTGTCCCGGGCTGGAAAGCCAGAGCCTAAGGCCACCTGTCGGTCGTCCTGCACGTTGTGGGGAATTTTCATTTGGACAGGTGATCCCACCCCAAACCCTTCCCAGAGTCTTGTGTTATTTCAGTTTCCCCCTCAAACAGCAGCGCTGCACGATATATTAAAAAAGCCTTTAAAACTGGACTGGAAATAGCTGGAATTCTTGGAGCAGATGGTAATACACGGCATCTGGTGAAACACCAGAACCTGACCTGTTCTCTTTTTTTTTTTTTTTTTTTTTTTTTTTTTTTTTTTTTTTTTCCCCCCCCCCCTTCTTCTTTTTAAAAAAATTTAAACTGTTTGGTCTCCCCTGCAAGCCTTCCAAGAAAAATGTGGCATCCTTTTACAGGAGTGACTCACGCAGTTAACCACACGTCTGCAGAGAAAACACCCAACATGCTGTATGTAATCTCGTTTACTAGCTCTCCACAAAAGGGGGCACCGTTTACTGTAATTGATGACATGTGCAGAAGTGCCATATGGCCACCTACACGCTTTAATTGGACCGTTCCTTCCTTTGGAAAAATGTAATGATGAATTGCATAGTTTGGTATGGTTTCACTGGGTGTGACTGCAACTTCTACGGTCATGTCTCTTTTTGTGTGTGTGTGTGTGTGTGTGTGTGTGTGTGTCCATATGTCTTGTCTCTGTGTGGTTCCCTTTGCTTGTCACCATTGGGCTGCAGATGTAGGCATCTCTTTGGCTGTTTAATTAGTCTCTATGAAATATTCTTCCCAGCAGGATGAAATGACTAAATGGAAGATGACTGTCACCTCCTGTCTGCTGCCCTGTAAAAAGTTATGAATCTCCCTGCAGTGGTGGAAAAACAATATTATTATTTAATATTCTTTTTTGGTAGCAACGCACACAGCACCCTTGGGGTCATGGGCTGGAAGGGCACAGCTACCTCTCCTTCCCTCGTGTGTTGCGTTTCCTGTCCCTCAAGGTACTCTCCTGCTGCTTGACATCTCACAGCTCAGAAATCGTTTACCAGTTTGGAATGTTCCAGGCTCCTTCTGTGCTGTGAAAGAGCGCCCTTTGACATGTAGCTCAGATACTTCAATGGCACTGCACTGTGTAGTGGCCTGTAGTACGAGGGTACACAGCAGTATGGAACCCTTTACTAGAAGGAGTGGAGCGGGGATGATTTTTTTTGGCTCACCCCTAAATTTGACTGCGTCAGGAGGGATTATTAGGGGACTCATTTCTACAATGAAGAGTACTAGTAGTGGGTTGGGTTGTAAATTTAGTAGAGAACATTTGATTCACCAACTAAAGATTCGGATGCAGTCTGGTGGTGCTGCTCTTAGCCATCTGGTTTCTGCCAGTTTTGTTTCTCAGGAAATCTGTTACTTTAAGCAGTGTGTATTTGTTACTCCCTTTCTGTGGGACCATCTCTGTTTCTGGGGTTCTGGGAGGTTGTGGGGTGGATCTCGGTGGGCGAAAGTGTGCATAGACCTCGCATCTGGCCAGAGTGCTAATTTTCTTTTTTCTAATTTTTCGTGATAACATTGAGTGTCTGTGATTTATTTCAGTTCATCAAACCATGCTGATCTCTGGCTCTCATGTCCCCTCATGGGGGTTGTGAATCTTTTCCGAATATCATGTTTATGTATCGCTTTCCACTAATGGTCAAAGGATGTGACCACTTCACTTTTTCCTTTTTTGGTTTTCAGTGGTGCTCTTCCACTGTCCTCATGTAATATTGAACAATTTGACCCCCCTTCCTAAGAAACAATGTTCTCTAAGTGATCCTGTAGAGCAGTGTGCTGTGGGTCGGCCTGTGAGCGTTATCCGGTCAAATCCGTAACAGCGTTTGTTTCAACTTAATCCCCAACAACAGTAAAATAAGGACTTGACCCTTCACAGGGGATCGGCACGGGCAGAGGCCGTTAAGCAGATTCAGCTCCTCATTCTTCCGATGTGCTCTATGCTGAAGGATGATGTCTGGCAAATCCTCCGAAGGGCACGAGTCTCCGTGCATTTCTGTTTCCCCCCATTTGGATCCTTGGCCACACAGTTCTGTAATATTGGGGTTGGTGGTTCAAGATGAAACACCGTGACTTAACCTGCGAATAGTTTCTAAAAAGTTGGCAACTGAATTCACATGCTGTTTTGGAGTAGAAGCATTGTGTGAACATAAGAGTATTACGTTGTTGTTCTGCAAAGAAGGCAACTAATTTCGTTATGTGTATCTACACATGTTGAGTTTGTGTGTTTGAGTTGGATTTATGTCTGCGTGCTCCTGAGCTCCACCTTTAACTTCTGTACTGTGAAGCTGGATGGACAGGCTGACAAATGTCTTCAGTGTTGCCCAAGAAGGAGCTCGATGTTCTCATCCAGGGCTGAGCGAGTGCTCCTTCATTTCCATCATAGAGCAGCACCGTGTCTGGATCCATGGCTGTGCCTCCCCCCCCCCCCCCGTGCCTCTATCACACCCTCAGGCCAACTTCGTAGGGGTTTTCTGGCTTTATGAACCTAGGTATTTTCTTCACTTGTCTGGCTTTCCTTTGCAGGTGTGTGTGTGTGTGTGTGTGTATGCAAGTTTGTGTTTACATCTGTATTTATGTCAGGTCTATGTATACGAGTCGTCGTGCATAGTGGGGTCAGAGTCACCATTGTCTGTATTGGAATGCGTTTGGAGCAGAACTGTTCTGAAGCTCTGCTTCACGTCATTGATTGCACTTGAGTATGAATGTGTTGTTCCTGCTTCTTCTGCAAATGTCTAGCATCTCCTGATTCTGCATGGATGATGGATAAACTTTAGTTTCTCATACTGTACCACCTGCACTTGACTCTTTGCTTCTGCTAGAGCTCTTAAAATGTTGTGTTCAAAGTAACTGTTTATAGAGATGAACCTAAGATGAGTTAAATGAGTTATTGTAAGTAGTAGCTTAGTGTAAAAACCTAATGTTGTATGTGAAATTGGAGATGTCTGCTAAAATGAATGAACAATAATAACATGAAATGCTTGAGCTAATATCTAGTAACCTTCATGTGTTTGTCTTGAGCATCACACATGTGTATGAGAAGACTGCACTGCAGTGTCCTGGCACAAGAGAGAAGTTTGAATCCTCATAAGGATGATGTTAATCTTTGTGCTCAACTGGTAAGAAGATGTTAAAATGTCATTCCATGGAGTTAGTAACATACAGGGTAAATGAATGGTTTATCTCTGGAGTTCAGACACAGACCTTTGGTCTGAGTTGTTTGACTGAAAGCCTTAGGAATGGATCACACCAGTTTCTTTGCCCAGATGGAGGAGCCATTCGAAATGCAAGCCATCTGTCGAAGGAGGTCCTGCTCTCAGAGCATGAGGCGTGTAGGTAACAAGCGGCAGCACTGTTGACCTTGCAGTTGAATGCAGTTGGTTAGTGAACATCCAAGGTAGTAGTTATGTTTGTTTGTCTCTGCCTGCTGACCAGGCAAGAATGGCATGTCCAGGACTGAAGAGAGGAAAAAACTGCCTAGATTAGCATATAAAGCTGAACACTGCAATCGACATAATGCTACAACGCCTTAGCTAGTAATAAACATGTGTACGTGTGTTTGGAAATTTGAGGAGTTCTGAAATGTGTACGTGGCAGAAGATCTTAAGTGTACTATCTTGTTTTTTTTTTTTTTTAATTCTGGAAGGTGTGGTCTTGGTCCGCTTTGTTCGAAAACACTGATGTTGATAGATTTGCGGTGAAGAATCCTATCATTATTGAATCCACAGCCAGCTTGTCTGTTGCAGTGCTGTTGTACGAGGGTATTATTGCTTACCCGGAGACGATGGTGTGGGGCCCTCGCAGTTGTCAGACGCAGACAAGCTATTAATTTGAGTGCCTGCGGAACACTGTCATGTTGACAGGATGTGTTGAGAGGGTTGGCTGAGGCTACCAGCAGGCAGTGTGGTGTTGGCTCACCTCGCCTCTCAGGCTTTCCTGATACTTTCTGGTGCAGTGGTTTGCTTTCTGCTGGCATAGATGCTTTCCTTTCCCCATCCATTTCACATAACTGAATTCCCAAATATGTCCCAGTCACATATGGCTATAGAGCTGGACACTTAAAGCAAGTGTCATAGCCTAGGTATATAACTTAAACCAGCTTAAAAAAAAAAATCATTGTAGCACCTCATCATCTGACATGTCCAAACTAATATGCCTCTGTCCTTATTTCTTAGGCCCATTGGGCTTACATCCTGTTCTGGAACCTACCCTATGGTAGGATAGTTAAGGGATACCACTGTTCTGGTATCTTCTACAGCTGATGACCCAGACTGGGCAGGCAAAGAACTGGGTTTACAGAAGCCCTTGAAATGTTCCTGTTGCTTATCCCTGGACTGAATGTGAGTGTCTTTTGACATCTGTACAGCAGAAAATAAATTGATTAATAGGAAAAGGCAGCCTGCCCCCATTCCTCCCTTCCCCTTTCGGCACCGGGAACAATGATGCATGGATGCTATTGACATGGACCACTCAAGCAGAGTGAAGTATTTTACTGTGGTACCTTTACTCTGCCAGCTCTGGTCTACTGCCTACCATCAGCACTGTCTGCAGTGTCTCACCTTGCACCTGTGTGACATCAAATTGCTTTTTTTTTTTTTTTTTGTGTCTCTGAGTGCACCTTCAAGTGCCTTGTTTCAATGTGAAAGAGATTTGTGACAAAACCTTGAAAGCTGGAGTGCGATGGGGAAGACAACAGTGATGCTTTGTGCTGTACTTCCACAGTCAAATGTTCAAGGGGTATGATCTCAAACTGCCCACTATACACTGTTAGTGGTTCATTCCCCCCCTCCACACTATTCTGGGACAGACTTGAGGGACTCCCAAAATGGGTCCCATTATGGAATTTAACAATATTACATCAATGTTCCTGCTCCATTGCAGAGCAGATTGTTGCTCTGTGTGTTGATGTCTACAGCTGCCCTGCTCATTGCTGTTCTAAACTGAGCATTTCTGAACTGAGTTTTATTCCTGCCTAAATTTACTGTGGTTTCAAGACAAGGTAAGGTGTGGTAACCCTCAGAAAAAACAGCAACAGAAGGAACACTTACAATAGATAGTTTTCATCCAATTCTTATTTATCTTTCAAGTCCTAAGTCCTTAGCAGCCTTGAGGGGTGATCTCATGATCGTAACATCAAGGAGGACTGGAAACATTTCATGCTGTCACCTTTTTTTGCACTGTTTTGTAGATGTTATTTTTCCCCGTGTTTAATGCACAGGAATGAGATGTGATGTTTTTTTCACGCTGTGCTCTCTGCCCTATTTTCTGGCTGTATTTCCAGGCCCAAGGGTTTCAGGCATTGAAACACCCACTGAACCATCGAAACATCATACAGTGACTTGTATGAGGACTCAGCTGATGATTTGCTCTGAGAGCAAACAAATGCAGCACAAATGACAATATCAGCCTTGTCATCGTGAAATCTGTGTTCCTTTGAAGCAAAGGCCAATACATAATAGCCGTGACAGAGACTTTATGGCTTTGCGTAGATGTGAAGCACTGCAAGTACCAGAGGACAGGGACTTTATAGAATGCTTTAGTGAAGGATTTGGGGCTCGTGGAGGGATGTCTGCTGCTGCAGGCGTGCTGAGGGGCAGGAGCTTCATCTGCTCTGACAAGCTGGTCCCCCGCAGGATTCCGAGACTGCAAAGCGGCAGCCACGTGGACAGCGGCCTGCGCTCCGGCTCTTCGTGACCTTGTCATTGTAGGGCAAGAACCCGCCGGGGCATTATTGCTGTCCACTTGACTGAGGCTCTTTGTGTGAAGCTTCATGAGTAGACCATGCAGTGGGTGAAAGTTGGCCAATGGGGTTTCTGTAGATTTAGCGGAGTTTGAAACTTTTAATTCCTGTTCTTGCTAAGCGTGACCTTAGAATGCTGTCCTCATGTGGTGAGGAATCGTTTTTGTGAGTGGAGTAGAAGAGGAAGGAAGAAGGTCAATAGATGAAACTGTGCAGCAGGTTGTTTCTGCTTTTCTCCTCCTTGTAGGGGCGGGTTGTTGGGCAGTGGCAAAATGGGTCCCATGATGGAGTGGAGTCACAATTCAGGCCTACTGTAGGGCTCTCATTGATGGCCCTGTGCACTTCTGCTGCCAGCTGCTTGGGAAACTAATGAGGAGCCTCCGCTGTGGTCCTAGAGCTACCCATCTGTGAAATGTGGCGCTTGCGGGCGGCTGCACAGAGCCAGATGCAGTTTGGCTACGTGGGCAGGTTGACTTCAGACGGCATTGTGCTTCTGCAGCAGGGTTTCAAGAAGAAACTGACCTAAAACACCCAGGGATTCCACTCGCTTGTGGTCGAAAGTTTAACATGGGAGTAATTAACTGTCAGGGAGTAATTGGGTCCTTTCAGGGATTAATGTATTTGCCTCTTTAGAAATGGGTGGGTGTAATTGTTGTTACCTCAAGGTGCAGTTATGCACATGTTGCGATGCAGATGTCGTCGGTGGATGCCAGCCTCTTGGTGCTCCTTGTTTGACTACCCTGATTACTTGCCTCCCTCTTTTTCTGATCACTCCCAGGCTATGCCTTCCTGCTCTTCCAAGAGGAGACCTCTGTACAGGCCCTCATTGATGCCTGCATTGAGGAAGACGGCAAACTCTATCTATGCGTGTCTAGCCCTACTATCAAGGACAAACCTGTGAGTTGACCTTTCTGGTTTGTGCTCAGCTTGTGATGCCTGTCTATGGTGAATCACCAGACAATTTAAGTCTCCCTGATCTTTCTGCTCTTTATTAACCCCATTCAATACCCCCACCCCCCTCTCTGATCTTTCCTTCTCCTTTTTACCCCTTTCTCCTCCCTTTCTCTTGTGTTTGATCAGACTTCACATGCAGCTGTGGTCGAAACTGTCCTCCTAGAGCTCATCATTCTGTTAGCTTTTTACATCTACATCCAGCCCAGCAACAGAAGGAACACTATTAGCAAGTTCCATTATCAAGTGTTTAATTAAGCCTTTATGGCAGCCATAACGCCTAATGCATCCTGGGAACTCTGATCAAATAGTCGCTACCAGCTCTTCCACTTACACATCCATGATTTTCTCTTTGCTGGGCAAACACTCTCACCAGATTTACAGCAGGGCATTCAAATAGTGGCACATCATTTTAATGGAGTTCTCCTGTATGTCAGGTTCCCAGCTGTTTTCCTCCACTATCTGTCCCAACTGCTTCCGTTGCCACAGTTTTGCTAAGGATTTATAACAAGAATATGAATAAAGCACACAAAATTGAATGTTTATTGAATGTAACAAATGTACAAAAATAATTGCAGTACCAACACTTTAGGTACGCTTGACATTTGCTTATTAAGTTTGAGCAGGAGATCAGTAGATGTATCTTTACAGGTCTTCAGCACCAGTTTCTAGGGTCCCAGGACACGTGTGTGCTTGACTGTCGTGTTCCCTTTGTCCCAGAACAGTACTGTCCAGGTGTACTCATACTTCAGACTGGTACTCCACTTTTTAGCTCTGTGCCAAAGTTTGCTGATGGTAATCTCCTGTCTAGGTTCAAATCCGACCCTGGAACCTCAGCGACAGCGACTTCGTGATGGACGGATCCCAGCCCCTGGACCCTAGGAAGACTATTTTTGTGGGTGGGGTGCCTCGGCCTCTTCGTGCAGGTATACGAGGGTGGTGCACGTTTCTCTCTCTCGTTGTTTTGGTGGGTTCCCTCTCGGCGTATTCACGGAAGTCCCATCCATCCCACTCCTCTCTGTCACAGTGGAGCTGGCCATGATCATGGACCGCCTATATGGAGGGGTGTGCTACGCTGGCATCGATACTGACCCAGAGCTCAAGTATCCTAAGGGTGCCGGCCGTGTGGCCTTCTCCAATCAGCAGAGCTACATCGCCGCCATCAGCGCCCGATTCGTCCAGCTGCAGCACAACGACATCGATAAACGGGTGAGTGAAGCCGCGAGGTGGAAGTCGCACCGAATGACGATATCAGGAAGAAGTTCGTCTGCTTCAGCGTGTCATGGCCATGAAAGGAAATTGAAAATGCATGTTTGGCTAAAAGTCGACACCTTTCTAATTTCGACAAAACCTGACTTTGGCTAACAAATACCGAGGTGGTCGTTAGTTTTGCCCTTTTCACAGCCCTTTGGATTAGAAAAAAAGTCTCTGTGAAACACAGTGACCTCTAAGTCACCAAGCTTGCGGCTGAAGTGTGATGGATCCGTCGCGGTGGATGTGAATTGCCGACGTGCACGGAGTCCCAAACTGTGGATTCTAGAAACGGCTGAGCCATTTCACAGCTGAATCGCTCCCACAGACCTTTTCCATGTCCTGGCACAGCGGCAACGGTACACGGCTTTGGACTTTTCCATTCCCGTTGCAGCCTTTCTCGTACTCTGTCTTGGTGACAAGGGAGCCTGTACTTTTCATTTGGATCTCACTGGTTCTGCTGGTGAAGCTGTACTAAATATATTCTGAGCAGAAATATTTATTTTAGAAGGTTGAAGCTTAATTTTAGTGTGTCTTATTTTAGTCATTGTCCTTGTTTGTCACACAGAGCAATATCCTTGAAATACCATGTCATTCTTATTTTTATTGCCAGCGGAAAGATACTTTCCAGAATTGTGTTAATTTTTAGCAGCAGCGCATTTCTCTCGGTTTGACTTCGGGTTATTTTTGCCATGCGGATGGGGCATTTTTCTAGGGACGTGACGAAGTTCGAATTCGATCTCGAACGCTGTAGAACTTTGAGCATTTTTGGCAGATCCAAAATCCATGAATTTGTTGGGGGAGAGTCAGTGCGGCACAGGTCATTATAGGACTTGTTTTATATGCATCTGCATTGCTGCCCATTAGTCTGGGCGCACTTGAGAAACTGTGATATTGAATGATTGTATAGTACTACGGTACAGTACTACATGTGCACCGCTGTACACCTTTATGTGCGAATCACTACTCATTGGCTTCAATTTTACATAATTTAACTATTTGTCTTTTTTTTTAATGTTCTGTTTCAAGAAAGGGCCTTTTACTGTTATTTTTCCAGTGGAACTGCAGTTTCAATAACAAAGGGCAGCTTTTGAAGAAGTCAATTTTCTCATTCGCACAAAGAAAAGGGAGAAACGATTGTAGTCCACATTATCTCCAATACCACAATTATTTCCTAGAATGCATCAAAAAATCATCATACTGCCAGATACCAAGTGTTGTCCTATTTTTATGCGTGGCATATATGTGGAATAAAATATTGTTTTGAAGTTAAATTCAGTTTTCTCCATTTTGACATTTTGTGACCTTGATTATTGTTCCCATGGACTCTTTTAGTTTAATTTGAGCATAAACTCATATTTTTTTGCATTGCCGAAAAGGAAAATTACTCCTATGTAAATTTGAAGCCAAATAATTCTTTAATCTTTTTGTTGATATGTGCATGCAGATTAGTGAAAATGAGTTTCCATTTTAACTTTTGTTGTTAACCAGCAGCGCGTTCGCATCCGCGCAGATTTCTACGTTCAAATTCGCCTTCGACAGATTCGGATTTTGATCAGCGACGTCGCATCCCTGTTTGTAGAGTTGCAAGCGCCAGTCTGGAATCTCGAAGGGACCTCTGCAGCGGAGTGTAGCCGTTTGTCCGAGGCCAAATTTGGATCGCTTCGCTTGAGCAAAGAGCGACTACGGCTCGGTGCGCAGTTGGGCCGCTCGTAGGAGACGAAACCGCCGCAGCAGGAAGTTAATAAGGCAACCGCCAGCTAAGGGCTTCCTGTGGCGATATCGCTAATAGTGGAGTTTTTTAAATAGTTCTGGAAGCACGGTTTTCCTCCCTCGTGTTGCCAACATGGAACAAGTGGTGGAACTGGAGTGTTTTCTTGCGTTGTGGACTTCCTGGGTGTGGCGAGGATGTACTCGAGTCCAGGGTTTGAATCGCCCGGTGTGTGTCGGCGCATGTTTGACAGCGTAGAGCTCCGTGTATGGGCGAAAGGGGAGAAAGCTCGCTCTGTAATCATGGCCGTAGACGGCTGGAGATCTGACTGGCATTTGAAGTCGCAGACGCTGGGAAGATAATTATAAGCCTCCCAGTTCCTATAGATGTCTCTGCACTCCAGGGATCCAGAGTTGGCTGCCGCCACGTGGTTATTTTCAGTCTGTCAGCCCTATATGTACCAGATCGCGACCAAGCAAGACTGGTAGTCTGCCAGAGAGGTCCATCAGTGCAGAGGCGAAGTGGTCCACAGTTCTCGAGGACCGTCATCAGGGCCAACCAGCTCGTCCCACTTCTTTACTTGAGCCAGTAATTTGGCCTGATTGGACAGGCTGCATGGTGACGGCGTCCCGTAAAGACGGCTGTTTGGTTAGGAACGGACGACGACTTGGTTGTACACCACGGCACAAGTTGTACTCCCCAAACAAATTAGCATGGTGGAAAATAATGTTGCTAGGCAACGCTGCGGATGCTCCATTTTCCTGGGTTCTTCCTTCCATTTTGTCGCCCGCTGTTCTCCCCGTAACTTTCTGGAGCCATGAATTATAAATGCTTTGATGGAACAAAGACGGCCTCACGCACATCGTGGCACAAGGGGCTCCTCAAAGTCGGCTCACAGACGAAAGCTCAGGTCAGCCCTGGCGCAGGAGAACGAACAAAAGTTTTTCTTCCAATCACAATTTTGTTGCATGTTGGCTTTTTTTTTTTTTTTTTATTGCCTTATGGTATGTGTGTGTCGGTTAAAACTATTACGGTGCGAGAATCTTAATTGTATTTGGGATGCACTCCTCCCCTGCCGGTGTCTTTTCTTAATATCTGATTGTCATCGGAAGTACACAGATAATCCTCAGGATATATTTCGATGTCCGATCTTTGAACACGTGAAAATTGAGAGTTCAAGAATGTGAATTTGTGATCCTTTTCATCATCGAAGAACATAATATGAAGAGCCCTGATGGAAGGCGATGGGACATGTACCCTGATTTTGTTTGGTTGCTCGATCCCAAACAGCCATTCTTGTGCTTATGCTCTCCTGCCGTACGGTAACCCATCTTTTTTCATAAACACTCTTAGCTCTTCGTTTGCATTGTTACTGCAATCATGTCTGCAGTTGCACCACTTTTGGCCGCCGTCCTTGTCGCACGATGACCGTTTGTGGCGCACAGGTCACTTGTGCAGAAAAGCGACACGTCCGTGAGCCGCACCCTCTGACATCGCTTTCCCTTTGTCCCCCCAAGGTGGAGGTGAAGCCGTACGTGCTGGATGACCAGATGTGTGACGAGTGCCAAGGGGCGCGCTGCGGGGGGAAGTTTGCCCCCTTCTTCTGTGCCAACGTCACATGTCTGCAGTACTACTGTGAGTACTGCTGGGCCAGCATTCACTCCCGGGCCGGGCGCGAGTTCCACAAGCCGCTGGTCAAGGAAGGGGGCGATCGCCCACGACACGTGTCCTTCCGCTGGAGCTGAGGGGTGGGGAACGACCCTGCCCCGGAGACCTCCCCGCCCCCCCCACATCCCATCCCATCCCACCACATCCCAGGACAGCGCTGTACACCACAATCCTGCCCCCCCCCCCCCCCCCCAACATTAATCGACCTTCATGATGACTTTAATTACGAAACATGGGTCTTTTCTTGAAATGCATCTGAGCTCATTGTCCAGTATATTCAGTGAAGCTAAGAAAATGGTCATTTACACGTGCAGGATTTGCACTCTAGCGCAGAAACTTGCAGAAAACCCCGTATCTGAGGACGGTATCTAGCTTGGCACCACAAATTTCATAATTTTGAATTGCCCTGTTCTGTAGATTCAGTGTTCGCTATGCCCCATAAGCTCGCCGTAAGGCTGCAGCCCAACTGAGACTATATATAAATAATATATTTTTCGTATATATTGTTTAAATTTATGTGACTGGAGCATGCACTTATTTTCATAAATTATAGGACAATGCCCCTAGTAAAGAAAAAAGAAAATTACCAAAGGTAAACCAACATGGATAAATTTAACAGAATAACAAAACTAGGTGGCATAAAATGTAGCAAATTCAATAATCAGTAGTATGGGTCAACAAATACCCAAATTAGAGTAACATGTTTATATTCTCTCCATTTTTACTTTTAAATATTAATACCTCATAAGCTCGATCTGATTTTGTTTGCTTTTAAATTTGTTTGGTTAGGTCTTTATTATTTTAGTGTTATGTAAATGTAATGCTGCAATAGCTTTTGCTGCTAAATCCATGGTATTTACTGATACCATAGTACTTTATTCAGGCTAGGGTGTTTTATATATTTAAAAAAAAAAAAAAAAAAAAATACATATGACGACACATGCTGCTGACAGTGAAGAGATAGCATGGAAGGGGCACCCTAATGGACATGAGGGACTTCACGTGGGGGGTGACGCTTGTGAGGGTGTAGACGGGGAGGTAAACGTACAGGCGGAATGTTCCTGACTGCATGTTTATGTCAATCAAATCGTTGCATGGAATAGAATTTCAAAATCATGTCTATTATTCGATTCTGCCCACATACACAACATGGAGACTAATTATATACACGGGAGACAAACGCAGATGCTGCATCCGCACGTGCGCGCACGCACACACTGATGTGCGTGTGTGTGTGTGTGTGCGTGTGTGCGTGTGCGCACGTGCGTGTGTGTGACTGGAGAACGGAGAACTGGCAGAGCGCTGTAGATGAGGAGAAAAGTGAAATTGGACGATGACGACGAGCGCTTCACGGGGTCGGCGGACTCAACGGACTACTTCTGTACAGAGATTGGCATAAGCAGAGGAGCCTCGATCCTTCATGAATCACTTAGCTGTAGGATATCCTGAAAAACTGTCTGATAGTTGAAGTACTTTTGCAGTGATTGTTAATATATAATTGTGCAATTTTTATACAGTATATATAGTTAGGTCTGAGTATGCCTAGAACTGTGATTCGCTTTAATTGTTGTTGATGTCTGACATAGAAGTCCTGTGAAACTTCATAACCAGTATACTTGCACAATCGGGCGCACACAGACAGACGCGCGCGCGCGCGCACACACACGCGCACACACACACACTGACATGCGTACTGCACTCACAGTCAAGAGAAGAGTGAGCTCGAGTCTGAGAAACACACACGAGTCGTCTCGTACCATTGACGCGGCTTAAGATCTTGTCCACAAAACCAAAGAGCTCATGGGAGGAACGGTTCCAAGGCCCAGGCGGTACGCCAGCGGCCTGCCGGTCGCTCGTTCGCACCGATGGGTCGGGTCGGGTAGGCCCGGCCGGGGGCCGTGTCCTTTCGACAAGTCTTTGGATGAGAGACGGCAGATGACGACTTAAAAAATAATAAGAAAAAATGATGATGGATAAATTAATCTTAAGAACTGTCTGGAGCAGAGACGTGTGGACGTTGTACGCTCGGCTCCCTGTCCAGCGAGCGCGCAGCGTTCCCGCAACGCAGCTACGACTTTGCCGCAACGACGGGATACGCTGTTGCCGGAACGTTGTGCGTTTGCTGGCTTAAACCCTATTTTTCCTGCAAAGCTTGAAGTAAAATTATGACCTGCTATTTTTTTTTTTTTTTTTTTTTTTTTAATTATATATATATATTAAATCCCCCCCCCCCCCCCCCCCCCCCCCCGTTTTTCCCCTGATACAAAGAGGGGTGTGTGTGGTGGGGGGTGAAGAATGCAATGGGGCGGGGGGGGGGGGGTAAAAGTAAGGCTGCTGAAGCAGGGTTGTTAGGAAAGGGCAGCAAGGGAGGGTCAGGTGGGGATCTCTGGGGAGGACGGGGTTGGTTACACTGGTTTCTGGCCGTTCTGTGGACAATCCAGCAGGACGCTACACCTCCGCGAGCAGATGTACACGTCATGTCCTCTTGCGTGTGTCGTGATCGTCCGGTGCTTGTCCCCTTTAAAATATATATACATATATATATATATATATATATATTTTTATTTTAGTTGCAATTGTTTGGGTGGAAAATGTAGTCTTTCCCTCCCCCCCCCAAAAAAAAGAGAAAATGTGGATAAAGAAAAAAAACTAAATTATTATTATTATTTTGAAAAAGGAGACAAAAAGGCTAATGATTAGCATCCCTTTGAAAGTGAATTCTGGGCTTTTTTGTGATGTTGTTTTTTCGGCCCAGTGGAGTTTTCTATGTTTCTTCATTCTCTGTAAAAGACACTTGTTAACTTGTTATGCACTTCTTTGTATCTGGACAGTTTTCAACAGTCAGCTATTTTTTGTGTTGAGAAAAGATGAGAAAGCGTGCTTTCTGACTGACATGATCTTTTGCAATACCTCAATTTTGAAATATAGGAGAGAAATTGATATTTTCTAAGTAAGTTTATTCAGATAAAAATATATATATTAATTTAATTCTGCAAGAAAATGATTTAACAGATGGTTAATTTTATTTTTGTCATGCTTATTTGCTTTTTATTTTATTTTTGGAAAAAAAACTGAAGGAGCTTTATAACTTTAATATAAAAATGTAGTTAGCTGAAGTACAGAGTCTACCTTATTACAAAAAGGAAAGCATTTGCAGAACGTTTATCCCCCCTACCCCTACCACCCACATACACCTTGCGTGTCCCGGAAAGCGGAGCTGAGAAGTGGCCGAGACGCATTTCCCAGCCCGACATCTCGCAGGTAGGAGCCCTGGCGAAAAGTTCCAAGGAAAACATTAACTTTCGTGGAAAAGTTAGAACCAGATTTTCCCATTTGGTGCTGAGAAAGAGAAATGAAGATACTTCCCTTGTTTTTGTATATTTATAATAACTGATCATTTACTACGCTGACCAGAGTCCTGAAAGAAATCTTCTGTTTGTGTTATTTTTTTAAGAGAACTTTTTTATGTTTCCTAAAGGTATGTGCTCCCCTTTGTTTTGTAACGCGATGTACCCTGGTTTTGTTAACTTGACGTTAAGACTTTCTGAGGTTCCTTGAAAAGAAGGTGGAGAAGAAAAAGAATGTTATTTTTAAAAACAGAGATACAAAGTGTTTCAAACTGTAACTTGATCGAAAGCCCCAAGGTGCATCAGGTCAGTGGTGGCCTTCTACTCACTCACGCAAGACTTGAAGTAGTCCCTTTTTTATTTTTTTTTAAGGCTAAAAAACCTTGATTCTTTATTGTAATGTGCAATACTGTTTGTACTGTTTGTAAAAAAGAGAAAAAAGAAAAGAAAAAGGCATAAATCTTTATTGCAAATTTATTTTCATTGCAAGCATTGTGATTCACTAAGATCATTTTCTACTGTGTATTTACCTACTCTACGTGCTAGTACCTTCCAGTAGTAATGTAGCCTTTGTACTGAGAAATTTTTTCATTATTTTTAGAGATTTTTGCTAAAAAAGAAAACAATTTAAACATATTTACATATTTTTCATTTTTATTTAGTATTTTCTTTACACACTTACTTCTCAACCATTAATATAGTTATTTCTGGGGGAGACTTTCATATCTGGTCAATGTCATTAATATTATTTTGTATTTCTACTTGGAATAAATTAATTTTATGATGCTAATTCCTTAAAGGTTTATTTTCATTTTGTTCATTTTATTTTTTGAAGCTGAGAAACCTTTGTAATATTACTAAAGTGTCTAGATTTTTGAAATGCAAAGCTTTATGTATTAACTCGCTGATGTGGTTAACATTAGTGTGGCTATGATCTAAAAATGACAAAAAAAAAAAAGGGTGGCTGGTTGTTGAAATGATTGGCAATGTAACAAATGAACGGGCAATAAAAGGAAATGGCAGAAGGAGCAAACGCTCAGTATGTTGTGATATTGCGGGAGCAAGATGTCACGATGGCCCCACCTGGTGCAGTACAGGGCATGAGCTCATGGGGATGTCACAATAACTCGGGGAAACGTTCGGCCACACTGGGTCCGGGCGAGTGGTCCGGATGTCCTCCGTGCCGTTTGTGCGACTGTAGTGGAGCATGAATGTATTTGTTGAGATGATCCAGGTAAATGGGGTGTTTGTCGGTGTGTGTCTTGTTCATCTTTCACAATGCAAGAACCCTTCATCCCCAGAATCCCCAACCCTCCCCGCAGCTTGTCCCGAAGTCATTGACAGAACCACTCCCTCACGGCACAGCAGCTGGCAGGGTGTGTCCTCAGCTGCCCGTGGCCTTCCGTTGCCCCAGTCCCAGTCCCAGCCCTCCATTCTAATGGGAACATTTTGTGAAGTGTTGTGATATCCCCAGATGCACATCACGAAAAAGAGGTAAGAGGGGGGGAGAAAAGAGGGGGAAAAGGAGAGAGAGAAAAAAAAAACCCTCCCCGTACAGAGAATGTTTTGTAGCTCACCTTTTGTACTACTTTGTACAGGTGGTCTTTTAATTTCTTACCACAAACCTGGTGGTTTCCCCCCATCAGGCCCGTGTTAGACTCGTACCACTTAAGTATTTTTGAATTCTTTTGCAAATCAAGTTTTGTACCCTGGTAAACATCTTGCAAAACGAAGGTATTTGGTGATGGTGGCTATTCCATTAGTCCTCTCTCTATAAATATTCATGTCACACTAGAATTCTGGGTAGTAGTACTGACTTGCACCTGTGCATCATGGATATAGTCTCTGGTTCCAACAGCAGGCCTACCCATCATGTCACAAGCTCTGGCATCCGATTACGTGCTTCTCACTAGTTTTTATAGACTAACCACTACTTTTAAATGTATTTTTTAAAAATAACATTTTTTAAACTTTATTTTGGGTTTGATTGCTGGTTCTACCTTGGTGAGGCTCTGAGATTGTTGATTGGGACCGTTGCTTGTTTGAAGCTATACAGTACTACTGTGATTAAAAACATGGAGCTCAATGCTGCTATTGCTTAAAACTGCTTCAAGTTTGTAGTTCCAACTTAAATTTTTTTCCCTTTTCTGTACTAATAAGCAACTTATTAAACATAGTTGTATGATGCTGTGAAACTTGTCGTCTTTTGCATGACCGTTCCTGCTACCCTCCTCCACTTCATGCACCTCTAGAAATCCTGCCAGACCCAAGTTATTTATTCAATGGTCTGCTACTTCCCAGCACAGCAACTTTGGTTGTTAAGCTACTTGTTACAGCTGGATCATTTCTACTGCAGGAGTTCACAGTGAGTACCCTGAAGCTGGGTAACGCTACCTCCTGGACCCCTACCTTTAGTAAATGTAGTGGGGTGGGGGCATACAGCCGTCACTAAGTTACTGTCTTCATTGTCACCTAGGGTTGGTCTGGTGTAAGGAAAGTCAGATACATGAGTCTGAATGTACTGCTACAAAATGCATTGAGCATCACCTTGTAACATTGAATCTCAGCTCTCTACCCTCAACAACCTTTTTTGTTCCCCATCACTAAACCAACACTACTCAGCCTTTTCATTAACACTGTCCTCACTTACTCTAGGGGCTGGAGAAAAAGCAGGAATGTTATGTTTTGTGCAGAACTAGTGCAGCTTGTTGGAGGTGAAGGGGCCCTTTGAACAGTTCCGGGAATAAATCATTGGGGCCTTTATAGCATTATTTAGCACAAAGCCCAAAGCTCTGCAAGGGGTGCAAGTACAGTCACAGTACACATCGTTCCAATTTCCATAACTAACAGATCAATGTATTTTACCTTTCACTGTTAAACATCCAGTCAGTTTATGGCAAGAGTACAGGAGCCAGATTAGTTTGTAAAAATGTTTACAGTAGACAAACACTCTCAACCAGAAAGGAATTCCTTATACTCCCCTCAAGCAGCAACAGGTTCTGATGGCTCAGCTGTGCAGATGAGATGCCACACATGTAAAGATGGTCTGTGTACCTTAATTACTTTAATAGGAGCTTGGGGAGTGGGCACACACAGAAAGCGCTTAGAATTCTATTAAATTCTTTATCAGCCTAAACAAAACTGGCAAGTACAGTAATATTTACAGTTCCTCACCATTTAAAACACCCTCATCTTCACAGCCTCCAACCCAGCATGGTTGTGGCTGAGTACCTGCAGAGGAGCTGTATCAGTACAGAAGCTGCTGACGGGTGGGGTGGAGTGGAGTGGATGCTGCCTACACCCTCTGGTATGAGGGCTTTTAAAACCATGTAGAGCTGTTTGTGGGAAGCAGTTGTAGAACAGCAACCACTGGGCACTGGACTCTGGGGGGGAATTTAGTCACAGCCCTCCTCTGGTACAGCAGAGGGAAGTAACTGGTACTTGCGCTCTTTCTCTCTCTCTCTCTCTCTCTCTCTCTCACACACACACACACACACCTTACTCCTCAGAGGCTGCAAAGAGAAGATTTACTAAGGCCCTTGTTAAAAACGGCCACTCATTTCATTCAAACCTTTGTGTCCTTGAGCACTGCAGCTTGAGGAAGATCTGGATGATTGCTTTAAGACTGAATTTAAAAATGAAGGTGATGTTTTACAGGAATGTCCAGGGCTCTTGTCGCAGCACGGCACCACTAGGTTTCCGACTGCCCCGTCCTTCAGTTTCGGCCCGTTGGACATGTGGGCGGGGAAAGGGTAGATAGAGCCGTCAGCACCACCGTAGCTGGACTTTGCCCTTTACTGAGGAGTTCAGGGAGGAGACCATGTCCTAGAGGAAGCAGCAGGTTGCTAGAGAACACATGATACTGGCATAGCGGCTCAGTGGAGAGAGTTCATGAAGCTCTCGAGGTCATACTCTGTGTCATACTGCTGCTGGTCCCAGAGGTCTCCCAAGCCATCCAGCACTGATTTCATGGATGCTTTTCCTGATGCGGTAGCAGGTGACTCACCCTTTTCCAACTTCTCATCCTGAATGAAACAAGAAATAGGAGTCAGTTACCATTCCATTGCGCTGACAAAATTGCTAGGTGAATCATTGTTTTTAGCTGAGTTTCCCCATAGCAAATAATTTTTACAGCAGCAACTCAGGGCAAGTACATTGATCAGAATATTGTGAAAGGGGTTCAGTGGGGGATCTCCTAGCGTTAAGTAACTTTACAATGCCACTTACCTCATATCCCCCTCAATATAGGCATGCAAACAATATACTGCAAACTAAAAGGTAGAAGTTCAGTGCCCATGCATGGTTTTTGAAAGAAGGGTACGCAAGTGGTTTACCATTGCCGCCTTCCACACGGCTTTGGACACACAAACATGGGGATCATGTAAATTCAAGACAGTGCTGGATTCAAACCAAATTCTACAGGCTGTAAGGCATCAGTCATTAAGTGGCACAGTAGGGAGACTCGCGTATCTTGTTTGAGCGGCCAGGCTATTATGCTAAAATGTTTGCCGACCTTGTCCAGCGTGAAGAGGTTGAGCAGCTGCTCTGTGCCCATGCTCTGAAGGCTGGCGTTCTCCTGGCTGATGACGGTGTTGGCTATGCTCATCTTAAACTTCTGCAGCCCCATGATCTTCTCCTCTAACGTGCCCCGAGTGATCAGCCGGTACACATTCACCACCCGTTTCTGGCAAAGAATAAAAACTTTAACAATCTCAATCTTCTGCTGTACCCAGTTTTTATACATCCAATACCTTTAAAGAAGTTAAGTTTTATCCATACCTTGTAATGGTACATGTGGCACAAGCTAAGAGACATTTTAAAAATAAGACAGAACAGCTTAGCTCCAGTTGGGGTACCTGTCCTATTCTATGGGCACGGTCCATGGCCTGTAGGTCTCTCATGGGGTTCCAGTCATGTTCTACAAACACCACTGTATCAGCACCTGTCAGGTTGAGACCCAGGCCACCCACATGTGTGGTGAGTAGCAGCACATCGATGGATGGATCATTATTGAACCTGCAGACAGAGTTCCAAAGAATGAGGGGAAGGAGAAGGGGGGGGGGGAAAAAAAAAAAAAAAAAAAAAAAAAGTGTCTCTTTGTTCCAACCATGCATATCTCTGCCATTTTTAAACAACCAGACACCTTAAGCCAAAACAGACAAGTATGAGCCACTGCTTGGGAGGTTCCAGCAACTAAGTGGCCTTACTCTGAATTATCACATAATTATAGGTTCCACATATCCCCCTAGACCACCACCCTCTCCATCACTTCTTCACCTGGAGACAATGGAGTGACGCTGGCCGGCCTGTACACTGCCATCTAGGCGCAGGTAGGTAACGGAGGGCAACTGGGGCTTAAGGAGGTCATGTTCCACAATGTCCAGCATGCTTTTCAGTTGGCAGAAGATGAGCACACGGTGCTGGGCAACCACAGCCTCCGTACCAACATCCGAGGAGCCAGTGCCACCCAAGCCGCAATCCAGAAGCAGCTGTGGAGGTCAGGAAGAAAAAAATACACGTGAGCAGGCCGGCTTCACAGTTGCAGAGCCCTGAATAGACTAGGAGTAGGAGAACCTCACCTGTTTGAGAGCAGACAGTTTGGGTGCATGCACAATGTCCCGTAGGCTCGAGTTCTGGGCAGCGAGGTGCTCGGTGATGCGCTTGTACTCAGGATGCATGGGAGTCAAAACAAGGGCAGGATGGTTGCAGAGCTTCCTAAGATACTGCAGGGCCTAAAATAGGAGGTTTATCAGTGATCCTTCATTAATAATAAAAATAAAGGGTTAGCATCCAACTGACAAACTTAGAAAATTCCCTTCAATTACCCTGGTCTCCCTTAACAGTATATATTATCTTAAACTCTATGGGAAACTGGTGTTTGCTAAATGTTTTTCCCCAGGCATATATTTCCTGGTTAATGCAAGTAGATACTTGGTAGCTGCAACGACATCTTAAATGTTCACTTTCACACAACACAGCCAACTGAGGATGTTACCAAACATTTCTGAACATGAATTTAATGTAAAATATTCTGCATCAAGACAATGGACCTATGATTAAGTTTAAGTCATTATGCCTCCTGACCTTGAGGGCTTATTTCCTTATAGTTCAGATTGGGGTTTGTATTAAAACCACCACACATACATGCAGAAACACCATTGTTGAAAACAGCAGATTGGACTCAATGCAAGAAGAGGTATAGATGGTGGGGTGGGGTGGGGTGGGGTGGGGGGGAATCAAAACTTGGGTACAAACAAGATGCCATTATTCCCCCACAAAGCTTCTGCCAGAATGTGTAGTTCTATTCTAAATGTAGAAAAACAGCAGAACTTCACCAAAAGCTTCAACTACAAGTTATTTTGACCATGTCTACAAAGCAAGGGCTGACATGAGTTGGACTGTCAACTGAACACCAAACCTGGAACACATGACCAGTGGCCTTCAGTTTAGGAGTGTCTTCTTCCTCTGGTGCCATGTTGCTGGAAATTGTGTCCTCCACATTCACCTTTGCCCGTGACTTTGCAAAGTCTTCATATAGTTGGACCTGCACGAAGTGTGATAATGTTAAAATGTTTTTCACAGCAATGGTCACTGTGTGCAATGGCAGCACAGCTTTCTGAGGAACCCCCCCAGAAATGTGTCTCTCCCTCTTTCCTTCACACGTGACTCTTTTAAACAGTTGATTTCTCAGTGAGGTTAACAGTGGTAGTTCCACCCACCTGCAGTGTGAACTAAAACTACCAATATTTAGCAGCAATAAAATACTGACAGATTTCCTACATACCATTTACAGAAATTCAGATAGTGGCTAAAACAGCCAAGCAAAATAAAATTACACAGACCCATCACAATTTTGCATTATTGTCCATATACATAGTTTTGTTTGAACAGAAGTAAGCAAAAAGCAACCTTCCCTGGCATTTAAAGGACTGGTGTACATTATTTTTTTCTGTTCCGAGCATCTCCCATTTCAACTCTTGTGCTTAGTTAATGGGCTGAAATGGCTAGCAGTCAGATTTTATTCACTAATAATATTTGCATGTCAAATAAAATAAAAACAAGCAGGAAACATTACCCATTATCAGTGCTAACTGCAAAAACAGATGTCAGGATGGTACAACCCATTTCTCAGTCAATCAAGCTCGGGCAGCCCAATCAGGAAGGTACACAGCAGACAGAAAAGTCTCACACACAAATGTCATTCACAAGTCTGAAATGCTGAACTCCTTTACACCGCAAACTGGGTTCGATAAACTGGGGGACAGGAGGTACTGGGTCTAGACATTTCCTCAGCCTGTCTACAGTCTGTTTCCAGGGACACGTGGAGTTCTCTCAGCTCTGCTGGCAATGCATCTATAACCTCACAACAGGGAGCGTTTGCAGAGGTTTGCACTACTCGCACATATCACTGGCACCTGGTTACAATCTGCACAGTGGGCCTCCAGGCAGGGAGCCCTCGTAGCCGTAGAAACTGATATTACAAGCTTTGGCAAAGAGGGATGCATAAACGTTTCTCAAAAAGCCAATAAAGCCAGAACGCTACACTAAGAAAGAAAGAAAAGCTATGAAGGGGAGAGAATGTTTAATCCTAGAAGAGGATCAGAGGGAGATCCAGGAGCCACAGGCTCCTGTAGAGCTACGAACGGACAGCCGAATGAGCTATTAACAAACGGCAAGGAGCCAACTATGGTAACAGGCACAGGACAGGAGCTCATGGCCAGTAAATCCTCATATTTACTGGACATTGGAAAGAGCACAAGATTTATTTTGTCCTCAAGCCATGAGTCAAAGCTGAACATTGACATGAGTCACTGTTCCTTGTCACTTGTGCCTTCAGTTTGGTCAAGCATTAAGGGAAATACTGAAAGCAGGACCACCATGATATTCACAAATCCACAAAAGCATCAGGACTTAAAATGGAAAGTTTTTCAAAAGACCAGAGGATGCCTATTCTAATTTAAATTTTACAGTCATTTAACTTCATAAGATATCGATTGCAATTCAAAGTGACACTGGAAAGAACTTGCAGATTAAAAATATAAGTGTGCAGTCAATCACCATCTTCCAGCAGAAATGTGTTCATAACTTTCAGAAGCATTAAATTTCCACAGTCTGCTTTCTGAGCTTTGTTAGTTTGCCAATAAGGTGTGCACATCTTTAGCAAAACACTTCTCTGGATAACAACTCACATTTTGCATGCAAGGAATACATGTCAGATCTTCAAGTAAGTGCAAAAGGCCAGAACTGTCATGTTACACCCCCCCCGCATATAGCAACTGATGAGTGAATGGATTATTAAGTTACAGTTCAATTCACATTTCATGAGAAAAGTGTGACCATAGCATTATTTTTAACATTCTCTGCAATCCCATTCCTGAAGGTTGACATCTAGATTGTCAACTTCTGTGCAGTTACTGATTAGGGTACAAGGTTTAGGTTAAAGATAGATAGCTAGATAAGTACTTTATTGATCCTGGGGGTGAATATTCAGTAGAAGCATAGCAAATGCTTGCACAAAATTATTTCACAGCATTACTGTAAAGTAGTCTCCCAAGTGCTACAATTCTCTACAATTTCCCAGCTTCTTCCGGTCACTGTTCGTCAGGACTGTTGGTTAACCTCCCCCCCCGATGCAAACGATAAGATTTCTGCCACAAATGTTAGCTGTAGACATGTCTACCCCACACCAAGCTTTTAGAAGCTGTCTGTGGTTTTTCCTCTTTAATAGAAGCCACCATCACAACGCTTACCTGAAGGGGGCTGAGGCTGCAATAGTAGTCCTGGATGATCTTGGGTGGCAAGTCCTGGAGAACGTCCTCCTTCATCCTCCTCAGGAGGAAGGGAAGCACTTGACGATGTAGCGCTTCCATGGCTAGCACACCTGGAAAGACCATGAAGGTCTCAAACGCATGACAACACATGGCTCCTGGTCGTCTCCAGGACATTACAGTGAAGCAAGTACCAGGAGAAAGGACATCCCCCAACATCATATCAGAAAACATAGTCAGTGCAAGGAGTCCTTCGCAAGTCCCAATGCAAAAGCAATTACAAGAATGCTGGTGGTAACATATGGAAATGTGATAATAGAATATGCCTCTGTTTTGCCCTCTAGAATTTCAGCGAGATGTGCAGAATCCATTACTGAGCAGGTTGTGACCATTAAACAAGTTGTCAGACTCAGGATGATCCAAGCCACACAATAGAAATGTTTAAAGTTCTGAATGTTGATTCATTTCATTAGTCCACACCAAAATCTTGAAGGTTCTATGAAAGGCACTATTTGAGTTATAAAATATAATTAACCTTGATTCATCACTACACTGAGCTGTGTAAATATACAGCACAAGTAACGGCTATAGTGACACTCAAGACCCTCACCTGCCTCCTGCTCACGGGATGAGCTCCGAGCATCGCGGCTAGCGAGGATGGGCTTTCCATAACGGGCAGCAAACTGACGCTCTGTCCCCAAAAAACCAGGCATGAGGAAGTCGAAGAGCGACCACAGTTCCAGTACGTTGTTCTAATGGGAGAGTCACGTGTTTATTTTCTCGGAGAGGGAAAAGCCTCATTTCATTCATGAGTGAGCACTAAAGGCTGTATTAAATCTACAGTGAGACACAAAGCTTTTTGCCCCCCCTTCTAGAGAACCGAGTTCAATCATTTAAATAATCTTGATGTTTGACTTAAGCCACAGTAATCATTGCTGGTCTTTAGTTTGTCACAAAAGTTTACAAAACAGCCCACTGAAGCGTACTGTCAAATAGTATGGAGATCCCAAGTGTATAGTGTTATTACCAAGTAATAAACAGACAAGGCATTAAACACCAAGCAGATTTTTTTGTTGCTCGAAAACAGATGTCACATTACACAAAAGGTAAAATAGCAAGAAGACATGAGCGCAGCAACAAGAAAAATCCAGGAGAATGCTATGTTATGGACTACTGCCAGTGGCCTTCAGTCCCTGCAAGTGGCAGCTCCAGCTGCCGACCCACCCACCCACCTGTATGGGTGTTCCAGAGAGGATCACCCGGAAGTTGGCTGACAACTGCTTGATGGCCTTTGAAAGCTTCGTTTTCCCGTTCTTGATGACGTGACCTTCATCCAAGATGCAGTAATTGAATTTAATATTCCTGAAACAGAACACAAATACTCATGTCACACAACTGTCTCATACAATAAAAACTAACCACTTGTCAAAAACATTGTACCCCTCCATATAACAATAGGGTCATTACAATGGCACTTTCATGTTACGTGGTCACTTCCACAAAATGTGCTTTGAGCAATCCTGAAAGAAAGGGAACTGACAGTACAACCACACTTGCAATTTATTCAATCCCACATGGGTGACTAACATCACACTTCCTGTCCCCAGTTATTGGTTCAGAGAAGTCATTCAACACAACAAATATGGAATTACCTAAAAAAGTCAATGTCATTCCTCACAACATCGTACGAAGCTACAACAAGGTTGTGCTTTTTCACTTGATGCTGTAACCTGAAGAGAAGGGGGGAAAGGCAAATTCACCAAGTGAAAGGCTTATAAACTGGTGATTACACATTTTTTTGAGCAGCAGAAATTCAGACAAAGGCAAGAGAGAAGCTGTACATCTTACCGTGCCCGCTCTGTGGGTGGCCCAGTATAGTGCAGGGGGTTCAAGTACTCTCTGGTGCAGAACTTTCCCACCTCATCTACCCAATGGCCAGTCAGCGTAGGTGGGCAGACTACCAGGGAGGGTAGGGGGCAGCAATCTGCAGCCTTGGTCTTAGCATACTCCTGTGCTCTGCCGGGGCAAAGAAAAGCATCATTTCAGCCTGTACTGTGGACAAAAATCTTAAAACAGAATTCAAGGACAAGAGCAGAGCTGTTAAGGAAACCAAATTAATAATTTAAGTTTGCTGGTTCAACACCAACACATTGTTACTGCTATTGTTAACTTGCTGAAGTCCCACATCCAGAATTGTTTCAGTAAAAATACCTGGCTATGTAAATGGGTCAAATAATGCAAGTTTCTCTAAGGGAAATCTAAAAGAAAGGGGAAGGAGGAGGAGGGGTAGAGAGAGAGGGGGGGGGAATTCTATGCTTGTGCTGTAAACTATGGTGACAGGCTACCTGAAGTAGTGGTCCCCTGCCAGGATACAGATGGACTGTAGTGTCTTCCCCAGGCCCATATCATCACAAAGAATGCCATGCAGCTTGTACTTGTTTAGGAATGACAGCCAATTCACACCATCCTGGAGAGAAAGTGCAGAACCACATCACCAGAGCTTTATCTGTGGCATTTAGCTACAAGATTCCATGATAACTCATTAATCCTATGCGTATCTGCATAAATATTAGGAAAAAAATAACATTTTTCAAAACCAATTACCTGGCAGTGTGAAAACCCTACAGGGAAATTATATCACAGAAAACCCAATAAAGGTTATGGGCATGGATCTTTAAAAGGTCACTGCAGCATCAGGCTGGACTGAGTAGGATTACAAATTTCCTCATTGGCAGAAACACTTAAGATGGGTAACTTCTCATTTAGCTGACCCTTTTCTCCAAAGCAACTTACAATGTTAAGGTTAAAATTATCACAAGTTTATAACTATTTACCCATTTATACAGTTGGGTAATTTTACTGGAGTAATTTAGGGCAAGTACCTTGCTCAAGGGTACCACAACCAGAGGTGGTGATCAACCCTGTAGCCTTTTAGATCCAAAGGCAGCAGCTCTAACCACTACACTACCAGCTGTCCCCATGTAGCCTTCTCCTCCCCTCTTATGGGCCAAATTTAAAACAAGCTTTCTCCCACCTTGATTCAGAAGATTTGAATGAAATTAGCAGATTACTTCTGTGGGAATCAAGGGGACAGACTTCTGCATTTCAGAGGTCTGCCAAGAGGTCAGGGCTGAAGTGAAGTAGGAGTACAAACCATTTCAAATAGTTTTAACTTGCAAAAGCAATACCTTGTCTGCTCCACTTCCTGCATGCAAACAGGGCCCTTTGTTATATTAAAATTGGCAGAAAAACAACTTGACTGGTGACAAAGTGCTGAAAAGTGCAGAACTGCAGGCAGGGTAATTTAAAAGCTGAAGGGAGGCCAATACTTTTATCACAAACTACTGCTGCAGTGTGAGCAAAGGACAGCAACAGGCACATGCGTGTGCACACAAAGTTCATCACACGGGACTTTGCGTACCATTACTGCAATGAAATCAACTGAGGACAGAAGGAAGCTTACAAGACTGTTAGCTCTCAGAAGGGGCATGAAAAGGAAGCAACGAGGACAAGAACAGAACATTCTCTTCTCCTCAGATTTTATTATCTAAAACACTAAAGCCACTCTTGTAGAAGGCAGGAAATTTCCAGCAAGAACAGCAGCTGATGAGTACACAAGGTGTTACATGCAATCCCTGTGATAGGGAGAGGAAATGACGCAAAGCCCTGGGACTAGAACAGCTAGTAGTGACCAGGTGTTTGTTGGTTCAGTTGCTAAATTAGATACACACCTGTTGGTACTTCCTCAGCTCTGCCTTGATGGGCACTGGGATCTTGTAGCTTTCCAGTTTGCGCCCATCCAGTAGTTGCTCCAGGAAGTGGCGCTCCCTGGCCTTCTGCCTAATCAGCTCTTCTGACATGTTGGGTGGGTCCGGGATTCCAGCCTTAATCACAAGCACACAGTTTAACTTAATGTGCGATTTAAAAAAAAAAAAAAAAACACCATTACACAAAATAAGTATACTGACATCTAAAAGTTGATTACTTCTCTAACACAGCCTGGCCTCTGGAAAATGTGTACAGTTACTAAGTCCACCTGAACTTCAGCTATGGTGGTGAAGACCCAATGGGTACACTGTTAGCTTAAAAGCCTAAAAACCTCAAATGCTGAAAAAATACTGCAACACCAAAATCTTCAAACATGTATAGCAATGGCTGTTTAAAGCTTAGCTCCAGCTGAACCAATGTGTGCTCTCCTACATTAAATGTGGCCTTTACCAGGATGGCCTAGAGATGACCTTTGTGACCTAGGGACCCAGACTGAAGTCACATCAGATCTGCATATTTATGTATCTTTCCGAAGGAACTCTTTCATTCTGATATTTCATTTGTTCAGGTATGGCTTAGCTAGAAAGGGTAATATTTACATTCCATAGTTACAGTAATCCTTTATCTTAACTGAAGCTTTTTCACCCCCCACAGCAACTTAAAGTATTAAGTCTTTACTAGTGAGTTGCTCATTTATTTAACTGGGTAACTTCTACCAGAGCAAGTACTGTACTCAAGGGTATGGCAGCAAGGGATTCAAAGTTGTGTCCTTTGATTGGAAGCTGATGGTGCTCACCACTAATACCTTCTGCTGCACATAACTTCCATATGCAGTAAATTAATTAGAAATCCCTCTAAATATGAATTAAATTTGACTGCACAAACTGAAGAAATCCAGATGAGTTATAGTTGGGATTCACCAATTTTTCAGAATTAACTGGGAGATTGCCTGCCATCTGCTGGAGGAAAAAAAGGGCGAGGGATTGTCATCTTACTAAAATAAACAGTGTACACACACCAAGCTATGCTTAGAGTAACAAGGAATTTCATTTAATCCCTCTAATCTGCATATAAAGGCACTTCTGAGCAATTATGAGGACCCGATTAGGATTTCATGCACCTCCTGAGAGCTGAGGGTAGTGAGACATTTTCATTTAAGATGCACTAAACTCCAGCCATTCACCCATTTATACAGCACAACTATTTAACACACACAATTCAATATTACAAATTAACCTGAAATGTGTGATTGTATCCAGAAACCCAGAACAACATGCAAACCAGACTGAGCTGCACTGAATTGCAGTCAAGGTGCCTACAGACAACCCTAACAACTTGCTTGGTGTGAGATTTGATTGTATTTTTGATCCCGTTTCCACAGTAAATGTTGAATTTATATATAAACACTGAGTATCATGATTACATGTTATACATTTTGTGTTGTGTATGGTACATAACTGTAAAAGAGCTGGGTGAGCACAGGTAGACTGCCACACTAAGTTAAAAACTTGTTTTATATTGTTTTATCAACACAAATTTGCTTGTAACGGAATTGTGTGATTTTTAGCACAAATGAGTGAATTTTTATTTCAAATACATCTTCAAGTCACAAGAATTCATGTTACAGAATTATTTTCAGGAATGTATTTCCTTTGTGTGTAATATATGTGGAGGAGAGAATTCACCTTACAAACGTATTCAGTGACTGCTAAGTCTACATTTATTTACAGCTGCAGAACATTCACCATATGAGCCAAATGACCCCACTTTTCACCCCCACAGCTGTACCTCTAGCGGCAGTAGGCGGATAAGAGTGGCAAAGCACTGTGTGGCCATGAAACGCACACTGTCGCTTGGGTCGCTCATACGCCCTAGCACAGGTACCACCAACAGCACAATGTAGGGCACAATGTCCACATCCAGCTGTTCCATAACACCTGGACAGGGTGCCGTCAAGGAGTATGCGTAATTAGCCAGAGTACACACACACACACACACACACACACACACACACACACACACACACACACAAACCCTGCATGCAGCAAAGACCCTACACAGAGAACACGGCACACAGCCTACAGGTTTAAAGTGAAAACCATCCGAACACCAATCACCACTACCACTGTTAAACAGATGTAGGGAAATCTCAGTGACTCTGCAACATATTAAGAAAGAAAATGAGAAAAAGATTTCCTACTGACCTAAATCCATCCATTATCAACTGTTTGTCCAACCCCTATCCCAAAAGCATAGGGTACTAAGCTAATCAAACCCCATTACACAGACTCATTCACTGACAATGCAGGCAATTTAAAGCCAATCTGAAACATCACTGGATTATGGAAGGAAATCAAAGCATCTGAGGAGAATGCACACTGAGTGGGATTCAAACCCACATCCAATACTACAGATCAGGGGACACAAGACACCGCTACCCACAGTGACCTAAACGTTTAATGAAATAGAGCACTTCCCCACAAGAAAGGATACAGGCCATGGCCTCAATAGCACCCTCTTGCTTAGTGGTGTCATCTATAGCCCCCATCCAAGGCAGCACACGTTCCAGGAAGACATTCATTGTTTCCAAGGTGGAGATCTTGCTGAGCACGCCAAGGCAACGAGCGGCCATGTGTCGCACAGCTGTGTAGGGATGCTGCAAACAGGTACAAAGGTGTGGTAGGTGCTCCAGTAGCTGTGGAAGGGAAGAAGAGGTGGATCATCATGTATAATGCCAGGTAAATCTGTGCCTCTGCTGAAGCAAACTAAAGATGGGCAAGTACTTTGTCATAGCAACCACTACAATAAAATGGCATATTCACAGGAGAAATAAAAAAGGGATCCTGTGTGCAGCAGAGCTTAAGGGCCTGCTGTACTACAAGATAAAGCTGTACAAAAAGGCAGGTGCAAGACCAAGTACACAAACAAACAGCCTAAACCGCCAATGAATATTTTATGGTTTAGAGGACAGATGAAAAGGTGACGCAGTAAACCCGTGAAGAACAAAAAAAAAAAAAAAAAAAAGGGGGAGGTGGGGACACACACCCCTACACCCCTTTCAACAAGAGGTTTCTCTAATACAATATTAGTATACTCAGATACAAGCTTACTGACCCCTTTACATAGCTGGTTAATTTTTAGTAGAGCAATTCAGGGTCAGCTCCTTGCTTTAGGGTACTACAGCAAGCAATAGAATCCAAATTCAGGTCCTTTGAGTGCAGGGTAGCAGCTCTAACCACTACAGTACACACTGCAATTGCTACTTGCATATCATGGCTAAGGTAATGATAGACTTCATGTAAATACTGTTAAAATTCTGAAATCTATTTAAGACAAAATCAAGATTATGATCATGACTGACAGGTAAAAGACCCTTTTCATAAAAAAAATTCATAATTCTGTTTAACACATAACAATAGCATGCATAACAGACCAATTATTTGTGATGGAAAACATCCTTTCAGAAAAAAAAAAAAAAAGAGTGACATCTTTTAGTTGGGTGGATAACCTACTTGCATACTTGAAACCAATACAGCTGGTGGCAGGACAATAGCGAGAACTATATGGCCAATAAAAAGAAAGCTGTGATCAAAGTAAACAGAACTCAAATTCCCTGTACTGTACGTGCGTCACTACTTTTCCCAGATATTTTACATTTTAAACCATTTTATTCCATTTGTTGTATGGATCTAGAAAGGCATATTTTCAAATGCCACCTGGAATTATATGAATCATAAAAATTTAAATAGAAATGAAAGAAGTCACAGGCTGACTTGCAGCCTTAAGCTATGCAGCAAAACAAATACATGAAACAAGCTCTAAATTTAATGTCACCACCCACTGAGAACAAAACTGTTTTATGCTGATGAAAATTTAATTGGGCAAAGAGAAAAAGCATGATGTAATGGAAAAGCGATGACTGTAGTAGATGTACATGTGTCAGCATATTCAGTAAGCACAGCCTAACTTTTAGGTTCTAGTAAACCACCAATAGGTTATCACAAAGTGGTTTAAGAACATATACCACTTCTATGACTGGTTTTTAAACAGAAAAAAAGAGGGGGGGGGGGGGACCTGTTGCTCTTACTAATAAGAGCAACTGTCTATAAGTCATTAAAAATATGCTATAATTTAACACTTAAGGCATCCATATACATCTGTGCCTCACATAAGAGCATGATTTCATGGAACACGTTATACTTATGTTTTGATAATATAGCTCACGCATATTCATGATACAATGTTCATATGATCACTGACCCAGTCTTTCAGCCCAGAAAGCACACAAACATCATGCCTTTAGAAACACTTACTACAAATGTCTGTTGGGTTATTCTGGAACAAGGGATTTGTTTATGCTTCCATAAGAGTATTTGTATTAAAGTTGGTTAAATCATTTGAATCAGTTGTTTACAGCACATTTCTGAAAGTTGAAGGATATCAGATTGCACAGTGGTTCAAGCCTGGCTCTACGAACGACCTGGGTTAGAGCTACATCATTGTTTCCAGGACAATGCAAGTGTTAATACTGTAAATTTAGCCAGAAAATGAACTCCCAATGCTGAAGGACAAAAGCTTTTAAGTGTGGCACACCAAGTGTGTATCTGTCTCCCGAAACTAATAATGCCAACGAAATACAAAATAAAAAGGTGGCACATAACAGGCAAAAGTGCCCCTGTAAAGATTGTTATATGAAAACAGTATACATTTTCATAAGCTGTTATGCTTTTAGATGTACAGAACCACACTATGCAGGCCCAGAGAATTACATTAAGATTATATTCTGAAAACACATAAGTAGTAATTCATCTGTAGTTGTTTTGACATAACACTGAGGAGTTCCAAATAATGGTAGGTACCAGGACCTGGTATACCGGAGGCTTTTTTCTGTCCTCTTACCAGGGGGACAAGCTCAGAAGACATGGCCCCAGCTGTCACCTCCAACACTTGTAGAGAGTTGATGAGCTCCTGGGCAGCAGCATCCCCCTTTTCCAGCTGGAGCCTGCAGTCTGTCAACATACACACACCAAGTTAGTCCACAATTAGTCTCTTTGCAGTTCCCACAACCTGAAATTCCATCTGGGTTTAATGCCTAAACTTATAGTAGTTAGCTATTCTGTGAAACAATTATGTAAGATTTGGGTATATAAGAAGAAGGGGGGGGGGAAGAAAAAAAAAAAAAAAAAAAAAAAAAAAAAAACACATCCCATAAACCATGTGAAATAAAAAAAGCTTTGCAACTCTGTAACCAGGAGTTTGACACTGCAGTTTTACCCCAACATGTTTAAAGATATAGAGGATTCCTTTCCAAACCACACCACATGTGGTTAGCTGGTAGCATAGTGATTAGAGCTTTGGACCCAAAGGTTATAGGTTCAAGTCTCACCTCTAGCTGTAATACCCTTGAGCAAGGTACTTACCCTAAATTGCTCCAGTAAAATTACCCTACTGTAGAAGTGGGTTAATAATTGTCAGTAAATTAACACTAAGTCAGTTTGGAGAAAACCCATCACCTAAATGGATGTCAGTCTCCAAATTTAAAATATCAGATTGTTGGGGTGGCAGGAATCCTCTGGCCATGTTATTCTCATCTCATTTCTGTGCATGGACCCAAGCACAGGTGGAAATTACAATAAAATACACAATGAAAGCTTCTGAACTATTTTGACACTTGCATCCCAGCCCTTGTGAGAACTGAAAAAGGCTTCAGAGACCTTGTGAAAAGACCAGAAAAAAATGAAGGCGAGGTATAAAATACCCAGAGATGGACTGTGGCCATCAACAGTCGTTCTCAGGTGCCCCACCATGGCATCCCAGAGGCAGGGCAGTGCAGATGTTAGCTCAGGACCAAAGTGTCGGGCAATTGTTGTCAAGGAGAACTCTGCTCCCCTTCTCTGTACAAGACAGGGTTTCTTACTCTGGAACAGGAGAAAAATAAAAGCACCATCAGGCAGTTTTCAAAGTTACATCATCTTTTCCTATGAAGAACTAGTAGCTGGAAAACCCTTTCAGAAACATCAGTCAATGGAATCTGGACTGAATTTAACAAGGTAGACCCCATATGCATGCTTTATAGACATAGTTCATAAACATCTCAGGCACTTGGAGCTATACTGCATATTCACTCTGTCCACAGGACTCAAAACAAGTAACTGATAATGGATGATGTGAATCAGGTGGGCTGGCAGTGAACTGGATAAAAAAAAAAAAGAAGGGTCTAAGGTCATGTTCCACAGACAAGACTAGTAGTGGGCTTCCACTGTTTAAGTGGCATCTCTATCCCACAGACCTGCCTTCCCCACCCACCTCATCAGAATCTGCAGCCACCGTGCTGCCAGGAGGCAGATCCATAGCAGGGGTCCTCTGGGCCTTTGGAGTGGGGCCTCTCTTGCTGGTAATGGCAAAAGCTGCCTTCTGGTGGCGGTAAAGGGTTATTATGCCTTTTGTCTTGTTGACAACATGGTTCATTCCATCTTTGTCGGAGACACCAGCTGAACAAGGAAAGATAAGTAAAATTTAAAGACTAACACACAGGAAAATCATAAGTTAATGTTGCACACACAGAAAGTTGATAAAAGCTGCACATTCGTGCTAACAACAATGCTGTAGTCAGCAATACAGACCAAGGAAACCCTGTGGACACAAACTACAAACCTCCAACCACAATGAACAGCTGAGTATCCAAGTGCTACCATTTTAGGGATGGTGTTATACATGAGGCTACTGCTGCCACAAAAAAAATCTCACTAATGAAATTACTTTGCTAGACAACCTCATGTGCTACACTTGCAACTGGCTGGATTTCCAGAGTAACTCACCTCATTCAACCAAGCAGCCACCTTGCTTCCCAGTTCCAATGAATGATTCATTGAAACCAGACAACATTTTACAATCAACAACCAACCTTAAGGCATTTAATCCCCAATAAACATATCCGATAGTTGGCACCTTGTTGATTTCCTATCATGGAAACGGTTTAACCTGGCACTGATGAAACCCAAGACTGCATCAGGAAAGTTTAGATAACAAGCAGTTATGGTCACACTGGAGCAACACCATGTGCAGGAGCCTGATACTTAATTTCCTCATTAAGGACAGAGATGCTAACATTTCATCACTGCTCCTGCTAAAGACTCCATTTCCCACAATGCCTTATTCCACAAAAAATACTATGACACATTGAAAGCAGTCTACTCCTGTTGTCAAGGCATCCACAGCTACATGCTTTGTACAGAAAACAATGGCTGTACACAGCTGTAACTGCTGACTTGCAGACAGAGGTCATGTCTACTCTAATCTGCAAGCATTTGTGGAACTTCCAACTTCACAATAGCCTGAATCTTGCTGATTATGATGTTCCCTAAACATAAACGCTTAGATCAAAGCCTAGTAATTGAGTTTTTTTTTTCCTTAAAAAAAAAAAAAAAAGGGCGGCACAACTTGATGCAATCACATGTAACGGTTATTCTGAAAGTTTTTTTTTTCCCTTCTTTTAAAAAGTGGTAAACTACAACAGTCAAAGCCCAAATGA
Organism: Scleropages formosus; assembly: GCF_900964775.1. Taxonomy (NCBI): domain Eukaryota; kingdom Metazoa; phylum Chordata; class Actinopteri; order Osteoglossiformes; family Osteoglossidae; genus Scleropages; species Scleropages formosus. Next base: position 1,513,360 of record NC_041813.1, on the reverse strand, counting down.
TGCATGAAGATGCAAGGAGCATGTAACCAGGCATGCTGCCTACCCTTTGCTGTTTCTTGAACGGGGGACACAGGGCAGGCGGCAGAAGGGGTAAGCAAGGGGTCCACGCACACAGAGCTGCACAGGTTCTTGACAATCTTGGCATTGGGGCAGGGAACACGGGCAGTGCACTGCTGGAGCAACTTGGCAATAAAGGCAGCAGCATAGCCCTGCACCAGTGTGTTCTCTTCCCTTCTCACTGCCTCCATTAGTGGTCGTACCACAGGGTTCAGCTTGTCGGGCAAAAGCTGCAGGTTCACGACTGCACAGGAGGTGAACATGTGCACACGAAGGTGCAGCAGCTGCCACTCTTGGTTGGTCTCTGCCACGGTGGACAGCAGCTGCTGCCGCTTGCTGTCCAGTGGCTGCCAATACTTGGACTTGAGGTTCAGGCCTGTTGTGGACTCCGTAAAGACTGTAGTCACCTGGAGCAGGATTAGGTCCAGTAGTGAGAAATGCATTCAATAACTTCATAACATAAGATATGACATTTTGTGTTTGGCTACAAAACGAGTAATCTTTCCAAGAATTCTACAAGTAAAATACATAAGTCAAGAACAGAGAGTCATACTAGCAGTTGATTTTCACAGCAGTTCTATGTAAGGTTGGAAGAGGGGAGAATGCAATTATTTGTGCAGAATTATCTAATCTCTACTATCATGGATCTGAACATGTTGGCACTTCAGCTGTGAACTGCAACTTTCTCTGGAAAGCCCTACTAATCTCCAGCCGCCTACCAGAACATATCAGCAGTTTCCTTGGTAACCAACCACCCACCCAGGCCCCAGAGTTCATTCAAAGAAAGCTTCCCCCCCCCACCAATGTCCAATTTTATTGTGGTGCTCAAAAGCAGTAGAAAATGGGGGGGGGGGGGGGGTGGATATCCAGGTGATAGCAAGTAGCTGGCTCAAGGCAGAACACACACACCTGCCACATTTCAGTAGCTAGGAGCTTGACTGAGTGACATCATGTTAGCTGATTAAATCCTGTTCTCTAAGACCAAGTGACTTAGAGTGACCAGCAGTTACCAAGTGCAATCAGAACATACACACAGCAGTCACTACTGCTACACTAGGTGCTGTGTCATTTAATGTCATTCAGCTACAATGAAATGGGTTATCACCGCATTAACTACAGCACTGTATTTTAGAGATCTCGTACAACCTTTATACTCAAACTATTACAGTACTGCTGCATTTCTTTTCTCAATGACCACTATAGTGAGGAAACTTGGAGTAGCAAAGACAGCAAATTTCACGTTAACCTACAGTCAGCAATAATAGTCAGAGTATACAATTTGTTTAACAAAATTAAACAAGCCTGCATGGGAAGAAATTTCCTTACAATGTTAGGGAGAAGGCATTAAGATTGACTGAGGCAAGAAGCTCACCAGATCATTGGCCTGTTCAATGGTGAACACAGTGCAGTTGACCCGGTCGCTGATGTCAATGTGGGCGTCAGCCAGCAGAGCAATAAGCTGCTTGCACTCATTCTGCATGCGAGTGAAGGGAATGGCAATCTCGTCATAGTAGAGGTGCTCTGATAAAATTGCCAACAGCCGAGGCTGCACTGTGCTGGACACCGCTTTACACTCCTGGAGAATACCAGAGGGAGTCATTGCCGGTTTACTGTGTGGTTACCCAAAGCAACTAAACCACTACAGCTATTTTAAGAACAAAACAGAAATCTTAGTGGTAACAGCCTGTTGGGAGGGGCCAGGGGGGAAAAAAGAAAAGCTTCCTGGAAGTGTCAGGCAACACAGGACTGCAGCTCACCTTCTGCAGAGCTGCCCACTCGCAAAGGACCAGTGCCACAGCAATGCGCTGCAGGGCAGACTTGGAGTTAAGGTGGAAGAGCAACAACTGAGCTAGAGATTCAGCAGGTCGGATCTCCTGTGTGGAAGCATTGAGCCGCGGATCACAGATACAGCTGCACAGTGCCCCCAGTAGCCTGTGGGGGAAAACAGGAAGGTAGTACATACTATGTGGCTTACAGCTCGATGAGGTACACCGTTTCATTTACAAGTGTACAGGCTAAACTATGACTACCCACATCCCAGGCTGAACAGAAGTCCAAGTCAAAACTAGATTAAAGTCAACAGAATGAGAGTGAAATATTTCAAGTTCATGTAATAAAAACATCAGTTCTACAACTGACATGAAAACAGCCTCAACATAATGCTTCATATTTCAGTCTGAAGTAGGGACTGGAAACCCCATTTCTATTTTGACTCATTCCTGCAAGTTTACAAGGAGTCTTTCGGCAATGGAAAACATCTGGTTCAAATGGTCACCTTTAAACTGGCATATAATTAACTCACATGTTCCAAATATTTCCAGAATAGGTTTGAACACAGAAAGACATCAGCCTGATTTGACCTATTCAACCATGTTAGCTTTAAGGATACTTAAAAGTATTTTCTGAATTACTGTTTACCACTACTCAGCTGATACTTTTGTCCAAGGAACCTAATAATTACCAATTTACACAGGTGGAGCAACTCAGGGCAAGAATCTTGATAATGGGTTCCATAGCAAGAAGCGATTTGGACACAAGTCCATATCTTGCAAAGCAACAGCTCTAGCTACCACGTCAGCCACAGCATCTTAGTTTCTAATAGAAAACTGGAAAAGCCTTAGACACCACTTGTGCCTCCTTGTCTTCTGAGGTACTGACTTTGCAGCCATGAAGCGCGCTCGCATCACCACGTAGTCTCGTGTGGCAGGATCCTCTGTAATAGTCTCTGCTCCAGCCACGTACTCCTGCACAGTTTCCTTTGTCTGGTTTGGACCTTGGCGTCCTTTTCCGCCCGTCTTTTCCTGTTGAAGCCAAAACAACCATCAGCACTTTCTTAAACACTGTAACACACAGAGGTGTTTTAATCTGTCAGGTGAAGTTTACACTAGCCTGTCATTTTTGCCATTACATCTAATAAAGGTACCAAGAAAAGCAGCTGAAGTGTTGGACCTCTGGGGAACTTGACTGATGTAATTATAGTAATAACAGTACTGATGTTCTGACATCACAGTGATAATATGAGAGGCTTGCATACTTACCTTGAAGCGGGCCTTCACCTCTAACAGCATGTTCAGATCTATGGGGATGTGAGCAGGCTGCATCATCAGACACAGCCAAGCTCCCATCCATGGACAGCTAGCTGCCACCACATACTGCTGTGAGGCCTGGCGAATGAGTTCCATCCAAACCTAACAAGGACACCGCAGGTTCAGTGCAATTAAACACTGGGGGGAAGGGAGGACAGGGCAACAGTAAGGCAATGACAAAGCTCAAAATGAAATGAGTGGGCAGACACCTCATCTGAGAGCTGTTAAGAGCCAAAAGGTAAGAAGTACCATATGGGCATCTTATGGTTTGCAAAAACAGGCGATACTAACCTTCTGGATAAGGTCCAGAATCTCTTGGTTGCTTTCCAGGATACAGGATTGGAAGATGTGTCTCAACATGTCCTGAAGGATGGGAGTAAGCCATTCTGCAGAGCTCTGGAATTCAGCACTACATATTAAACTCCCGAATGTGGCAACAACTATAGTGGCAAATGCTACACATTACTCGGTCTTTAAAATCCCCACACTGTTCAGGTGAATTACACAAGATGAAACAATGCTACATACACCCGTTCAAGGCTGGACACATGTCAAGCATCTTTCACAAGCAAACCAAAACTAACCTGGTCAGCTTTTGATAAGAGGGTGAAGAGTGTCTCAAGTGCCGCCTTTCGGACAGAGGATATTGTGTGCCGAAGGAAAGGCCAGACACGTGGGACTAGCACAGTGAGCGACTGCTGGATGCTTTTTTTGAAGGAGAGGAGGAAAAAAAAAAAAAACGACATGTACAAGTTGGCATAGGAACTATGAATCACTTCACATGTTGGCAGCATACTGTGGAACTAGCAGCAAATATTTTCTCTTGCATACCTGCACTGCCGGACCTGAGGGTAGGTAAGCAGCGACGACAGAAGCGTCATGATGCTGTTGGTGGAGGCAGTGAGGTCATCCAGCTCCAAAAGAGCATCCCATAGAGTGTTCACAATGAAGGGAACCTTCAGACAGGCTCGTCATTAGAGCAGGCATATGCCCCCCCCCCATGTTTCTTCAATACAATGAGACATCAGGACTGAAAACTAAAATGCCATTGTTTATATTCAGAGTGACAGTCTGAGAATGAAAACCACCCCTTTTCAGAGGTGCTGCAAGAAAAAATTGTATGGACAAGGAGTGGGTTTCTAACCTCTGCAGGCTGCAGCTGCACCAGACCATCTACAACAGGGATAAGGGCGGCAGCTGCTACAGCTCGGACATCATCGTCCAGATCCTGCAGGCCCTCTGTGATGGCCGGCAGCACTCGGGGAAGCAGAACACCAATCAGATCCTGCAGGTATTGGGGGTGGGAAAAGAAAATTTAAAAAAAAAAAAAAAAAAAAAACCCAAGTATATATTCACTTACACAGGCAAATACCACACATCCAAATAATTTTTACAATTTCAGCATGTGTTGAAACAATGTTTACCGTTGAAGAATTTAAAAAACTTTCCAAAAACAAAACAGCTTATGTTGTAAAATACATACTTGCAAAACACGCTGCATTGACAAAAGAACAGAACTTAACCTGTCTGACAGCCAGAGCATACTTAATGCCCAAAAGTCCTCCGTGTCGGACCTCCCATTGGTCCTCTGTCAGCAGCTTGAGAAGAATGTCCACTGTCATCGTCACGCCACTATCCACCATATGGCGAAGAGCCACACCCAGAGTCTGGGCACAGGTCTCCCTGACTGGTGCTACCACCTGGAGGAAGGTGAGGGGTTCAACTATCAAGATTAAACCTACACAGTAACATCACTGAATGCAAATTTGATACACTATGAATTACTATACAAAAGGCTTGATTTTTTTTTTTTTTTTTGACATCAGTGTCAGAATCACTCTCACTCACTCACACCCCGCTTGTCCCAAGTGGGGTCGCGGCGAACCAGAGCCTAACCCGGCAACACAGGGCGCAAGGCTGGAGGGGGAGGGGACACACCCAGGATGGGGCACCAGTCCATTGCAAGGCACCCGAAGCGAGACTCGAACGCCAGACCCACCAGAGAGCAGGACCCGGCCAAGCCCACTGCGCCCCCATGTCAGAATTATTTCTGCACAATACATGTTATTACTAACACAGAATCTTTTAATTCATACTACACAGCGTAAAATCCTTCACACAACATTCTAATGACAAAACAGTTGCCCCCAACCCACCCAAAAGGACAAGTCTCACCTCATCAGACACAAAGTCCCCAAACCTGTCAAGGGCAAAGACACAAAGTAGCCGTATGACAAGGTCTTCAAGCCACTCCTGATGCTGTCGAGTCATCTGTATAGGGGTCACAGGGCAAAGGTCAGACACTGGTGGCACTGTACCATAGGAAAATGATGATTAAATGAAGTTTTATGCAGACAACATTCTGAGATGCCCAAAAGGACAGAGAATGTTGTTAAATCCATAAAAGTGGTTTTTCCAAATAATTTGTTGTGTGTTTGTGCAGGGGAGGTGTACTGTTGACCCTGTCACTGAGATCAGACATGGATGAACACCTCCTCAGCAGTGCTCCCTGCCAACTTTCCGCCAGCTGCTCCATGGCATTTGAGGATCTCCCTGAGGCCTGTCCCAGCACCGTGTCGAACCTTAACATTGGGAAATTTGTGTTAAATGAAAGATGACAAAACAGAAAACGTAAGGAAGCACACTGTCAGTGATTCTGCATTGTGGTAAGATTACTAAAATGGTTTGACAGAAATAAGTTGAATGATCAGAGTTTTAGTGTATTAGCCATTGGAAAAAAAAGAATGTGATAATCAGGAAGGCTCAAAAACATCTGCAAAGGGGAAAGAACAAGTGCAATACATAAACGCCAATTTCATTCCATTTTTCTAAATGCTCTCCAAGTAATAGAGCATATTGACATGATACTTAACTGATAACAAGAACAGAGAACCAAATTAAAGGCATTCCAATAAGCCAACTAAACATTTTAAACAAAATCCCTGGGACTAAGGAGAAAAAAAAAAATTTCTGGGGGTCCAAAGACCAACAACTGCTCATGCTAGGGTATTTCAGTGTGCCTGCGAGTTGCTTCAAACAAATTATATGCTCAGCTTAGTTGGGAACTGAATGAAACCAACATCTGCATAGTTCCGTTTTAAAATTCCAGACAACATAGAAAGTAACCTCTTCAAAATTCCAAGTTATTTTATGAAAAAAAGGAACAAAAGAAGAACTTGTAAAAGTCTTGAGAAAAATTAGAAGAAAATATTTTTATAGAGCACTCTTCTCATGCAGTGACAGTGATCTCAGACCCTTTGATTTGAGATTGTGATTAATGGGTGCAAAGCAGAGTCAAATATTGTCAATAGAAGCCACCTGAACAGAATCAGTCCTACATAGAGTAGGTAGCAGAAGTCATTCCTATTGTCAGTTACTGCCTAGAAATTCCTACAGTATACAGAATATACATTAATTAATACTGCAACCAAAACCATTTCCTCTGGCCTGCATTTCAAAAATAATTCCAGTGAATGTCCCACATGATTCTTCCAGGCCTATAACCTTTATAGTTACCACACCCCCCCAAGTCCTTTGCTGTAAGATGGAACAGAGTATTTAGTTTTACATAAGCATATGCTCACACATGCAGAACTACATCATTAGACCCATACTCAGAATTACTGTTCAGGTTAGGGAGAGATTTTGAAATTTAGACAGATTTACACTGCTGTCATTGTGCCATGAATTACAGCCTCACTGTAGCAATTTCTTTCCTCCTTTTTATATTGTCATACTGCATGGGCAACAAATATGCACTGCATGACAGTCTAAAAAACATTTTACCTCCCAAGAGGGATTGAAGAGGTCATTACAGAGCTCATCACAAAAACTCTCCAGTGGCCATTCTTGAGTCTATAGAGAAAACAAACAAAGTGGTTTACGTCATGATTATTCATTTACAAGACAAAGTCATACCCAGAAACTTGCAGTCAAATGTTTGAGTTCACCTTCAAAATCAATTTTGCACTAGACATTTGGTTAACAAGGTTGAGCAGGCAAATCACCAGAAATGTCTTTCCAATTCTTCTGCAGAAATTCCCAGAGATGTAATACACTTCTGGGTTGCTCCGACTCTTTGCTTTGTACATGTACTGCTCTCACACACACACACACACACACACACTTTCAGAACCGCTTGTCCCATACAGGGTCACGGGGAACCGGAGCCTACCCGGCAACACAGGGCGTAAGGCCGGAGGGAGAGGGGGACACACCCAGGACGGGACGCCAGTCCGCCGCAAGGCACCCCAAGCGGGACTCGAACCCCAGACCCACCAGAGAGCAGGACTGCAGCCCAACCCACTGCGCCACCGCGCCCCCCACTGCTCAGATATACTCAAGCTTTTTGACAAACTGTACAGCATGCATTTATTTTACACTGAACATGCTTTGATATACTTCGAAATATCAGTAAAGTAACCTGAGGCCACTGGGTATCTAGGGTCTTTCAACAAACACCCTTACCCAGAAGACCCATACCTGCCATTACGTTACTGGTTTTGAAATTGAATGGCAAGACAAAACAATACATATGCACAAGAGGTGGGTGTTATGTGCCTGGCACACTTTAGAAATGCCTACAGAGCCACCAACCTAATAAGCATGGCAGAAGCCCCCCCCCCCCACTTCCTTTGTGCAACACTGTACAGTTATGCTCAATTTCTGTGCCATGCCTGGCCACTGCAAATCAATTACACAGACTTGGTTGCAGTATCCAGTGCAGGTAGGCCAAAATACCTGCTCTGAATATGCCACAGCCTGTCACCTCAAAGCAAAAGTTACCTCAAACCCACCTCATCAAACAGGCTAGAGTTATCTGGAACATTGTCAATTAAGACTTTGTGGTCTGTCGCTGGCTGCTCAATAACAACATTGGTTGTTTTCCGGCGCTTTTCCTCCGGCTCTCCTTCAAAGCTATCATTGCTAGATGAAGAGAGAAACAGCTCATGGGATATAAATTCTGTTCTGGAGAATTACAAGCCCTACTGAAAGATTTCTCTAGGAATACATTAACAAGCTTTAATATATGGCTTCCTAAATAAGGACATGCTTGTAAGAGCACTGAAATACAATACTGTGCCAAACAAATCCTTGAAACCTAGCAATGCCAATAAACATTACACAATTTCAGTGAATTTAAAATAATAAACCTTTTTTCATTGGTGTCCATGTCCCTGGATCTCTGTTTAGCCACTAGCTTGGCCATCCTCTTGGCCTTGTTCTTCTGTCGATTACTCATGCCTGGCCGGAACTCCGAGTCTATCAGTTCAGCTGCCTGCATAGTCTAAGGAGGAAAATAGAACTTGTACGGATTCGGTGAAATTCATGTTCCACCTTTTAGAAATATTCTGGATTCGTAACATGCAGCAAAACAACCCGTGGATAACACAAGAATCACAAATTTTTCCAAAGAGATTATAATCACTACTTTTGAAAGGTTTTAAATTTCAGCTCATGCTTCTATACAAATGAGAACATGAGATTAAATGTTAAGAATTTGGATATCATGATTACGATATGGCACAAATCTAAAAATGTAAGCATGTGCTACAGTTAGCCATAACCTAATAGCACAAACCATCTGAAGGCACATCCTTTCCATCTAACTTACCAGGGAGGGGGGGGGGGGGGGGGGGAAGTGTTAAAACTGAAAAGGTTCAGAGAGCTGATAAAGTTATTGCAGCAGATGAGATTAACCAACCGAGTATCTGGACTGCAATGTAACTGTGCCAAGTAACTCTGCCTTTGGTCTATTAATAAAGAATACACCTTGGACTGGGTTAGAGTTGTTTAGTTATTGTTGCAAGTGTGTATCTTCAAATGGAAAAGTTTACAGACGTGTCTTCAGGGATTCTAATGAATGATTCTAAAGAAAAACAAGATGCACTGTATTGAATATTCATTTTAACCAAGTTGTCATCAGCTTCAATTGATTTTGAATAGCACCTTTTAAAAACGGTTGACTCAAAATATATTTGGTGCTTTTTTTTTGCCTTGAACATCATTTTCTCAAGTGTAACACTTCATGCTCAACACCAAAGCTGAAGAGGGGTTCAGCTGGGACAGCTGGGCTCACCGTGTGGTTGCGTGAGCTGGGACAGGCCAAAGCCTTCCCACCTGGGGGTTTAGGTCCCCCTGAGTGGCTGCAGGGAGTATAGTCCAAGTCATCATCATTGAACAGTTCCTCTGTGTCCATGCCAATTGCTGCACCCATATCCAGCCCTAGTTTCTTCTGCAGAAGCTTCCGCTGACGAGCCAGCCGCTCCTTAGGGTCCACCTCAGCTAAAGAGAAAGCAAAGGTGATCAGGGCCAAGAAAACAATAGAACCCCAGGACAATAAGTCAGCAAGAACAGAAGACAAAGTCAGCACAAACTGTTCCTAAAGGCAACAGCAGTAATAATAAGCAATGGTCAAACTTAGTACTGGGCAAAAATTAAGGGGATTACAGTTTCTAAACCTGGAAGGAATTCAATCAATGCATCCTTAGCAAGATGCTAAAACTAAATTAAATTAGGAATGTGATTAGAAATTGTCGATATTTGGATAAAGTGCTATGCGGCTACTCGTGTGATGTACATTGGTTCATATGGTAGAAAGTAAACCATTTTAGAATAATGCATCTGCATCTAATTCTCTTTTTGCTAATGCAATTCACATGTATTTTCTATCACATGTAGAGCACTTTGGAGAAAAGTGTGCTAAATGAGTAAACTTTTATACATTCAGCAATTTCGAAGGAGCAAAATATGCATGCTTTAAACTGCAACTTGCAAAAAGGCAGTGCAATTATTGAATGTTTAAAACTAATTGTTGACAATGTAGATTAACTGAATTGAAGTGTAACACATACCCCGGGAACCTGTAATTCAACAAAAAGCACTTTACAGAAAACAAACAATTTACAGTTTGCCCACAAATTAGGCCTAATGCCATTACTGGACTGCCCTCATACTACTTCCAAGCATCCTACTGTATCCCCTCAAGTTTCAAAACCATATTTAAGAAGTTTGGCAAACTGGAAAAAAAAATACTGTATTAATCTACATAACCAAACAAAACAGGTAACTAAGTATCAGACCCAGTTTAATCAGTGGTCTCAAAAGGGTAATCAGAATATCTTATTATTGTTAATTTTTCAACTATATACCACATAAATACCACTGAAAATAAATTTCATATAACACTGAGAAAATAAGTATTAATTAAATCTACATTACTGGAAACAAATCCGCAACAGTGGCATCTTTGGGAAAGATAAATATTTTACAGTTTTTTTTTATTAAAAAAAAAAATGCAGTCTTTACCTGACTTGTCATCCTGGACCTCAAACTCAGCTCCAGCAGATCCAAGCAGAGATGCCCCATGCTTCAGCAGACGGGAAATGTCAAACCTGTAGAAACTCAGACGGTCTGAAGAAGTATCCTCCAGAGAGAAATCGGAACATGCCTCTGGACAAAACAAAAACAGAATTCCTCACCACTCTGTACCTAACCTTATCAGAAATCCCAAAATGCATCACAGCTTTAAAAATGTAAATCACAGACTTTCAGTCTTGACAACTGGCAATCCTTACATGGTATGGGTGTTATTTTATCTTGAGAATAAACAAAGATCTTCTGCCAAAGTGAAACAAAACTGGTGAAACTAGTGATCACAAACTGCTAAAACTATACAATGTGGCAGAAAACAGACAATACAGCTTCTAACCATGACTTGAAACAATGCTGAAATGTTTTTCTGAGCATGCTTCCAAGTTTACTCTGTTAAACCAATGCTATATGGGCATCCCAAAAAAAAAATAAAAATTCCTCATACAAAATATTAAGCACATATATATAATATCCACACACACACACACACACACACACACACACACACACACACACACACACACACACACACACACACACACACACACAATCACCTTCTTTAGGCCTGGGGGCCGGATTCCACTCAGGAATATTCTTAACAATGGCTTCCACTGCTTGACCAGCTGCAATGCGCGTGTCCCAGTTTGGACTTCTCAAGTAAGTTAAAACCTTTAACATAAAGGGGGGGAATAAGTAAAAATTAAACAGGACAAATGGAGAATGAATTTTTCCCTCTGGCACAAACACACATGCAAACTCAAAAGGAAGCATGACAACCTGTTAAATTATTAACTTCAGAGGGCACACAAGGATTGGGGAAATTTAAATACATCTGATTTACATTCATTTTCCATCCCTGAGAGGATGGAACACTGGGCAGGCAAGGCAAAGGGGAAATGAAGACAATGTACTTTTGATAAGAGGTTGTTGAGCTCATGGGGGTGAAGTTTGACAACATCTCCCAGCTGTTGGGCAGCAGCCTTCCTCGTCACTGGGGTCGTGCCCGTGTCCAGTAGAATGAACAGACGGTCAAGCCTAGAGAAATACAGGAACATGTAAAACACCAGCAAGCAAAGACATTTCTGATAGCATGGAGACCCTCTTAATGTGCCTAGGACTGCTCTGGCCTGAGAGCTTGTGTCAAAAAGCAGGTTTTGAGGCTAGTATCACAGGCAGCTCCTGCTGATCGAATACGTCACCCTGCACAGGTGTCTACGAGTTGCCGGAGACGTTCTCCCCCTTCAGCTGGCCTCAGCTCTACAGTAGAGCCGAGTTTCACTTGCACTGGTTTAGTAGGGAATGCCTCAATGGAGCTCTCAATATTCATGGTCATTTCAGAGCAGATAAATTCCCTCTAGATATTTAGCATGGCCTAGCAAATGGAGAATGATTTGTTTTTACTGCTATAGACAGACAAATTAAGATAGTGGTTGGTTTGAAGGTTAATAAAAACCCAATTTAAAACTTTGGAGCAAACATGTGATCACAAGTTTGCACTCCAAATTTAAATGCTTCACATACCAGACAATAGAGATTATGCAAACATTATAGAAATCACATGCAGTTTTGAGGTTAAACTATAAACCTATCATGTAAAATTATAATTGAACAGAGTTCTATATATGCTGTGTGCACAGAAAGAAGGTAGTTTGCTGCAATAATGATTAAAATGCCAAGAAAGTTTTCTATAATGCAGGAATCTAGTAGAATAAATTCCACTTCAAAGAGTCAAATTTGAACTTCATTTATTCAATGTTCTGGTCATTATGCAATAACTGAGAGGTCCAACAAAAAAAAAGAATGGGAGTTCTCTACACATCAAGGATTCCACTGAAGCAGTGTTTTCACAAATCTACCAGGGAGTAGAGAGTGAACTTGGTGCATCTTAATGTGGTGTTGGTACCATTTAAACCTATGCAGTCACCTATAACGAATATATGCGCTTAAGCTGCATCCAACTTTGGAGAGAAGGCACTTATCAAATGCAGAAATGGAAGTGGCCATGGACAAAAGCATCAGCTAAATAATCTCACTTTATATTCCACTTGGCCTTAATAAGTGGATGCTGGTGGGACAAAGTGACAGCGCGCTGCAGCTCACAAGTGACAAGCCATTCAAAGACACCTTTACTACGCTGCTTGTGCGGAGAGGACGATGAGATGAAGAGCTGTCCACACCGTGGTACCCATATCATATAACACACTGGCCGCGGATCGGGAGGCGTGCGCGTTCCCGCGGAGGAAGTGACTTGCCTCGCGCGCGTATCGGCGGCGCTCGTTCGACCGCCTGTCACACTTACGAATATAAATAGATGAACGGGATTAACGACCGCAGGGGGCCGTGAAGGTGTCCTGCTGGAAGACAAAACGCGCAAAAAAAAAAAAAAAAAAAAAGAAAAAAAAGAAAAAAGCGGACGTGCTGCTCACACCTGAGCCGTGCGCTCAAACACTCCCACCAAGGGAAGCCTTTCGGGATTTAAAGGCGTTACTTAAGCTACAGCAGAACGATGATGATGAAATTAAAACACTTTTGAGGACAGTCGATATGTGCGGGTCCTTGTCATTACCTGAGTGAAACACCGCGCAAAAACACCAATTTCTACACACACACACCGCTCATAAGGTGGTGGGAAGACAGCTACTGCGTGCAGGAAATTTACTGCATAAAGAATAGCGCGAGAGAGCTGAGATGTACGGAGTGGATCGCAATGTGGAACAGCACTACCACCAGCTCTGAGTCTAACTGTACAGGACATGATGACATGATGATTACCTAGCCGCTAGCGTACCTGACCCTATATACACACTCCTGGTGACTGATATAGCAAGGAGATGCCTTCTGTGGGTCCGTAGTGTCTGTGCGCGATGAAAACAGACTATGCTGCAGCCAGATAAACCCTACAATAAACAGAGCAGATGTTTTGCTGGCTCTTTCTCCAGCTAACAGGAACACGGCCTGCCTGCTCTGTGTCCATTGTTACCGCACAGCTTATGCGCGGAGCTAGCCCAACTTTATTCACGATCGCTGACTGACGACTCACCTTGAGACGGCCATGCTGCGGTCAAGAGAGTCGTTGTGATGTTTCTTTATGCGGGCAGGCAGAGAAAGGCACCATGAATTTCACTACTGTAGATCTAGAAGGAGTCGGTGTGTGTGTGTGAGGAGAGGCCCTGGCTGGCGCGTCGCGTTGCCTCCCCAATGTGAGACCGTCCAGGATGGGCGCTCCTGAAAAACGGGTCCCTTCTCGTCTCCCGAGCAACTAGTCGCACGGAAAGACGCCTAGAGTTACGCCCGTATCACCCTGAAGGCCGTATTACCCCTCGGAAGCGCTCCCGGAAAGCTGTTTTAATCTAATGAGGTATAAAGAGTTATTTTGTCGTTCGCAACAGAGAAACCAAGCGACTGGTTTTATATGAGGAGCCATCTTGCATTTATTCCTTCCTCCACGGTAGCCACAGCCTGATTGGTTACATGGGCCCAGAGGAGCCAATCGGAAAGGACGTTGTAAGAGGAAGCTGGAAACGGTGACGCTCGGTGCAGGAAATGGAAAGGCTCGCGCACAAGTTCCCGGACCCGTATCACTGATGTTGAAAAGCTAACGGTCGAGCGTCATGAGAGTGTGGGCGCTTTAAAGTCTCGTCGAAGACAAAAGTTTGGCAGCTAGTTGTCGCGGAAATATTACTTAACTGTCGCATTTGACCGGGTTTTATGAAGCGAACTGCCAGCATTGTCATGTTTAACATGCGAATCTTCTGGCGAGAGTCAGTGTGGTTATGTTATTGACGAGGAAATTAAATATTTTTTGAACCTTGACTTGAGTCAACTCTCATGAACATATATGAAAATGCTTTTCGCAGAGTATGTTAACAGACAGTCCGTCCGTCCATCCATCCATCCATCCACAAACGTTACATCCAGTGCGGTCCTGAGCCACCGAATGAGAATTAAGTTATAATGAAGGGTTTATGCTTCTTATCGTTAACAGTTTTTTTTTTTTTTTTACTTTGATGCCTACGGAACTTCGGAAGTACTATGACTTAGTTTACATATAATGTAATCTGAATGGAATATTGATATTAGGGGGTCGTAGAATTCTTAGATGTTTTGAACCCAACATCTTTCGCTCTTTTGTACCTAAAATATACTCGTTGTATTTGTAATTTGTAATTAAAAGTACGAAAATGGCGTGTAAATGGATTCTCATCTGAATGGTTTAAAAACTATGGTTTTATGCGCTTAGCTATAACGAAAGAATACACATTTAATTATGTGTCATTTTTACGTTTAGCGGCAACATACAATTTTGTCGGATGTTAATTTTTTTGAAAAAAAAAAACGTTTAAGAAAACGTACAGTGTCAGTGTGGCACCTCCTGATTTCAGCAGGGAACATTTTTTACCTTTTTTTGGAAATGAAAAGATACTGGAATAGTTATTAAAATCATCATGTCGGCCGTAATGTCAGTGAATTATGGGTATGATAGATGATGTGGGGCTGAACGGGGCAAAGCTGCAAAGTACTGAATTAGGAATGAAAAATAAAACATATCCTCATCACCTAAACCGCATCCTGAGGACTATTACGAACTGTGGCTGCTAAACCTTGTAGAAACTGAAAAACGTGCAGTGCGACTAAAAGTAAATGTCACGGTCGTGAAGCGCAAATGTCCAGCAGCCGAGACAGAGGACAGGGCGCACAGGCAGTGTGTGACACTCACTGTGCGTCCAACCGATCTGCTCCTGACCTAAAACGGCCGAGGTCACGTTGGTTTGCGGGTTCTTAATAAGCGCTTACTGCAGTGCTCTCTTCTTGCGGTGTCTCCAGCGACACGTGGGCTATTCAATGACCCGTTTTCCAGGTCCTCTCCAGTGCGTCCCTGTCCTTGTCCTCCTTCCTTGTCCCCGTCCCAATGCCGCCGTTCCTTCCGGCCGGGTGGGCTCGCGCTCCGCCTCAGTGTCAGTCCACGTGCCCCGGCCGTCTCGGCCCGTTAGTCTCGCGCACGTCGACGCGCGTGCCATCGCGTCAGCCGTACGCTTCACTTAGTTCGCATTTTACACTTGTATGTACGCGTATATCTTCACTTATTTGTACACTTATATATACACTTATATGTACACTCGTGTACACTGCTGTTGAGGTTACTGTACTTTACCTCACTGTACCTGTCCGGACGTTACAAAAATACGTCCGCGTCCGGACGTTACACTAAACTTTACACTAAAGTTTAAAATGATATATCCACATGAGTCGTTTCTTCTCATATGTTCACAGACACATTTTGAAAATATTTTGCTAAAGGTGTTTTAAAATCCTACACGGACTGTACAACAAAAGTAGCTGGTGTTTGCAAAGGCTCCATTCAGAATTGTGTGAAATGTACTGTATTAATTTATGTTTCTTGAAAACGTCTTCGAATATACTACACGGAATATGGAAATGCAGAATATTGTCTTAAAACCCTTTGTTTGTCACTGTTCCGTGCTCTTTTTACCACACACCCTGCCTTTCGAAACACTGCAACATGTGCGGCCTACCCCAACACACAAAGCATGTAAATCAAGGGAATAAAAGTAGAATAAACTTCTGCGTTTACCAAGAAACACAGTTATATAACAGGTTAACAAAATTAGTTAACTGGTGGAGCACTTGAGGAAGAGTTGCATTTATTCATTTAGCTGGTGCTTCCCTCCAAAGCAGCTTACAATTATTTATCCATTCATATAGCTGGGGAATTTTTACTGGAGCAATTTAGGGTAAGTACCTCACTCAGGGCTACTGCAGCCAGAGGTGGGAATTGAACACACAACCTGCAGGTCCAAAGAGAGCAGTTCTAATCACTATGCTACCAGCCGTCCCTACTTTCTTCATAAAGACTCGGTGCCTGAAAAGGCTTCACTTGTCATCCCGCTTGTCACTTTCACTTGTCGCCGGTTTCCTCACACAATTTGCGGTGCTTCAGCATCCCATCCAGGGCATACCTTGCCTTACACCCCATGCTTCTGGGATGGACTCTGGACCACCATGGCCTGCGTTGGCCGAGCGGGTTTTGATTCCGAATGGATACACACACACACATTTTCAGAACTGCTTGTCCCATACGGGGTCACGGGGAACCGGAGCCTACCCGGTAGCACAGGGCATAAGGCCGGAGGGGGAGGGAACACACCCAGGGCAGGACGCCAGTCCGCCGCAAGGCACCCCAAGCAGGACTTGAACCCCAGACCCACCGGAGAGCAGGACCGTGGTCCAACCCACTGCGCCACCGCACCCCCTCTCTGAATGGATATTCAAGTGCTATTTAGTTTGAGTTTCTGTGCAAAAAGATTCTCATTTCAGCACCTTTCCTGTTGTGTTTGCGGTTCGGCGTTGCAGATGGTGTTGTACAACCCTATTACCAGTGCTATAATACACCATGCAAAAATTTCTTGAAAGCTCAGTTTAATAAAGTATTACAGAGGCTACAGCAATAATTTTAAAACCTTTAAGACCCTCTTTGAACCTTACATACTTGTATGAAAATATTTTTTCAACCAAAACAGCTGGTGTTTCCAAACGCAATATGCCGCTTTAAAAAGAAAAACGTGTGTTAAATCAATCATGACACATACAGTGCACATATTGACTTTTAAGTTTATATACAATTAATTTAAATGGCAAATGTAAAAACAATATTTATACTATTTTAGTTATTTTACAGTTCTCGTTGTAATAGAACAGAAGTAAAATGCTTAAACGTAAAGATTCCCCGAAAAAAATTGTATTTACAGCTCTGTGCACGGATTTAATGACATTTTCAGAGGCTACCGAGCAAATGGTCATGTTGGAGCTCACAGTACCCTGCGAAGAGTACCTGGAGGAAGCCAAGAGGTGCAGAGTACCAGAAGCTTGTGGAATAGTGTCGGGGGCAAGGCTGGCAAACACACTTCATGCCCATTGAGCTGGGCTGTCGGGGATTTGCAGGGCGCTCATTGTGCAAAGCCCTAACGCTGCTGGGCATCACAGGGGAGGCGAAGAGGAACGCCATCAGATCAGCTACTGAAGCCGCAGAGAGGGAGCCACTAGGTGGCTGTGGATTAAGAGGGCGGATCCGCGGTGAGTTGCTGCTGGGATGCAAGTCGGGGCTTGATCAGCTTCGGCTGGGTCACCTGGGCGAGGGTGTCTGATGTTGAAAGACCCAAAACACCTGATGACTCCAGGACACATGCGTCCCAGCACACCTGCAGTATCTCACAACAACAAAAAAGTAATTTAACTGGAAAAATTTTGTTTTTCTGAGTCACTTGAATGTACAGTACATTTTTGTGAGCTGAAGTCAAAGAATAATGACTCAAAATATAAAGCAAAATATAAAACACTGTCTCACAAGAAGGTGTGACAAGAGTACTGAACCTGTACATGGATGCAAAGATGTTATTCCAAAAACACAAAATACAAAATGTCTCTGACAGCCAAGTTCTTGCTTGAGCAAAATCTTAGTCAGCAAAAAAATTAACAATAATAATTTAGCTGTAACTGAGAAGCATCACTAGGATATTTTGTGGACAGCAACAAAAAATGTATCATTATGCTTCATATGGCTTTTTTCTTAATAAGCCAAAATTAACTTTAATGTTGACAACAGGTAATCACATTTCTTTACCCTGTCCTCTATGTGCTACTATATTTGCAAAGGAATGTGCAGAGCGAAAAAATATATAGTTTCTTCTGCCCTTAATTTAATGACTCAGAGCAGAATAAGCTCCGCACCATCCATTGGACAGGTTTTATCAAAAGTAATAGCTGAATTAAGAATAAAAGTGCTTTTTTGTAATCAAACAAAAGATTTCATACAATGTGTGAAGGTCTGCAAAACACAGCGGGACACGATTTTAATGTCTGTGTTATAATTGTAATTATTTTAATATTAATTTTTTTTTGTGGTTAGAGCTGTCGCATCAAAACAGATGTTGAATTCCCTCTACCTCTGTAATACAGATGAGCTCCTGTTAATATTACTCAGCTGTAGCTGTATAAACTGGTAAATCATTGTAAGTAGTTTGAATTCAAATCCAACATTCTAAGGAAATAAAAAAATGCTTTTCGGCTAAAGAAAGACTGCATGTTCAAAAGATGCCTCATGTCTCAAGAAAGATGAATGCAAAACAAGCTTGATTTATACGAAAAGGTCACTGAATTACGACAACAAAGGAATTCGTGTTTTAATAAACCAACAGTACTGTTTACTGAATAGATTTTTGCATTATACATAAATAATTCAAAATGTAAAACATTTTCAGTAGCAAGATGGAAACAGAACCACAAATATTCACGTTTATATGAATGTTACATAAAATATATTTGAATTTTATCCTAATTGCACAATGCTCTTCTAAGCTGTATTTAAAATGTTATGAAACAGCATTATGTAACAGTTGAAAAGAGGACTGCTGTGTACATCATACACTATAAATGAAAAATATGTAAGAATTGAGTTAATCCTATCTTTCTGCGCCTAACACCTGAATATGTGAAGCAGATACATGGAAAAACATGTCTGTTTGATACAGCATGACTTTGTGTTACTGGCTCCATATGACTGCAAGACAAACTTACATTTCCAGCAAGAGAAAGTATTTTATGTTAACATGGTCTTCCAGGGCACCTCTAGTATGGGGAGGATGGGACCACACTTCCTCATGCATTATGCATCTGTTATTAACAACATTAAAAGTAATGTTGGAAAGTTCACCTGCAGCTCCCGAGAACCCTTCCATGTTTGACTACTGTCTTTATTAAAGAAAGTGTCTTAGTGTGAGCTACACCAAAAATATGGAGCTATTTTGTCTTTATTGTGTAAGTAGACAGATGGCTTCTGTTCATTGTATATAAATATCCAGGCAGATCTTAAAGTGACATTTTGAGCTTCACATCCCCACTCTAAATGTTATTTAACCAATAAATCCTACATTACTCTAATAGTTACATAACTGGGTAGAGTCACTTGAAGAACCTCAGTTAAATCGTACGTAGGTCTTGAACTTAAATTGGTCTAGTGGTTAAACCTGCTGCCTTTGGGTCCAAAGATCATAGGTGTGAATCCTGCCTCCAGCAGCAGTGCTGTATGTACATTTATTCATTTAGCAGACAGGGCACAAGGAGGGAGCAGGGAGCATATTAAAGATCTGCCCCGCTGCAAGCTTTTTGTTTGCCTTTTATAACTTCTTCTCCAATTCAATCATCGGGAGCTGCACCGCATTCTGCCAGGTGATTTGGACCCAGATCTCTCGTGGTTATTTTCATTACTGCTCACGGCACGCATGACAAACAGTATTGATTTTGCTCTGTACCTGTTGACTGAGAGATAGAAAAAAACGTTTGAAAAATCAAATCGCAATCAAATAAAATAAAGTAGGCAAGGATAAAACTAAAGAAAATCAGAACAAAATCCAAATTCTCTGATATTGTCACGGAGCGCCAGGATACGCATATGTAGAGAACTCATATCGTAATTGTGTTTTATAAAGGTGATGTGCCCATACATGTTATTTCTTGCAGTTTTTTTTTTTAATCACCAAGGGTTTTCAACAAGGACATGTTGAGATTTTATTTCAAATCAAGTTTGATGCCATTCTATTCAAGCTAAAATTTTCTTGTATTTTTTGCACAGTGACCTGAATTTATTCAGCCTGCTGACAGATACCAGTGAAATCCACCTAAACACAACAGGAGTGTGAGACTGCCTGAATTTCATTCCACAATTCTCGATTCTTCCACAATTCTTTCAGTTCCACGGTGAGTGCAACTCGTGTGTGAGGTTCACGAGTGCTGGTGATCAAGAACAAGAGGACATGTGTTGCACCTTTATGGGATGAATCATCAGTCTGAAAATCTTTTGTAATTCTGTCCTCTTCACCGCTTCCAGGTTTTGATCATAGTTTGGCTTTTCTCTACTTCTAAGCCCTTGCAAACAGGCACACGGCTATGAAACAACTGAAATAGGCCGAAGAAACCGTACGGTGCATGGATGGGGGTGCTCACTTTGGGTAGCGCTCAGAGTTTTCGAGGCTTGTATTTTGCCCTGAAACTTCTCTTCGTTCAGAATGGAAGTAAACCTGCAGATCCACTGTTCTGATTCGGTCTTTGGAGTTACCGTTATGATGACTTGCGCATACTTGTTATGATTGGAGTGGATATTTCCTTTGCAGCACAAAGTGGAAATGTCTGAATTGCCCCTTTTTCTCTGATGTTGCTGCAAAATTGTTCACGCCTGTGAAATCTGGAACTCGTTCTGTGTTGTCTGTTACACTAGTTTACCGTCATCATCATCACATCTTTTAAACACATCTGCATGTGTGTCACATTGAGAAAAACCTACTGCAGACATCAAACAAAGAGGAACAGCTGCTCTCCAGCTGTTTCTAAGGGATCCTTTTGTTCAACACATTTCCAGGAGTGCACTAACCTGCTCACTGGAGACACAGTCTACTTATCTGTTTAAGGTCTTAAAGTGCGAGTATATTCTTGCACACATCAGACAGTTTGTGGAGTTATAATAGCCAGTTCTAATTTAAATAGATGGACTCTTCAAACTGTGGGTGATATTTATATTTATCATATTTACATAATTTCACATTTATTTCGAAAACTCCTTTTGTCTGTGCTTGTAGCGTGGACATCAAAATTCAACATACCTTTATTGAAATGTCAGCTTTTATTGTTATATTATTTAAGCTAAATAAACAGTACAGGAGAATACAACTGCTGTGAATGAAAGATTATATAGCAGGTTTAAATAAACACCTTTGACCACGATAGGGAACATGCAAATGTTGAATGATGCCAAAAACTTCGTTGAAAAGTCCTTCAGAAAGTTGAATACAAGTGATGGGGTGAAGTAGTACAGTTCCAGAATTTTCTTAAGCTCTTGTCACTTATTTAATATTAATAATTGTACAGTACTGCCATTCATTGGCCAGTATGAGAACTACAGGTACAGCAGAAAAACTGCAGCATTATTGCTGTGTTAATAGTATTTACATTTACATTGATTCATTTAGCAGATGCTTTTCTGGAAAGCGGCGTGCATCTCGCAGAAAAATACAATGAGTGCATTACACTGATTTATTTGCACATGTATAAATTAATACATCATACATGTACTTATACCAACATTCTGTTATGTCATTTTGAATATGGAATATTCAAAGCCAAGCAATAACATCTCTCACCAAAAACTCAGCTTTTCAATGGATTTTGTTTAAGAACTATGAAAAAGGTAATTTAGAGGACCAGCAGGTAGTGTAACAGTTAAGGCCGTCACATTACAATATGAAAGCTCCCTGTCGGCTATCCCATCCACTGCGTCACATCATGTGCTTCTGACCACTGCAACCCTGCACTGGACAATCGGTTACTGATAATGGATGGATGGATGGATGTTTGCTACCACACAGCAGTGATATACACAGCTACACACAACACTGTAGACTACGCTAGAACAGTGGGCTCTGAATGTAAAGATTCTGTGGTCAAGACACTGACTCTATCAATTATTTTTGGAATGTATAGTAGAAAAATGACCTTATGGATTACATTGGCTTTCACAAAAATCTTAGAAACAGGACAGTATTGTCACAATGAAAAGAAAGGAAATTGTCACATGCAGCATTTTTATACTTCAATATTCTGTTAAGTGAACCTGAAATCTCTGCTGATGATCTATTTTGTTTTGCATATATTGATATAAACTCTGTAATACAAAGTGTTTGAAGCACCAGAATTAATAGACTCACAGCTCTTATTATGTCTGTTTGACACATACCAATACAATACTTACATACTAATGCCGTGTTTTGTCCGTGCGGATGGTTCTGGTCTCAGCGTTCAGCTACTAACGGGGTCTGTTATTTACTCATTTATACAGCAGGGTATTTTTTAAGTGGGGCAATTTCATGGTAAGTACTTTGCACCTCCCGTTACCTTTAAAAGTCACAGCCACCCAGCAGCTCGTCATTCCTGTCACTGGACATTTACATCTAGCTGATGCTTTTCTTCAAAGCAACTTATACTGTCAAGCTACCTACAATTATTTACCCAATTATGCAGCTGGGTAGTCTTTGGTGGAGCAATTTAGGGTAAGTACCTTGCTTAAGATGAGATTCAAACCTGCAACCTTTGGGTTAAAAGGCAGCAGCAGCAGCTTCCATTACACTGCTACACAGCATCATTCCTCCAGCACCTCTGCACTTTCCTTAGTATTCAAGAGCAAAACTTTGTAAACGACTTACCTTACTTGAGTACATCGTCATAGCATATCCCAACGAACGTGTCTGCTGAGTTTTTCCATGTAAGGCTGTTCCAGGCACTTTGATACATTGATTGTGGGAACGTGATAAGGTACACACTTACCGGAATGGCGTTCATTCAGTTGTTCAAGAGATCTTTAACAAAAGGTTTGATTTGTCCCATTGTGCATTACAATTAAGGGAAGTGGTGGAACAGAGAGTAAAACTGATGCTTCACCATTCCTGAGCTACTTGGTGGGGTGTGGTCTGGAGTTTACACATTTCTTCCCATCAGCATCATAGCACTTGTGCTGATGCCTTGCCTTGGAAAGCACACAAGTTGGTGCTATGGGTTAGACCGGACTTGATGGCACCTCCATCCATCCATATTACTGTTCCCAACACAAACTGTTTTGGTGAAATTAAGCAACGGGAATGCAGGATGATCGCTCTTACACATTTGGCAAAAAAAAACAAAAAAAAAAAAAAAAAAAAAAAAAGTGTTTTATGACTAGGCTCTACACCAAAAGTTCCTTCTGCAAATATGTGCTTGATTCAACTGTCATCACCATAAAAAGTTAATACTGTATGTGACCTGTATAATTTCTCAGGTAAAATCTGGGAGATGTGGTCATCCTTTTGGAATTTACCGTGCGCTACATGATCATCTTTGCCAAGTATTGTAACCTTGCCCTAATGTTGTAGTTACTGTAATGGCACATTCACAGTATAGTCATTCTTTCTAATGCAGGAGCAACTTAGTTATTTCGCTGTATTCCTCCAGTCTGGAAAACTTTTTTCCGTCAGGTTTTGAATGCATTTTTATTAGTTTGATATTGCCAGATGTTTAGTACGTGTAATACTATTAGGAGTAATTAGCAATCTGTACAAGAACACAATACTTTGAACTTATTGTGGGTCACAATAGTCCTGTTCAACAGGAATTGCTCTTTGGTCATGTGATTGTCAGTTTTCCTGTAGGTGAACCACACAAAGTGCAATGTAATCTTTTAAGGGGAAAAAAGGCCCTAGTCCCACAGCACAGCAATCTCTCCAACTGTAGGTGAAACCATAAAGTTAAAGCAGAAGCTAAATGCAATAAAATCACAACTGAGAA
Organism: Scleropages formosus; assembly: GCF_900964775.1. Lineage (NCBI taxonomy): Eukaryota > Metazoa > Chordata > Actinopteri > Osteoglossiformes > Osteoglossidae > Scleropages > Scleropages formosus. Next base: position 1,489,463 of record NC_041813.1, on the reverse strand, counting down.
GTTGCACTTTATTTAAAAAAGGCTGTTGGGAAGTGCACAGCACTCACTGTTGGGTCACAACCATGGGGAAAAAAAGTCTCACTCTTAGCGTACCACATGAAACACAGAAAATTATCAAAAGAAAAATAGGTTATTGTAACCAGACTTGCTGAGGTAGAAGATGCTGTTTGACACATTAATAAGTGACTACATCATTGAAAAAAAACAATTGTCAGGCTGAATACTGAAATGACTCCCATAAACATGTTTAAATAATTCCAAATGAAATATTAAATCTGTACTATCAGAAAAGTTAAATAAAAATAGTGACAGTTCACATTTAATGCCCATGAGGTAGGTTAGCTTCAATATACTCTCTGGTTTAGGCCCATTTATACTGTATTATTACACTTGCATGTAGATGTTTTGGTTAAAAAAAGCAAGCAAAATAATTGTACATCCAAATTCTTATATTGCACAAAATTTGATAATATACATAACAGTGCTGAAGTCTGGTCCTTTTTGCTCTTTAAATAGGAATTTGGTTCAATAGTACTTAGGCATAGTGGTTCTTTAGCAGTCCACCCATATGGGGGGAAGAGGGGAGGGAACAAACAAACAAACAAACAAACAAACAAACAAACAAACAAACAAACAAACAAACAAACCTTTACCCATTACATCTAGCTCCTCACCTTCCACTCAATTTTCTGCTCAAACAGGTCTGCATCACCTGTCAAAGCAAGGGGCTGCACTAGTATAGTGTCCATTAACCTGGTAGGCCCTGTTGAAGGCTATGTTGACTTTGGTATCCAGGGAGGCAGGCATAGGCTGCAGATGCCCGTGTGGCTGGGCGCCAGCATGGATGCTTGCGTGGGACATGTATGAGGTGGCCCCATGGGAGGAGGGCTGGAGGGACAGGCAGTTCTGCTGGGGGAATTGCAGCGCGGGCCGATGCAAGTACTGGGGCACAGTCGACACTGCGCCTGAGCCATGGAACACCGTGGGGGCAACTTGCTGTTTTTGCTGTTGCTGACACTTCTGCTTGTTGGCCTCCTTCACATCTTCATCATGAGCGCTAAATTGGGGTTGGGGGGGAATCAGAATCAATGGCTAGGTAAACAAACAGGTACAAAACTCTTAATTATTTTGGTTTCTCTGGTGCGTTACAGTGAAATGTCATTAAAAAACTAAAGGCGAGTGACGCACATAAGGAGCCGCTCCACACAGGCTGTCAAGTGCTCCCAGTGGTAGGCAGTAAGATGCTGCAGCCTGCAGGGCCAGGCTGGGGACAACCGCAGGACAACGCGCGAGGCGGCAACACACGCAGCGGCCACCAGGGATGGAGCAAAATTCAGAAACTCATGGTCTTGATGGATGACAGGTAAACAGCAGGACAACTGTGTTACAGCCAAATTCTGCAATTGAGCTTTCAAACTCTACTGAAACACTCCCGTAGGAGCGGAGCGTGAAGGCGGCAAGAAGTAGACATACCTTGGAGAGAAACCTCCAGGAAATAGTCGGCATACTTTGCCATGTACTGTCCAATCTTCTCCACGTTTGACACGGGCCAGCCGTCGTGCAGGTCCGTTTCGTGGACGGCGATGGACAAGTAATACTCGATGAAGTGGGCAGCTGTGGGGAGGTACAGGTTCCACTGGAAGGTCTCCAGCAGAAGGAGCTCCATGTGGAGAAGGCTCTGCTTGGTTAGAACCAAGTTCATGGAGGTCATGCAGCCTAGACAATTGAGAGTTTCCAACTTGGGCACACGGTCTTCCCGCTCCTCAAACTTGCCTGAAATTGAGATCAGAGTCGCCGTAGGAAATGAGAGCGCGGAACAAATTTTTAGCAAAGCAGCGTTTCACGATTCCATGGCATCAAGCGTACAGCACAGCAGAGGAGAACAGAAGCTGCCAGGCACTGTACATACTTGCTAAAAGCAAGCAGGAAAGCGCAACGACATGTAGCTGCTGCACAGAGACATCATAGCGGTCCATAAAGAGGTCCAGCAGGTAGACAGCGAGGTGCCTGGCAGTCGGGCAGAGCCTGAAGCGGTTGCTCACAATGGCTATGAGGTCTGCGAAGTAGCGCCTGAAGCTGAGCTGCGGGGACTGCCCTTTGTAGGCTGGCAGCTTCAGTTCCTGGGGGGGGGGGGACAGGACATAATTGGAAGGGGAGCACCGGTTAGTTCAGCTGCAAATGACAACGTCCACAGCCTCACAAGTACATTTCTAAATTCATCGCAGATATCCAGGTCATTTTATACACCTTCATCGGAGCCCGTAACAAAGCCCACGGGACCATGAGACACAGCCGAATCAGCTGGGTCCCATAGCCACAGGTCGAAGCGAAAAAAAAACAAAAACTTAACATTCATTCATGAATGAATTACATTCGTAACCTTAACAGAGCCTTTTTCTTATCCAAAGCACTGGGTACAAGAGAAGGACAACAAGATCATGATCAATAAGTCTTATCCCATCAGGGTGGCGGTGGAGCGGATCCTATGTGACGTCGCAAGCAGAATATTTCGTTCATAGACGGTGTGGGGGGGAAAAGAAAAGAAAAAAAGTTTAGAAGGGCTCCGTTATAAAAGGAGGTGAAGAAGGGAAGTCCATACTTTGTATCGAAGAGCGTGGTAAATGTCTCCGGCGAGCTGTCCTCTCCACCACTGGCTCTCCAGCTCCATTGGACACGCAGCGTGGGTACAGGAGGCCCTTCCTGCCGCGTCGCGCCGCGCCGCGCCACCCAACACCACCAGCAGCAGCAGCAGCAGGAACATGATTAAGTTACACAGACAGAGGACCGGCTCGGGGGCTTTTCCGCGCCGCTTTCCCCTTTAGACTGTTCCCACCCGGCCGCCAGGGGATCCCCGAACACGACACGCCGATGACGCCGCCGCCGCCGCCGGTCAGTCAGTGCGAATCGAATCGAATCGAAGCGGCGCTACGAATGAGGCGAAGCGCTGACGATGGGCGGCGGCCTCGCAGAGCGGCTCTAACTAAGTTCGGGGCCCCCGGCGGCGTCGTCGGCGCTTCACTCAGTCACACTGCAACCGAGACTGTGCGAGAGAAACTCTGCAAGCCCAGCGGCCGGCGCCCCAACTTCATTTTATCATCATGTCTTTATCTGTGACAACAAGCGCGTAAATAATAGGCAGGCAGCAGGAAAAGTTTTATTGCAGTTTTGTTGTCGCCAGAAACCGGCGGAATTCAATTAAATTAAATTATATATATATATATAGCGCTCCTCAAACTTCAATGATCTCCCAGGCTCACTCACTGACACTGACTGACAGGCTGAGGCACTGATGTCACATGATTATTTTACTAGCATAAAACTTACACCCACCCGGCCGGCCGGCCACAGACAGTTTGAAATCCAAGAAGAAAGATAACCAAAGTTTCTGTGAAACTTACCACTATTCTTTTGACATTCAAGCACAATAAATACAAATTACCCTCCAGCTTTAGGTAACTTTATGCCTACATGTGTCCTTTTAAAAGACAGCGCGTGAAGTTCCTGCCGTCCATTGTTAAATAGAGCCTTGCGTGTTGTACACAACGGGTCCCGCGGGACCCAAAAATGCTGGAGCGCTCCGGCCAATCAAAACGCACTTTAGACTAAGCCGTTTTGCGGAGCATCCAATCGTAGTTCGCGATTTCCTGACGTCAGCACAGGAACCACAAGTCAAGGGAGAGGAAACGTCCATGTGCCACATTTTTCGTCAGGATCATTAATATTTCATAAGGGAAAAACGGCATAGTTTGAGGAGGAATAACCGAAGAAACGCCGAATCAAAATATGCCCTGCTTGTATCTTTTCCCAACTCACAGAAATCTTAGATTATGACACAGACTAGAGTTGAAACAATATCCTCTGTCGGTTAAACATTACACAAGGTAGAGGAAAGAGAACATAACATGATTTTCTCTCTTTTACTTTTCTCCTTCTCTTTATCTTATGCACTCTGCTGCATTTTTCACTGAGATGTACGTCACTTTGGAGTAAAGCAGCTGCTAAATGAATGCATATAAATGTTCTATGATATAATCACTAATTACTATAACTGATATGACAATTCTGTTTAAAGGTAATCAGGTTACAGTGCATTTAACAGGATGCATAAATGGAGCGAATAAATTTTATCCAAATTTATTCATGGACACTTTTCTATGAACGGATCCTAAGCTATTATCAGATTCTTACAAGTGAAATGTGTGTAGCCTAGAAACAGGCTAGGAGTGTGTGTGTGTGTGTGTGTGTGTGTGTGTGTGTGTTTTCCAGTTTGTTTTAAAGATCACCACTGAAAGATAAGGCTTGATCTCTTCATTTAGGGAAATAATTAGTTCAGCAAAGTTAATTAATTTTCACGTGAGAAAAAGCCAATATCTACAGGTCTTCTAGCATTTCGGACCTCATCTCTGCTGGGGCCAAATATTGTACTAACTGGTCCTTAGATAAAAGGCTAAACCTACACCGTACAGTAGCCTGCTTTAGGAGGAGGATGTGGAAGACAAAAACTGGAACATAAAATGATAGCTCTAGACCAAATTACCCATAAGCACATAAGTATAGTGAGAGCATCTTTTTTGTAAGTCCTACATTTGTTTTCTAGATAGAAACACATAAAAACAAATATCCTGGATGTGCTTGTTGCTACTTCTGAAATTTCTTCTTCTTCTTCTCATTATTATTATTATTATTACAACAGATTCAGCTATAATTGTGAAAGAACTGTAACCTCACAGCTATAAGGTTGCATGTGTGGATTTAATTGTTGTTCTTGTCCTATATTGTGGACAAGTGAACTGATAACTTAAAACATTTTTAGTGTGTTGCTGCATAAGGGAAAGTCTGTACGGATGCATTTGCTGTCATTAGTACCATTCTAGGAATGTCCCATCTTGCACTTTGTCCCTCTCAAGATATGCTTGGAATGTTTACAGACCTACAATGGAATAAACTGATTGAAAGTTAAACACATCACTTATGAAATATGTGTCACTCTCATCATTTCTGACAGATAAGAACATAATACCTGCATATACAAGCAGACCACAGGTTTCAAAACTAAATGCACTGTGAACTACAAATACCTTTTTGTATATATGTTCAAATTCACATAAGATATCAACATCTGAGCTTTGTCTGTGTTTAGAGCTTCATTTTCTATAATTTTGTTTCTTTGTTTCATTTTCTATAATCTTTAAATCATTATTTCTTTAGATTATCAAGTTAGATTAACCTTTATTTATTTACCGGGTGCTTTTCCCCAAAGCAACACATAGCTTAGAGTATTAGGTATTTGTGTCTTTAAGTTAGCATATCGTTCATACGTTTTAATTTATCTTGTTACTTTCGAAATGGTAAGCATGTGGGATATACATATAAATTGTTTATTTAAAAGTGTATCATTTTTATATTATACATACCCTAGCTATAATATGCAGGAATACAACAGAAAACAACCTTTTAAAACAGCTTTTGCCTGCTTATATATCACAGTTACAATTTATAAAGAGCTATATACATGTTGACATAAAATGGAATTAAAATGACATCAATTCTAAGTCTGAGAATATCACTGAACAACTTTTGTGCATCAAACGTATTAGAACTTGATATTAAGGACATTTGACTTGATAGACTACATCTGCCAGCAGGACTTTGGAAAAATATTGCAGGAAGATTACAGGACACAAACCATGTAAGAAACCCACATAAAATCAACAAACTGTGTTTGTGTGTCATTTAGGAATATATTTACTCATTTATTTTGAGTCAGCAGCTCTGCTGCTTAATGAGGTTTGCTGGATTACAGCAGCATAAAGAGAGTATGATTCCACTGTGCATGACCAGGGTTTTTTAGAATAAGTGTGAGTATTTTTATGTACGGGTAGCGAATCGATAAGCATGTTCTAAACATCTTAAAGCCAGTTGTTTTTTTCTGTTTCTATTTGCAATGGCACTTGGTTGTGGTCAACCGATTATTCCAGGTAACCCAATTTTTTGCATTTATTAACGAAAGCAAGATTATTTAAATGGGATAGTACGGTGGTGCAGCCGCCTCGTAGCACCTGAGTGGTGTGAGAGAACGTGGGTTCGATACCCGTTCAGTCTGTGCGCAGTTTGCATGTTCTACCTATGTCTGTGTGGGTTTACTCTGGGTGCTCTGGTTTCCTCCCACAGTCCAAACACATGCAGTTCACTTGAATTGGTGAGTGTAAATTGGCCTTTCTGCCTGTGTGTGTGTGTGTGTGTGTGTGTGTGTGTGTGTGTGTGTGTGTGTGTGTGTGTGTGGGCGTGGGGGGGGGGTCTACCTTCCAGTTGACTGGGATCCTGTCCAAGATATTCCCTCAGCCTTGAGCCCGATGCTTCTGGTATAGGCTCCAGATCACTGGGACCCTGCTCTGGGACAAGTAGTTACTGAAACTGGATGCAGGACTGTTTTAATGTCAAAGATTTTATTTTTTTTCCCCGTCTTCCTGTTGCTCTGTTTCGGTGTTCACGTTTGTTACATTTTAAGTTTGAGAAAGAGCGGAGATGTCCTGCGGTGAGACAACGCCGGCGCAAAGGGCAGCCCAGTAAATGTTGTTTTGAGAGCTAATAGTACCGTTATGAACTGCATCTTATACTGTAGACCTCAGCTTTATTTTACTGTACATAGGCGAGTATTTTCTATTATAGGAATGTGAGACAAGTCAATTTGAGAGAGATCAGCGCTGTGGGGAGACAATAGTCTTTCAATAGTGCTCCTCGGCTCCCTTAGCAAAGGGCAGCTGAATGACGCTGTTCTGGGGGCTAACGCTACTCTTGTGAACTGTACGTCTTGCAGTGATTTATTTCTCTCTACGTGAGTGTGTTTTGTGCGTTACGAATGTAAATTTAGTGCATTTGGGAGGGAAGGCTGCAAGGCAGCGCGGTGTGGGGAAACAATGGCGCCGCTCAGCCCCGTCTCTGAAGGGCAGCTCAGTGACGTCGCTCTCTGCGCTAATACCACTGTTATAAACTGTGTTGATACACTAGTCTGCGAGGAAGGGGCACGCTGGAACAGCGGCAATGTCAAGCAAGTTGCCTCGGCATCGCTCAAACACTAGGCTCCTTCCTACAGCAAGAACAAATAAAGGAGGCACACACGAAAGCAATTTAAAAAGCCATAAAAACAGAGAAGGAGGTGAAGAGAAGAGTTTTCAGGTAATCCATATCCATCCGCGTCGGCTTCCCCGTACACAACTCAGCGCGCAGTGCCCGGATGAAGCTGTCATGGCCGCCGTCAGTGACCTGCTAGACTAAAGAGAAAGAAAGGTAAATTCATCTCAACTCTTTCCTTTCACAACGCTCCACCAAAAGTGTCGGAAAAGTATTTGATATATATTGCCTGGATAGCGTTGCGTTGCAACGGATGAACCATTTTGCCATTTAAAATATATAATTACTTACTTATTTTTAGCGTGGGTGGGGGCGTCTGGATATCTGAATTTTATCGTCAAATAGTGCCGGGCGCCCACTTCCACTTGAGCGTTTTCTCCGTAGTTCCCGCTCTTGCTGTTAATTCGCCGTGGACACATTTTCCACGATAGATGAAGTGGGAAATGCACGGCTTTGGGGCTGGAAGCGCGGCCGCGATCGGTCTCTTGAGGAGATGTATTCGTCCGCGCTGCTGCTTTGAAGTTGTTGAATTCAATAGGTTTTCATAGAAAAGTCAACTGGGAGTGTGAGCCTCAAATGTCAACCGCTTCCCCTTTCCTCCTGCCTTCAGCCACTTAAAGTACTTTAATTTTATTTGAGCTTTTCTTCTAACCTTCCCTCCCTTCCCCATATATACATGCAAGAAGTGTGAATAGTGTAATAAGGCACTTCCTTCAGCTGATGTTCTGATGGAGTGTGCAAAGGTTGACCTACTCATGGAGAGCATTATTTTTTTCTGCTTGAACGTATGATGTATGACACTTAACGTGCAGCTCGAATTTATTTCCGCAGAACTTGTCGCTGTCTTGCAACGTTTCGTCGCTGAGTACGGCGAACGTGTTGGTCAATGCGATGTTGAGTTACGCCCTCGAAAAGTGGTCCAGTTTCAGCGTTTTGCCAACATTTCCTCTTCTTTTTCTTTCTGAAGGTGAGAGGAGCTCAAGAAGAGAGGCTCTTCTGCAGTTAAAACTGAGACAACTAAAAGCAGATGCGCAGTAGGGTGTAACATTATATCCCTATGATTTTATTGCTCTTATCAGGCTACTATTAAAGTCACCCCCCGATGGAGAAGAATCATGACTTCTGAGTGACATCTGCACAAAAATAACAGGGCGAAGAGTGCAAAATTTCACCAGTTTTTGTAATGCAGAAAGTAACCAATTTAGACTTGCTCACTACACTAGCAAGACAAACAGGGATGTGCAACTTTTTTGTTTTTATCGAATAAACAAAACATACAAACACCTCGCAACTGGGCATTGGCCCGTTACCCTGTAATCAGAAGGTTAACCCTTTCGAATCCCACTTCTCTTGTAGAACCGTTGATAGAGGTACTTGCACTCTGTTGATACAGTAAAAATACCCAACAGTGTAAAGGGGCAAATCATTATAAAGTTGATCACCTAATATTTCAAGTGTCTTAGACAAAGGGCTCAGTAAAATAAAGGAAAATAACAGAATGCTTCTGAAGGATTGCCCTTTGAATCACCCCACGCAAGAGTCTTTCCACCGAGAGCTGTCTGCTGTGGACAGTTACAGCCATTGATAAAATTTGCCATTAACCCTCTCAACATCCGGTGTTCTCTAATTTTCTCCTAATGTAGTGAAAATAAAGATTTTCTTGGTAGAAGAGATCTACATTAGGCTCTGTATTGGCAGTGCCAGGGATCGCTAGGAAGAATTTGCCTTCTTCAAGAATTTGTATGCGTGTAAATTTTAGCAAACAAGATTTGGAAGTTATTGCTGTCTAAAGTGCTGGAAATATCACTTTCAGTAAAAATCTTTGTGTAAATTTAGTTGTTTTGATTAACCCATAGCTATATCTTTCAGTGCTAGGAAACACACATAAGAATTATACAATTTATTCCATGTTTTGAAATTGCAGGCAGATGATGCTTTAAAATATTTAAAAAGTTTAGGCTCTGAAACAGTTTCTTTTGACACTATTTTGTCTTCAGTGCGTAGATCTGAAAATGATGCCTTTAGTTAGACTTAGTATTGCTTTAAGAGCTCCTAATCAAAAGTGTCTGAATGCTGGTGCAGGAAAGCTGTCGTCTGTTTTTGTGGCGTGTTGTCTTTCGTGGCATGAAGACTTTTTTGGGATTATTGTTGCTATAGTCGTTATTGCCATGTGTTTCATGTTTTAAAGGGCTGGAGAGATATTTAGGTCACATAGAGAGCAGTGCTATGAGTCACAGACAAGTCCTGATTTAGATACCGCATGTTAAGTTTGATTTAATATTGATTTAATTTGCTGATAATATTGATGGAATTCTACCCCAAGCACTGTTATTGAATTTGGTGGCTTTTATATATTTATTCACTGTTATCCTAGAATTAAAATGCTTTTTCATATTTTTGAAATGTTTTCCAATTATCATTTATAGCACTTTTTCAGTTGGTTGCTCACATTAGTTCTAGAATAAAAACTTATTTGTGCAAAATTCGAAAGCCTGTTAAAGAATTCATGAAATTGTGTACTTGCATTTTTGAGATTTATGGTGTAATACCTTCTGTTTTAAATGTTTGCATTTCAAAAGTTCAGAAACTTTCCTTGGTTACTTCAAAAAAAAAACACTAATATATATATATATATATATATATATATATATAAAAATCTCTTCAGCTAAAAATAATACTTGCTGTTTCAAATAGGCTATATGGAATTAGTGGACATGGTTTATCAATTTCGTATTCCCTTACACATATACCTATTCTATGTTTTCCTATGTGTTTCTGTTATAATGTTGGTATTTTATGTTTAGTCATTCATTACAAATCAGCCATTTTTCTTTTCTTATTTATAGAAACCTGTGCATTAAAGCATGGAAGCAGACCACCCAACCCCTGATGACCCTCCCGAAGGCAATAAAAATGTAAAAAATGAGGGAAATTGGCATAAGCAGCAGCATTTGAGGGATGGTGCAGTTGAAGTTCCAGTGATGCAGAGTGAGGAAATGTGCGGTGGGAAAAAAATGGTGAAGAGCCATGAGAAGAACAAGGTGCAGACAGCCAGGAAATCTTTTAAGAAGCCTCCCCTTAAAGGACACCAGAGCCTACAGGGGGCAAGCATCCCTTGCAAAATACTCAGGTTTCGCTGTTCTGAATGCAAGGGAGATGCAACATTCAGCCCTAATGACCTGACCAAACATTTTCAGGGAGTTCACCAGGGAAGCCTACCTACTTTTCCATGCGACATGTGTGGTTTCATCACCCATGACTTCTCCAGCCTTCAGCGTCATCGGTTAGGCCACCGGGACACTTTCGTCAGGTGTGAGATCTGCAATGATGGTGTTCAGTACACTCTCCTGCAACTCACCAGACACTTCACCATGTACCACAGCCTGAATGGCCACTACCGCTGTGAAAGGTGCAAATTCTCCACAAAGGATGTGGGAACATTTGTGCAGCACATCCATCATCACAATGAGGTTCAGTATAAATGCTCTAAATGTAAGCATGTTAGTTACACAAAGGGTGAGTTCCAGAAACATCTTTTGGTTCACACTGGAACATATCCGTTCACTTGTCAATTCTGCGACTATGGGGCTACCAGAAAGGATTACATCATTAGGCATATGGCTTCTGTCCACAGTAAAGAGAAGAAGAACAAGTGGAGAGTAAAAGAGGAAAACCCTAAAACACTAGTGAAATCACCAGGATTGAAGCTTCTGCTGACAAAGAAGCCAACTAGGGAAACTTGGATGTCCAAAAGACTACATGCTCTCTCTGGAAGTAATCTGTTGGATGATTATGGAAGACTGCCGAATCCAGAAAAGACTTTGGAGGAGACTCAGCAGTTCCTGGAAAGAACTGTTGCAGCAGAGAAAGAGAGTAAGAACTGGATTAAGGGTCTTAACACCGAACAGCAATATGTTTCCCAAGCCATTCCCACTTTGTCGCAGCCTAAGACAGAGGGTGCTGTCCCTCCTAATGCTGGATTCCTGAACCCTGGCAGTAATGGGCTCACTGTGCTTATGGTCAAAAATAAAATTTCAATCCCTCCTAATTGCACTACAAAAGTCATGGGCTTTAAGATTGTGGATGGAAAGAAACACTTAGTTCTCAAAGTTATACCATCAGCAAAGCAAGAATCCTCTCCCAAAGTAGATGCATCACCAGCTGATGTAAAAGAAACAGAGAGGCGCACATCAGAAACTCGGATGGATGGAAACAGTTCAGACGTTGTTGTAGATGGTACTGTACATAACAGAAACCAGGCAAGTTCCTCCAACTATGATGACTCTACCAGGAGTGCATCATCTGCTTTTTCAGAATCTTTGACAGCAAGAAAAATGAGTGAAAACGGCAATGTTGCATTAACTTCACCGAAAGAGGTAGGGGATGAAGGTGTTGAGGGGCAGCCTTCCAACACCGTAGAGACTGAAAAATGTAGAGAGTTAAAAACATCAACGGGAGAAAATGAAAACGAGGAATCTCCTTTGCTGGGAACTTTTGCATCAGTACACAAAAGTGGCTCTGTCTGTGACAAGGCAGAGTGTGCGTCGCAGTCCTCCAGTGAAGAAGCCAGTCAAGTCAAAGGAGCTGCATTGCAGGATATAGTCAATAACCATGGAGACAGATATATAAATGTAGAAGATATGCAGCCATCTCATGATTCTCCACTGAATGACGCAAGTGTCAGTGAGAGCAATTCAGGGTCGACTTCGGTCAGCCAGGAAGTATTCAGCTTTCATAATTACTCAAAGGACACGTATAGTTGTTCCCCTGACATGTCCTCACCTGGTAAAGATCAGGGGTTCACAGAGCTCTTGATGAATGGACCTGAGCCAGATAGTGCTCACATGTTGTCTTTGGTTGACAGGAACCGGACACCAGAGGACTTGTCCGGGCTCAATTCAGAGGAATGTCATGAAGATGAAGGATCAGAACATCTTCCATTTAATTCTGGTCCTCTGATGGAAAAAGTACCAGATAGCGAAATTGAAGTAGATGAATGTATAGCCACCGTCGAAGAAGAGTGTAATGGAATTTCGCTATTCCCCGATTTGGTGCAAAGGCCACATAGCACACCCAAGTGTACGCCTCGAAATGAAGAGCAACAGCCTTTCGCTCTTGGTAAGGGGAAGGAGAAGGACACCAGTGTATCAGATTCTGCCTGTGAACATCAAAACTGTACCCCAGAAAAGAAACTGGATGTTTCCTTAATGCAGAAAGTAACAGGAAGTGCGTGTAGAGCTGCTGCCTTGGGGCGCATACTAGAAGAGCATTCTGATGCTATTATTAGTCAACAGCTTGAGAAGGAAAGGAATGGCGCCACAGTGGCTCATGATGCATTGAGATCGCCTTCAACCAGTTTGAGGATCCTCCAGTCTTTTAATGTAGCAGAGGGTAAGCAACAAGTTTTCCTACAGACTGCTGAGAATAAGTATGCAGTGCCTGTTGAGCAGCAAGGCACTCCAGGATTTAAGATGATTACTGGGTCTTCAGTTCCTCCGATAAATATTTCTTATCTGAAACCTGGAACTGAAAGACCAGGTAACAAACCAGCAGCACTGGCTTTTACACTGAAAAATGGCAGGATAGGGAAAGCTACACAGGTTGTGGGTGGCAAGGAAGCTGGTGGTGGTTTGGTCAAAGGTGGTAGGGAAGAAAGCAAAGCGCTAAGTTCTGTACATCAGGGCATGAGCTCCAGCAGCGGTTCCAGCCATGTACTGGTCAACAGCTCACCTTTGAAAGGACCTCTGCTCTTGTCTAGTCCAGCCCAGACTCTCTCCAGAGAAAGGACTGTGAATGCATCAGCATGTTTCTTGGTTCAGAGACCGCTACCTGTTGTGGCAACTGTTGCAAGGCCCGGCGGGGAGGCTATCAGCCACGGTCTCCAGAATGAAGGAGTGAGACCTGTGTTGGCAGTACCAATAAATTCGCAAGACCAAGCCACTATTTTACAAGCTGGCCGTCAAGCGTTTCTCCTTAGGTATGTGTCTCCACTTAAGTCGGGGATACCCCTGAACAGTCAAGAAGGAAATGTCACAAATCAAAGCTGCCTTCAGAATGAAAGCATTGGCAATAAGGTTGTTTTTAAGATTGTTAAAAGTCCGTCTGACAGTTGCCCTCCCTGTGGTAGCGGGGAGCCGAATAGCAATGTAGCAACACATGCTGCAGCTAACCAGCCAATCTATCTGGCCACTGGTGCTTTGCAGTCACCTTGTTTTCTGATGTCGTCAAACCAATCCATTATGACTGTCTCCACAGGAGTAAAAACCTCAGGATCGTCGCGAGTTCCCATGCATGTACCAGTTACTGTTCCCCAGCTCAAGAACCTCTCTTCTTCAGCCCCCTTGCAAGGTAAAACTGGAGAAAAGGAAGGGCTGAATAACAAACTTAAGAGAGTCCGCCTGCCTGCACCAAGGTCCAATCATCAGCCGGTCAAAAGAAAGAGGCAACGGAAGTCACAGACAGACGACTGCCTAGAGCCTGCATCTAAAGCCAAGAGACATTCAAGTAAAAAATGTAGAGAGAAAGAGTTTTCACCCGCTGCTGCTCCGTGGGAGCCAGTGCCCAGGGAGGCAGAGCGAATGCTGCGGCTTTCCCCCTTCTGTCCTGCTCAGCTAATTAAGTGTCCACGACGAAACCAGCCCGTCATAGTTCTCAATCACCCTGATGTGGACATCCCTGAGGTCAGCAACATCATGAGAATGGTCAACAAGTACAAAGGAGAGGTCCTGAAGGTGGCCTTGTCCCAAAGAACTGTAGATGCGCTCTCTGAATTGAACTGTGGCACCTTTAAAACAAGTCCTCCAGCACCTTGCCAGTCTACCCATGGTCAGCGGGTGCAGTCAGAGAGTACCGCAAGGGAGAGGTTTATTCTCAAACTGAAGTTGAAAAAGACCAGCAGGAATAAGTACAAGGTTGTGAACACTACCTCTGACAGTGCTGAGCAATCTTTGTCCTTCAGCTGCTGGTTTTGTGGTCGAATATTCGACAACCAAGAGGAGTGGATTGGCCATGGCCAGCGACATCTCATGGAAGCAACGAGAGACTGGAACAAGCTGTTTTAAAGCACCAAGGGCATTATGGGTAACGGAAAAGCATTACATGTTGATTACAGTGGATTCATTTAGTCTCCTAGTCACCTAGTCCTTTAATTTGTAACTCACCCGAGACTTAGAAAAGTAATAAATGTTCATGTCATTAAAAATAACACTCACAAAATCATCCCGTGTTTGTGACTATCAAAAAGGATAGGCTGCGATATTAACAGATATATTTTTATTCTGTCACTGAAGGGTAAAATGTTTTAAGTTGTCCCTTATTTGAGTTGGGGTCTTTTTGTGAGTCCATCTGGTACAACTTAAAACCAAATGTGTAAAGATTTTTTTTTAATGTGTATATTGAACTGAAATGTGAAGACGTTTGCATTGCGCACACTGTATTTGTATATAAAAGGCAGAAGAAGCAGAAAGCAGTCTGAGTGCATGGATGGTATTGTAAATGAACATTTCTGTACAGGTTTCGGATGAATGCCAATGCCCTGTTTTGATTGTAATCTAGTAATACTTAAACGAGAAAGAAGGTGATGGCTGTTGCTTAGATCAAAATTGCAGTCAGGGTGCTGTTGACGGTTGTTTTGATAAAGCAAATGCAAATAATTGAAAACAATATATTTGCCCTGAAGTACAGTAGCATTTTAGTGCTTTACTTTTGTGAGAACTACAATATACATACTGATCAACTCAGGTGATTTAATTTCTTTTTAATTTTCTTAGATGTTTATCCAACTTCAGCAGCTTTTAGTACCATTATGGGATCTCCAGTTACTTACCAATAATCATGAATGTTTTACGAGCTTCATTGAGTGAGTCCTGGGATTTTTCATGATTCATTGTTTTGAGTCTTTATTTTGCAAAGGGTTTTCATTTTACCCGTGTGAGGAAAAAATTAATCTTCTTTAATTATTCTTTGATCCTCTGTTCTATTTCTGGCATATTGTCAGGAGTTCTGAGCATAAAGAAGTTAACACAAATTTACGGGTATATGCATACTAGTTTTTCTCTGTTAGAATTGCAAATGTGTGTGTGTGAACAAAATTCCTGTGGAAAGCATTTTCAAAACCCGTCACATTTTACAGATGGTTTTGTGTAAGTTTATTGGGAGTGTTCCTTTTTCCTCCTGTAAGTCATTTTAGCTTTCGCTCTGCATTTCTCTCTAAACCTTGAACTGATGATTCCGAAAAGTATTTCCGTTTCATTTGTTTTGGAAATATTTATCAGACCTAAGCTTGAACTTAATTTTAAGAATTGTTCATTTTAAGTTGGCGTGCTTTTGAAGAGGAAATCCAAGACATGTCATTGCGGAAAATAACCCAGCACATGCAAGACAGATGTGCTATAGTTTTAATGTTCTTATTTATACTTGACTACCTTTTTTTTTTTTTTTTTTTCTCCTCTTTTCTTTCCTCTCTCTCAGAACAGCTACTCTGGTGTCATTTTCAACCTGTTTGTTTTCTTTAAAGAATTCAAGTACTTGGGTAAGTCAAAACGTTCCCATCATAATGTTAATAGAAAACATTATTATGGACACTTTTTGACTTACTCTTATATAAATGACTGTAATGCTGTTTTTTTTCCCATGCTTTTGTGAGTTTCGTGTACATACTTGGCATGTAATTAGATGTATTTTTGTTACTGTTGAATAATACATTTTCTAGAAAGCAGGTATGAGAGAAATCCCTCCAATATCAACTTGAAGTGGGTTATAAATGAAACAATGTTTTGCACTTGGACAGGATAACAGGATTTCCTGCCATCACACAACGATTAGGTTCTCAGCATCTTGGTATACGTCTGTAAATATATCCAGTGTCCCTGTTCGAGACATGTTCCGTACTCTCACAGTGTATTCACGAGGTCAAGTCCACAGATGATTCATGCAGGACATACGGCACCGGAAGTGACAGTGAAGTATTGAACAGCGATGAACGCAGATGCTGTAACAGGACACTTAGATTTAAAGTGTATTTTTCACGAGGGTGCTGCAGTGCCGCTCTAGAATGTTCATTTCACCTTTAATTCCCGACCTGGTCACACGACCCCATTCCCTTTACACAGCTCAGCACTGGACTACCAAATAACATTTGTTTTTTTTTTGTTTTTTTTTGTTTTTTTTATATATTATTTTTTTTAAGAAAACAAGAAACAAAAAAATCACTCTTTGTAACCTTCTTTATGCCAGGGTGATGGGTTCTCTTAAAAAATCTATTTTTTTACACAAAGTGCCTGAAAAGCTGTTACAGATTGACACTATATTGTACTGTATGTATAACTCCCTGGTGGTATTGTGTTAGAACAAAATTGTAATAAATGTAAATACTTTGAGAATGAGACATTCTGGATTGCTGTGCTTGTACTGTTTATTTTTTTCTGGACCATCTTTGTACAGTCAGTCTAAAAACAGAATAGGTCTAATGCTACATACAAAGTATATTTTGTAAGTTAAGTGGTATACTGTACCATAACATTTCGTTAACTTGCAATTACACTTTCACTGTCTTACCATGCAGCATTAAATAATTAGATCTCTTTTTACAGTATCAATTAAATCTTAAGATAAAATTCAAATGACCATTAGAAAAGTGAAACATCTGAACTGGAAATCATCTTTAACTGTTAAAAGAAATGACAAGGAACCTAATTAATAGTTGGTCGCGTTTTCCTTTTGCTAGTAGAGCTTGACTTCAATCTCTGTACAAAGTTAGAAATCCATCTTTTTAGCCAACTATTTTTACTGGGCCATATTTTAACCATAATGTAAGCATGTACTGTACATGTATTATGTCAATTTTAGCAACAACTCACTTTATATGTTCTTAATTTAAACCAAATAAGAACAAACATTCTGCATGATTTGTTCGTTCGTGCCTTGCGGTGGACTAGTAGCTCAGCTGGGGGAGGGTACCATAGCTGGGGGCCTGTGCCTCCAAAATAGGCTCCAGACCACTGCAACCCAGCATTAGGATAAGACATTGTCAGAAATGAAATGAACGAGTGAGCATTTGATTTTTCGTGAACTTATGAAAACATTTTTTGGTAACAAGCAGAGCAGCGATGATATCGCAATTCAGTTTTATGCCTACAACCAGGTGGTGTGTGGTCCGTCGGCACGTGGTCTCGTTCTGCTTGCCTGTGACAGGGAAGCCCTTGGTTGCCCCCTTCCTTGGTACGGCTGCCCTACTAGGGTTTCACAGCATGGCTAAGTTTGGTGGAGTCCTTGGTGTTATTCTGACTGTCGATGAGAACCAGGGCCTTCTTCTGGTGGTTCTCGATGATGCTGCAGACGCTGCTGAAGTGCTGAGGGCAGGAGGGGGACATGATCATGTTTGTGCAGTCAAAAGCTCTGTGCACCAGTAGAAACACCCAAGGGTATTATTCGTCATTCTGCTTTCCATCAGGGACAAAGCCAGTTGCCTCGCTGTGCTTCTGTTTACACAGGTGGATGCGAGTATTTTCACTGCGACCACTTTAGAAATTTTTTAAAAATGGAATTTCAAATGGAGTAATGGAGTATTGCTCCGTTGTTTAGAAAAGGCTTTTTTCCATTGTGCTCTTGGCGTCCTTTGAAGGGTCAAAGGAATCAAATGTCTAAAGAACTGTTATGGACATGTGGCCTTCGGCTCTGATGGATCTTTATTATGTGATGCTTTTGGGACAAGTGAACAAAAACGGTGAGGGGTGCTACTTGTTCTGTACGACTGTCTCCTACCTCTTCTCCCTTCTTCTCCCTGCCCAGAGCGTACTGATGTAAAGACTGAATGTACCGCACTGGGATGTTGTACACTCTGTTCTTGTAAAACACCACCAGCGTGTACGGCTGCTGGACGTCCTGGCCAGAGCTCTTTCTCACCATGAATGACCCGTCCTTCCGCAGGAAAAAAAATGACACAATCAGTGCTGAAGCACAACGAATACTGTACATACAGGCCATTAGTCCAAATGCATTTGAAGATGTGCAGTAAAGTCCGTAATGGAAAATCAACACAGATGGTGTCTCTTTGGACATGCACGCTCAAAATGTGTGTTCTTTACATTAAGTCTAATGAATGCTATAATAAATGTATTCCACTTTGAAATGGACGGATCATGACACATTTTTGAACAAAAAGACAGGGTACAGTATAAAACTCTTCATTTGACGTTAATGGAAAGCGGTACTTATCGGCTGGGTCTTACAAACGAGAATATCTGAATATTTCAGCAAGTATGTCAAACGTCTGCAATTTCTTGAAACACTGCTGAACTACTTTAACGGTAGAAAATAAGAAAATATTTCAGCTCTCTGTGAGAAGTGCCTAACCTTATTTGAGCGGGTCAAAGCATCTTCTGCCGTCTTGCGATCGCAGGATCCTGCATACCATGGTTTCTGATAGACACCTGCATCCTGACCAAAAACATCATGATATTCTTAGCATGTAAGACTATTTTCCTGTTTTACTTTTTTCATGCTAGTACGTATTTATGTGCGGTTGTGTATTTTTCAGAGTGGAAACACTACATTTATTTCACAGTTTAATGTATCAATTTATTAGTCGCTTAAACAGTTATTTAAGGCGTGCATTACTAGACAGTTTGGATATTTTTCCATAACTGACACTGTTTTACATCCAGGTCAATCGTTTCAGTGGGAATCACACAGTGCAAAATTCATGCACTCATCCTCATCTTACAGATGTAGGGCGTTGGACCCAAATATTTCAAATGGTGATGCATCGGTCCAAAAGTGCGACTTCCTCCCCTCCGCAGTCCAGTATCTGTGGGTTTTTTTTCAGCCCATGCGAGTCTAGTTTCAAGCAGCTGTACTCAAACTTTTGACTTGTAGTGTATGGCTTGAAGACAATGCATGAATGTCATATTCAGATATTAATGCTGAATTCTGGCAGTTTGCTGAACCTGTACGGTGTGAAATTGTGGAAACTGGGGAGCTTCGAGGGTTACAAGCAGACACAGCTTCTTTGTTGCTCGAGGTCTAACTAAGGTGAAGCAGTGGAGTGGAAAAGGCTCAACGATGATGCATTACGAGCAACAGTGACGAAACGCTCGTGATGCTGATGCGCCATCCTGGAGGAGGCGGTGGGGACGGCGCGCAGGATCGTCCTAACGTCACCGGCGGGAGCTGAGAGTCCCGGAAAGGTCTGCCTCACCTTCTCGTCGGCGCTCGGCTTGTTCGCGCTTTGGCTCCTTTGTTCCACGGGGGGTTCTGAAGGAAGCAACAAGACACGTCTCTCAGCGATGCAAGGCGGCCTCGGCGACGAGGGAAATGTTACGGCAGCGACACGTTTCGCGGCACGAGTTCGGCCAAGTCCAGGAAGCGCAGTCGGTGAACTTACTAGGAGAGGAGGCCTCCCGCAGGCACGGGGACCTGTAAAGGAAGGGCATCGGCGTTTCAGTGGCTCACCCAGAATTGGTTTCAGTCCTTGGGTGCAGAACTGAGCGAAGCAGAGACGAGTAAGAGGAAAAAGTTATCTGTACCGTGTTTTTGCCAGACTACTGCAGGAGGATGAAGGCGTTGCATTTGGGATGTCGCGCTTCAAGGGCACTGGTTTGGCTGTGAAGAGACAGCACGTATGGGATTTATACGAGATACAGGTTACATCATCTTGACCACAACCGCCACTTTAATTCATACTGTATTCAGTGAACATTTTTGACAACAAAAGCTATTGTCCTGGTTGGGAATATAAGGTCGAAACACGAGACTTGACATACAGTATAAAACAAAACAAATGATAAATATAAACCAAATAATACATAAATAATTACATTTAATCAATTTAATATTTTTTAATTATTAAATATTATATTTAGTAATTTACATATAAATGATATTTTGCCTTCACCTTCACTCTCTGTGTTTATGACAGGTTTCTGCCAAAAGATAGAAGCATCATTATTACATTAGTGTTGCAGCACAGTCCACTTTTAATGTCAATGTTATGTGAATGTTACCGGCTTCAGGGGCGGATTTGGGCTCTTTCTGTTAAAAACAAAACAAAACAAAAAGTTTAACTGAAAAACATCTGCTGACTGACATCTCAGGTACGTGACAGGTTTAAAGCCCACAAAAAAAGGAAGGTGGAGATGGTCACTCACAGGTCCCTGGGCCGAGGTGCCGGGGCTTTCAGTGGGAGGACCGGGACGTCTTCCTGGTCAACGCTGTCACCTTGGGACATGAATATTGTGTCTCTCAGGACAAGGGTGAGCATTCTACATTTATTTATTTAGCAGACACTTTTCTCCAAAACGACTTCCACTGAACTCTATGTAGTGTAACTATCAGCCCACACACCTTATTCACCGCGGTGACTTACACCGCTAGATACGCTACTTGCATTGGGTCACTCATCCATACATCAGTGGAACACTCACTCACTCACTCACTCACTCACTCACTCACTCACTCACTCACTCACTCACTCACTCTGGGCGAACCTGAACAGCATGTCTTTGGATTGGTACCGCTAGACATTATGTTCGTCCCAAATGAAAGGGATAAGGAGCAGCAACACAACATAACTATCTACTAGAGGACAGGAATGAATAAAATAAGAATTAATCGTTGTATCTTGAGTCCTGTGTTCATCTCAGTCAGGGTTAGGGTGGTCTGGAGCCTATCCCAAAAGCACAGGGTACACATTGTGAAAACATCCTTCAAGCTATAGTTGTTTTGTGTTACAAATCCATCACAGTTCTGACAGCCCATCCATCCATTACTGATGACCGCTTGTTCAGTGCGTGATCGCGGTGGTCCAGAGCCTATCCTGGACACACAGGAAGTGATCCAGGATACACTGCAAATGGGACATCAATGCATTGCAGAGCAGCCACTCACAGGCACTCATTCACTCACATATACACATACTAGGGGTGATTTAGAATCATCAGTCCGCCACAAATGTCTTCCAACTGTGCGAGGAAACCAGAGCGATTGGAGAAAACCCACAGAGACACATTTTACATTTTGGCTCTCCAAAAAAGCCTGACAAATCTTCTCATAAAATGTTTCATCGACTAATGAATATGAAGAACGTTCAGTTTCAGTTTTTGCGCCAAAAACTGTGCCGAAGTATGACAATAATGTCATAGCCTGCAGGACTGCAAGAAAAGAGGCTGAAACGGAATCGCTTGTGTTGTGCAGTTTAGAAAGTAAATCTTGGTAAAATGGTTAACATCTGATGTTCCTTAGTGTGCTTCTCCATATGCTTTCGCCAGTGCTACTGCATGTACCTGACTCCAGCAACAAACACAAACTCATAAATACATTAAAACATGCAAATGACGTTATTTATATTGAAGTCAACGTACTTTCATCTGCATCGCACACTTCATACTCGTCTTCATCCTGTGGTTTCTGAAAAAAGGATACGATTACATGATTTACGGTCATGTTCCATGCATTCAGTGTACCAGTTCTGTATATGTATATCATATGTGCAGCAGGGGTGATGAGTCCATAAAGCCATGTGCATTTAAAAAAAAGTGAGGGGTTTCACTGTAAAATGAGACAAATCTATTTTGATTCTTTTGAGAAGAACCCAGTTTTGTAATCCTTATATGCTACTTTGACCTGTTATGAAGCAATAACTATGCATAATAAACAGCTGATCCTGTTTAGTCACCACATACTGAAAAAATATTGTTGGAGTAGAAATTTAGAAATCTCCGCCTTTACGTTACCAAGGTAGATCAATTGAAAGTGAAAGATAAATTGAAAAGTGATAAAATAAAATACTACAGAGAAAATAAGCAGTTGGGATTGTATTCATTATTAGGACATGGATTAGGATAAAATAATACAACAGACAAAATAAGCAGGACTGGGAATTACGGATATATATTGCAGATTGATACAGTAAATAAACAGTAATTTCACAGACTTTTTCTTTGACCCCCCTTTTTTTTCCCAACACTCCCACACACAAGTATGTGATTATCAAAGCTATAACACAGCGAAAGAGCTCCTAAATCTATTCTTCTTTGCTGGTATTTCAAATTCTAATTAGTAGAAGGTAATATTTTAAGAAAATAAACCTACAGCTGATCGAGAGTTTTAATTACTAAGGCTGGATCAATTAGCAAAGTCATCCCGAAGCGTGTTGGCGATTGGCTAAAAACGTGATGACATCATCAGCCGGGATTTCTCGTGGTTCGCGGAAACGGATGGGTGGGGTTTATCGCGGCTTGTAAAAATCTCACTTTATAGGGATCGTTCGCTGTTGGTAATATCGCGATTCGTGAAATATTTTTATAGTTGAGGGAAAAAAGGAAACTTGATCCATATAACTAAAAAATAAACTGAAACTGAATAATGTTTTTCGAATCTTTATCAAACTTACTGGACTGGGAAGAGGTTTCTTGGAGAGGATTCTGGAAAACACGGGAAAAAGCGACAATTTAGTCTTCAGAAGCCCAAGATCGTTCTAGTTTTTACTTCATCTGGTCACCTTGCTTGCTTAAAATCTTGTCTAATCCATAGCAAAACTTTTGCTTGGTGATCAAAACTAACAGATTAATGTGAATATTAAAAAAAAATACAACTGTTAATTTACGCCTCTAAAAACCAGACACACAGGTTCACAAGCAGTGGAGTGGAAATTCAAGCAAAAATAAAACTGCAGGTAATTCTTTACTCAAAGAATAAACAGCTGTCCTAAATAAATATACTTCATTTTATTTAGAGGTTTAAAATTGAGTAAAATAAAAGCATTTACACAGCTACTCCTGTAATGTAATGTAAGTGTTTATATATGTGTATCTAAAAATAAAAAAATAAAAAAAAAAAAAAAAAAACTTAGGAAGGTGATAAGGAATTGTCAAAATTTGGATAAAGATTCATAAAGTTAGTCGTGTGACGAACATTGGATCGGTTCATATGGTGGAAGGAAACTAACTGCGCTTAAGAATCACACATCTGTATCTAAGTGTCTCTTTCTCCTAATGCAATGAACACATTGTATTTTCTATGAGATGTACGTCGCTTTGGAGAAAAGTATCTGCTAAACAAATACATGTACGTGTAAAAATGTAAAAGCTGCTGTAGGCGAGTAAGGTGATGTGATGTCATACCTGGGACTGGCTACAGGGGGCAGGCTTTGAGCAGAAATTCTTAGATGGACACTTGGTCTTTAAAAACAAGGAAGAAAACTTAACATCTCTCTGCTAATACCAGACTGCTTTTGTCGCCTGGAAGAAATAAGTGGAAGTCTTATGTCTGACAAAAAATGCAGGAGTTCATAGGTGGCATCAGCTCTGCGTTTGTCCATGGTCACTTTGCAGTCAATAGTCATGTTCTCAGAACATGAGAAGGGTACAGATGGGTAAGCCTCTGTTTGGCACACAAGTTAGACTACAATAATGCAGAGAACTTTAATCCGAGCCAAGAGGGAAATCCGTTTCGGGTCAACGCTGCGCGTGTACAGTACATTGTTGGATCTTCCCTCCAAAGCAAATTTCAGGCTACAGTTACATGCTGCGATTTACCAAGGGTAAAAAGGAGGAGGTTGGATATGAATCCAGGTCCTTCAAGATGCAGGCCGCAGCTCAAATTACTACACAATGTGGTAGCACTACCGAACTCTCTCTGGCTCTTGCGCTCCATGTGTTTCTTCTTACTTGTTTATTGGGACAGTAAATCACCCGATTGTGCTTCCGATGTGAATCAGACACCAGATTAAATGTACTGTTAGACCTGTTGGACTCTGAAAAGTCTGTTCCCATTGTTGCTGAATATGTCTACAGGTAAGTCACATACTGGCCTGTGTTAGAATCCTGTCCATTTGTCATTTATAGCATTTATCCTTGAACAAGGACTGACCTCTTTCTCACAAGCATGAAAAATACACACATTTCTGACCTTTCTTGCTTTTAAAACATTACTGACATTTCATTAAAGTATTAGAGGGTTTACTGACCTGTTGTTTGGTGGGCAGTTTTCCTTTCCATACAAAAAAAAAGACGTAATTAGAAAAAGCACCCAGTATTAATCATTTAATTCTAGCACGCCATCGTTATGTGATCATTTCAGTGTATCAATGTATATTTGTTCTCTCAGTAAAGTCAAAAGGAAATGTTTTTTGCAAGAGCTCACCTCTGGGTCCGGTACCTCATACACATCTGTGGGATGGATCAATAAAATACAATGTGAAGCAATGAACATTTGTGTAATATCTAATTTGAGGAGCATTTACTGATTTCTCCTTCATTTCCTCCTTTTCCAGCCCTATTTGCACTGCACATCAGGGCCGATCAGTTCCGATGCACCTGTCTACCTGAAGAAGCTTAATACAATGCAGTTTAGATACACGCACCTGGGCTGTGTGTCCGAACCGCTGCTCCTCTTCTGTTGGACGGGCTCCCCTCCTTTCGTTTTGCTCCCTGTTTCGCATCTGGGGGGATGAGGAGACGGTATAGGTTCTTCGAACAGGGAGTGCGACCGCAGAGTCATTAGTACAGTTTGAACCTGCAACCATATACTGTCCGTCTGCATCTTTAACCATAGTACATTCTGTCCACGCGTAATCCATTCTGACGCTGGCTGAATGGCCTTGCAGACTATGCCCCGACCTTCTGGTATTTGGATGTCCGCCCCCAGCTTTGACTCGGGGTCACGTACTGCACCCCTTGCACCCGACTGTGTTTATGAGAAAGGTCATTGCAGCCGGAAGGTCAACGGAATCAAAACAGAGCATTTCCTAACGTGCAAACAGTGTCTTTTCTTGATTTACCTACTGTACAGCTACGATATAATTTCACATCCATAATATCATATAGTATGTATGATATTTACAGTATCAAGGTTCATGGTTGTTTCCTGGGTCTTTAAAGCTGTAACTTTTTTTAACGTTGCTTTACAATTAACTGTTCTCAACACAAACACTTTTCTTTAACTCAAGAAAATTGAAAAAAGTAAAAAAAAAAATTTTAAGTGCACAATTTTAAAATGCTTCAGCGCAATAACCCCACCCCACCCCACCCCACCCCCAAGGGACATTCAATTAAAGTCATGTGAACGTTCGTGGAAATGAAAATAGCGGCGATGAAGATTTAGTGTCTTTTGAGAAATTGAGGGACTCCTACGAACGCACCGTGCGACGACGGCTGTCGCCAGAGTCTGAGCGCTTGTGACACGTGACTCTGTGGAAAATCCATGTGTTTTACTGAGCTGCACTGAGCCACATGCTTTTGCTCTGCTCGACTGAACATTTTCTTTCGCTTAGTGCACCCAGTGTGTGTAGGGCACGCGTTCCCTGCAGTTCTTCCTCGTGTACCTTGCAAATAAAGTAAGGTACATATTAACGTTGTAAATAATTGTGTTTTTTTTCTTTCTCAAAATGTGACTGGGGAATGGGCTTGTAAATGCTGTAGCAACCATTAACAGTCCTGCAGTGTAAAATCAGAGTAAAAAGTGGCTGTTGCACTATTGCTATGCGTGGGGCATCTCCTTTTTTAAAGCAACTTGCTCGCTGACTTCTGAATCACCACTAAATTGTTTGGCATATTGCTTGTGTTTTAGTGCTCACGAGGTCACGGTGACACTCAGTGAAGCGTGACTTTGTTCATTGCCACACTTCATTCCTTTCACACAGTGAGTGACTTGATAGTATTAGTTATTGGTAAAGTCATGTTAGCTGAGAAATGACATGGGGGGGGGGGGGGAGTGAGACCTGGGTAATGAGTTTCCAGCATCAACTAAAGTTAATTTACATTTATTTATTTATCAGACACTTTTCTCCAAAGCCACTTCCAATGAACTCTGTGTAGCATTATCAGCCCGTGCAGCTTATTCACCGCGGTGACTTACACTGCTAGATACACTACTTACACTGGGTCACTCATCCATACATCAGTGGAACACACACACACACACTCTCTCTCTGTCACTCACTCACACACTATGGGTGAACCCACACAGCATGTCTTCGGAGGAAACTCCACACAGAGGACCCACGACCTCTTGCACCACAGCAGCGCTACTCGCTGTGCCACCGTACCATAATTTTACGTTTTGTTCATGTAACAGATGCTATAAAGTGACTCCTCCCATCTCAGAGAACAATACAATGAGCACTTTATATGAGCAAAACGAGAGATTTGGATGCAGACGTGACTCTTGAGTACAGTTAGTTTGTCACATTCCTCCATATGAACTAGAATACATCACATGCTGCATAAAGGCCTTATAATCATCTAACAAATTAAAAAAAAAAAAAAAAGTTTAAACGTAACACGTGCACGTTTGTCGAGCGCTTACGAGATCAGAGGAGATGTGAGTTTGAAAGAAGTGAGTCCAGGGGAATCAGGGGGGTAACTGGTGTCACCAGACTCTCGGTGTAGTATAGCAGCACTTGGCCGTTATTTCTGTAGCTCCACAGAGGTTTCCGTGGGCTGGTCAAGGGTCTCCCAGTCAGTAAATTCTAAGAGTGTCTGCCGTGTGGCACTGTGCTGATTATGACAGAGCTGCGTTACATGCGTGTGCAGGTAACCACAGCGATCAGTGGCAACCAGTCTTAGAACTTATTGACGGTCCCATACATAATCTTGCCTTTCTATGACTAATGATTCCAGTTCTGAGCCATACCGCAGTAATTTCAGCTTGGTAGATTGAGGTGTGACACTCTGAAATTTTCAGAATAATATCTGCATTTTTTCCGAGAAGAACATCAATAAAGAGCGTTTGACTACCTGTCTAGTGCTGCTGCTCGGGAAACAAGGGACTTCGGCTGCTGTGGTGACATTCAGATGGAATTGTGTTCATCATAATTCATAATAATCTTTTTTCCATAATCGAAAAAAGCACAAATATTACCAACCCCTGGGGTACATGTAGGTCTTGCCATTTAGTCTACAGTCAGCTGACACGATTTCTCGCAGGCATTAATGACCCTCCCAGCACTTTTATCCTTCCTCGACGCTCCCTGCTCTTTACCTGAAGCAGGCTTCTCTGAAGGATCAATGTAGTTATCATCTTCATCTTCGGGGTTAATGTAGTCCTCCTGGAAAGGGATGAGCGCAGAGGATGTAAAAAAAAAAAAAAAAATCAGAAATCATGTTTTTCAAAACAGTGCCACTTCATGCAAAAGGGATTTCTAAAAGACAAAGATAAAAAGCACAGAATTATTTCTTTGGATGTGAGCAGTATGTCCGTGGAAAGGTAACGTGCGTAGTTTACTACCATACGTACGGTACAATGTCAGTGAAATTGTACGTCAGGCTTTAAACGGTTAAAGAACAGGAGTTATGATGAAACCGCTGCAGGATCAACGTATGTGGGGCTCGGAATATATATGTAACTTGAACAGAATAAATGTAAATCGAAATGCAAAAAAAAAAACATATTGGTGTGTCCTAGCTGGTGGAAAGTGTATATTAATATGATAAGGATAATTTAACGTTGCAGAGCTTATCTTCCACGAAAAGCGTTTACGCAAACTGCTTTCCTATTCCCACCAGCATGTTTCCAAAACGTAAATATTGGTGTATGGCGATAAGGAGAGCGTAATGAACGCATCGCTTTCCCGGAGTCCGGAGAGAGCAGGTGAAGTTACATCATCGTTGTCGGGCCGGACAGCAGCGGGCCTCTCCGGGGGGAGGATTGGTTTCCGGGGGGGCTGGACCGGCCTGTCTCCCGGCCTGTCGCCCGGCCTGTCGCCACGCCTGTCGCCACGCCTGTCGCCGCTGCTCTCACCAGGCCTGTCTCGGCTGTCTGGGGTGGAAAGAGTGAAGAGCGGCGAAAAGGAAGGATTTGCATAACTCGCAGAGCGAAAACGACAGTTTCCACCGAGAGCTCGAAGCAGGAAAGTTTGAAGCAGCGCAAATCGCTCCATCTTCATGTTAACATTTTTTTGCTTTACGTTGCTCAGACCGATTCGTGCCTTTCAACGTGCCTCTCATAGCTGTGACTGAAACGTCTGAACATCCCATCAATATTGCCTTGACTTGTTGTCACAGCAAACAGGGACGTGGGCGGTACTGCTGTGTTAGCAAAAAGTAGCGGTCTGCCCAGGAGTGGAATTATGGGTAATTTGGGGTGTGTGTCTCTAAGTGGAAGCTGCTAGTTAAAAGTGTGTGGGAGGGAGAGAGGAGCGCTTACCTATGTATTCACCTTTGGAAAAGGGTGCGGATGAGGCGGGAGGGAATATCCTCTTGTTCCTCTCGCAGGGGGGCGGCTCGTAGCTGTCATCGTTGTTCTCCTGCGGATCCTCGTACGTGTCGCTGTCCTGCAACGAGCGCCGGCGTGCAGAGTCACAGGAAACAGAGCTCGCCGCCTACGCTTGAATTCCCCAACGTGGTCCCCGGGGGGCGGCTCGCGGTTCGGCGAGCCGCGCCAGTTCCCCTATCGCTCATCACGGCAGCGCTCTTCTCTAATTCGCTCGTGCCGTTAACATGCTCGTGGAGCTCAAGACGGAGAAGAAACCGGGACTTGACTTTCGCGAGTTCGAAAGGGCAGCGGCGGGCAGCGGCGGGCAGCACGAAGTGGCCCGGTAAGAACACGTCCGAAGGGCAACGTGTTCGATCGCGGCGAGCGCGCACGTGGAAGTGACACACGCGTAGCCCGACCGTTCCGCTCCGAGCGAGAGGAACAGCCAAGTTCCCGTTCCGAAAAGGAGTTCTCATAAAAAGAGAGCGATAAAATCATAAAAAGGCGACAACCATTTAGACGGCGAACACAATTTTGGCTCCTCTGTTTTTCGCCTGCTTCTTTCCTGCTTCGTTGACTCGTCAGCAGCAGGTTGTACAGACACACTCTGCTCTTCCACGTCTAACCGGGGAATTATTATGAAAGTGTCACTATTACAATCATACTTTGATACTTACAAACTCAGAGCCCGACCACTGGTCACCCTCCTGGTCATCATCTACACACAAGAGAAAACAGTTTTTTCCAACCAGACACCTTAAAAATGACTTTTTCTTCATTAGTAGAGCAGCAGCGCGTGAGTGCAAATATGAAGTACAGCCGACATCATGGAACACACTGCAATTACTCTTGTATTTTCATTTTCAGGTAACTTTCATTCAGCATCAAACTGCGTTATTAGCTCGACTCTGGATTGTTTTGAGGTCGACGGTTTCTTATCGAGTCCGGTGGTAGGTGAATCCAGGCTACCTTGTCTCACCTCGTAACACATCTGACAACACGCGGGCTGCTTTCTCAACCTGAACACCTGTGTTATTTCTCTATTGTAATGAACCCGGGGCAGCTGCTAGTGCAGCGGTGGGAGCTACTACCTCCCAATCCAAAGGTTGTAGGTTTAATCCCCACCTCTGGCTGTAGTACCGCTGAGCAAGGTACTTACCCTGGAATTGCTCCAGTAACGTTACCCAGCTGTGTAAACAATTGTAACCTTAACATTGTAAGCTGCTTTGGAGAAAAGTGTCAGCTAAATGAATAAATATAAACGAAGTGGTCGTTTCCCTTCGTGGCCTCAAGGGTATCAAGTCTCAAGCTTGCGCGGTCTATACTGGCTGAGCAGAACAGCTAAAGGACACACTTTTCCGTTAGCGAATGTCGACATTTTTCTTACCGGGACTGTAGTCCCTGACAGGCACCTTTGGTGGAGGTTTGCTTTTAAATCTGCAATTAAATGATAAAAGTCAGAAGAAATGAATAATTTCATGACGTTCATGGACATTGAGTGTGGCAATGAACTACTGATAACTCAAGCCAGACATGATCTGTTTCCAGCTACATGTATTGAGCAGCATAACAATTTAATGTAAAAAGAAGGTTATAAACTAATAAGAAAAAACATGATACCGCTGATTTATAATGATTAGGGAGAACTTGGGAGTGGAAGCCTGCAGGTGTAAATACCTATTGGCCACCTGCTGTAGCTTTAAGAAAGGAAATTCATCTCAATTCCTTTTGCAAATATTAAACTCTACGTGTGTGTGTGTGTGTGTGTGTGTGTGTGTGTGTGCGTGCATGTATATAGTATATATATGCATGTATGTATGTGTGTGTGTATGCTGGTAAACAGTATGTTGCAGTGATAATGATTCCGCATAAGGATACGGGCAAATTCATTGTGTCTGGTTATAAATCTAAAAACAGGGCATGGAAACATTAGTGCCGAAGACACAAATTTAGCTAAAGCATGCTTTATTAGACCGTTAGAGAGAGCCTTTCATATTGCTTTTCAAACCAAAAGTCTATGCTTTTAATGGCAAGCTGAATGAAAACACGGGTTAGTTTCCGGAAGAGCTAGTTTCTCTCCAATGTTAGTGCACGTGTCGGGCAGAAAGGAATCAAAATGACGTTATATACTTGCTATATGATAGTGATGATAACAAGTGAGGTTATTCACATTCAGCTGGAAGAAGTGAAGACAGTTGCGTTAACAATTTAGTTCACATTCAAGTTGTGCTCCTTGACGGAAAACGTTCGATGACGTCTCCAAACCGAATTTTTTTTTTTAAACTGAATTTCAAACGGCCCTTTTCTTTTTCGTTCACAAGGAGCTGAACTTAAAAATCCATTAGCTGTCAGATGTTGGAAGCTGCAAGAGGTCTTGGGCAGAAGGTGACAATGGCACAGCCCAGAAAAACCCCAAGACCAATGTCAAAGTGTCCATCTACAAGAAAGATGCACAGCCACTGCTCTTAGGACATAAAGTGACCATTGTGGTCTCCCTCTCCCACAAGCAGCCACATCACTGCACTGGAGCCCTACAACTACACTTGCCCTTCTTCTGAGATGTAAATCGCCAAACCGCTCGAAATAGCAGCAGCGGCGGCGGCGGCAGCAACGTCGTTTCCTTATCTACTCTGGAAAGCAATGCTGCCCACCTCGATGTCTTCATTCGCCTAAAGACGCCCCATACTTCCATCTCATGAGTGTTTGGCAACACGTCTCTCTTGTCTCAGGTCTTCGGGCCACTTATAGCCATCTGCTCTGTATTATTATGTGCATGCATCATATTTCATTTTACTTCTATATGCAGTCACATACTGTTGCTGTTAAACAGTAACCAAGTCCCTCTTTGTCATCTTTCAGTAATTTCCACCCTGCCTTTTCATAGCTTCTTAAGTTTATTTTATCTACAATACAGCTTTTCTGCATAAGAAGTCTTTCATCATTAGTTTGCTTGTTGGTCTAAGTATACATTGGGCTCTGACGCCGCACTTTGTGCAGTATGATGTAACCTAGTACGGTACTACATGAATGGGGCTGAACCTGGAACTTGACACCGCGGTGTGAATGTGGCGTTAATGGATGGACAGGCTGGCAGTTAGAGAGCAGACTGATTTGAGAGCATGCGAAGTTGAGTTGTGTCAGAGCTGAGGAAGCCAAGACCAAATCGATGCCATGGCGACACTTGCGGGTTTGTCGCTAGGCAACTTGACAGCCCATGTGATAATGACAAGTCTTTTCATACCGGTCCCATGTATTTCTCCCAGTTTTGCGTATAAAAGCTGCTTGTTCATTCTGAAACCTGCATGTTAAAAAGAAGGAAGGGTGAATTTCTTTTTTTGCTGTTGTTTTAAAATTAATGAACATGTTTGCAATGAAGGATTATTTAAAAGGTGCAGATCTGTGACATGCAGTATATGACAACATGTACATCATCGCTTAAATCCACCACAGACATAGATCGTAAAACATGTAATTTTAGAAAAACACTGTAAAAATGACTGCTTAAATGTAACTTAAATAAATAAATATAATACTGTGTGTTCTCTTCATTAAAACGAACCCATACGAATCGTGAAGACTAGAAGATGAGGATATATACTGTTAGTTTCACAACCAGTTATCGTGAAATCCCACCTTTTCCTAGATTATGTCTGGTAGCGTAGTGGTTAGTGCTACTGCCTTTGGACCCAAAGGTTGCATGTTGGCACCTCACCTGTGGCTATAGTACCCTTGAGCAAGGTACTTACCCTAAATTGTTCCAGTAAAATTACCCAGCTGTGTAAATGGGTAAATAATTGTAACCTCAACACTGTATGTTGCTTTGGAGAAAAGTGTCAGCTAAATGTCCAAATATGATCAATGGAGTGTGTTGAGCACATTTAAATTTAGTCATTCCTAACTTGTGAAACTTGAACTCAGAACCATTTCCATTTATGTAAACATCATTTGACACAGTTTACATGTGTATCAGTTCACTTGTCTTTGTCTCCTAATCCCATGCGTCTCAGACGTACTGACAGACACCGGGGGGTCGTAGGCTCCTGATCACCATTGACACAAGAGGAAGTGAGAGATAAGAGCATTCACACCGCCAGTTTTTCTTAGGTCTATTTTGAGCTGCTGTCCTTTAAAAGGCACCTCGACCCATAAATGTGAATTGAAAGAAAAGAGGAATTATAACCCCCGCACGTCTCATCTCTTCTTTTTAGTTTCCTTTCTCTAAAAAAAAGAAACACTACATAATTCTGTAAATCAGAATGCAGCTGCATCTGGCATCCACCCATATATTTTCCATTTGACTGTCTTTCTCAGTTTCAGTATTATTTCTCTGCCTCTGTCCAGACTTGTTCTGAACAAAATTAATAGTGAAGTGATGAGGATGTTCATACTCCAGAAAAATTCATATTCATCAAATCGTAAACACAGACAGCAAGTTTAAATGGACTGCGGTCTGACTTGAATATGATAGCACTTCCCTTTATGCCCCAAGTAAATGAAGCTCAATTTAATGAAGAAAAATCTTCCTCTTCAAGACAAGATGAGCAGCGCACTTTTCAGTGGTGTCTGGAAACACGAGGTCAGAAGGGAACCCTTTGGCAGTGTCCTTCAGTGTGTGCTTCAGAAATGCAACAAATGTTTCCTCCAAGGACTGAACAAAGCTCACCTCTTCAGTCTGTTCATGATGCTTCCATCATTCTTCTTGATATCCTGGACCATCTTCTGGAGCTGCCTGGAAGACCATTTGTACAAGGGGTTATATAAGGTAATCACCTCCAGGATCTCTGCTCCTGGGAAGAGCTGAGAAATGAAGCCAGCGATGAGCGTTTGGCTCAGCATAAACACTCCATGACAGGTCACGTAAACACAGTCCGTCCGAGTACGTAGTTTCTATCAAAAGTTGTGTTTTAGGAAAACACGCAATGTGAAGATCTGCTTCCAAAATTCTGAACTCACTGCCTTCCAAGAGTCTTAGAGAACTTTTAAGTGGCGAAAGAAAGACATCCTCACGCTACGGGGTGGCAGGTCGTAGTGGTTCAGGCTTCAGCCTGGCAGTGGAAGGACCCAAGTTGGAAACTCACCTCCCGCCCTCTAAAATGGTACCGTACCCCAACTGTACTGGGGTAAATAATCGGACGTAGCTGTTAGAGAGCGCCTGTTATATTGCTTTTCAAACCAAAACTGGTTGGTCGACAGGTTAGCTCATTTCTCCAGCATGGGCTCACATTCAAACTGTGGTCCTCGACACAAAACATTGCATGGTGTCTCCAGACCCTTCACCTTCTCGGAGACAAGGACAAAACTCATCCTGTCCCTACTGCACTGTGTTCTGACGCAGATGTGCGGCCTCTCCCGAATCCTAAACACGCGAGAGCAACGCTGTGGTTAAGGTCACCGTGATGTGTTTTCTCGAACTCAGTATGTTCATGTTTGGACCTGGATAATGGGTCTGTTGCTGCGATTTGATTACAGACAGAGGAAGATATATATTTATGATGCTTTATTACAACACCTCAGTCGGCCTGAGTCACTCCCCAGCCGTGGCCCGTCTGACCCCTCTCTGCGCCTCACATGACTGCTTGTTTGAAGCCATAAACAACAGATTACGTCACAGCACGTACCATATTATTTACACAGGGCACACTAACAGGTTTAACCTCTTCAGCATTTTAATGTAGACAACCACACACACACACACACATTTTCAGAACCGCTTGGTCCATATGGGGTTGCGGAGAACCGGAGCCTACCCGGTAACACAGGGCGTAAGGCCGGAGGGGGAGGGGACACACCCAGGACGGGACGCCAGTCAGAGAAATAATTGAATGCACTTCTCACAATTTGAAATGTCTGAAGCTTTTAAATGTGTGAAAATTCAAGCTTGTAATAACAGTTTCTTAAAGGACTGTATACATAATAGAAAAACACAACAAATACTTCCTTGGTTTAAAGACTTTGTGGTGCCTGTTATAAATTGGAGGGTGGTGCGGTGGGTTGGACCGGGTCCTGCTCTCTGGTGGGTCTGGGGTTCAAGTCCCGCTTGGGGTGCCTTGTGAGGGACTGGCATCCCATCCTGGGTGTGTCTCCTCCCCTTCTAGCCTTATGCCCTGTGTTGCCGGGTTAGGCTCCGGGTCCCCGCGACCCCGTAGGGGACAAGCGGTTCAGATGGTGGGTGGGTGTGTGTGTGTTACAAATTGCATAGCTTCTATGTAATTTAGTTTCAAAGTGACACGGCAATGAAGTAATTCACAGCAGTTCTGCTACAGTTACTAGAGTTTTCACTCAGTACACTGGCAGACGGTTTTGCAGTGTCGTGTTGGAGTCTTGCGCTCGAAGGATATAGGTGTGAATCCTGCTCCTGCTGTTAGACCCTTGATAAAAGTGAAATTACCATCTATTTACTAATGATAAAGAACAGACTTTATATTAAGTAATCAATTTTATAATTAACCCACTAGTAAGGAACACCATATACTGCATGAATTACGTCCTACGAATCCGTGAAACTTACATAAATTAATTGCTTTAGAGAAACAAGAGTCTACTCGCAACATGACTAGACGATCAATAAATTTGTGATTTTAAAAGTCTGGTGTACCATGAAAGCCCTGTTCTTTTCAGGAATACTACAGTACACCTTCTGTAACTTTTATATAAAAACGAGAATTTCGGTGCAGTGAGTAGTCATGAAAGAGCTATCAACTTAAAAAGTAAGATGAGAGACCCCCCCTAAGAGCCCCTCTAAGGTCCAATATACCATACCTGATCTTCTCAGTTGCAGGAGCAGTGAATTTATTTAGTTTGTCCATTCTTCACGAGACGAGAAGCCGGCTGCCCTTTCTGTTCCAGTTCTCCTCAAGGATGGAGTTCGCCTTCGAGCTGCACGCCGACGGTGTACGTACCCTACGCTGCGCCACGAGGGAGCTGCAAAGTGCCCACAGCCCTCCACAGCTGCCTCTCATGAGACAGCACACTTCCTGAGTTGCAGAGCACGGCCCACAAGGCGTAACTTTTAGTGAGACATGACTTTTCGTGTAGGGCAGAGAACACGCACATGGGTGTGAGCTGAACTGTGATGTCTTTACACACTGCAAGCATGTGCCGTTACCGTCTGTGCTCCTTGCCCACTTTACGGTCATATACGGTCACCATGTCAGCAGGCAAAACTGTCCCAGCGAAGACCCGTTTAGACAGAGTTGCCCACGTGGCACCTGTCGTCTGTCTTAGTTCGTGAGTCCATGAATGTTCGTGCCTCCGGGAACCCGCTCATTTTTTGCCCTCCTGCATTCTGTACAGTTTCGGTGCGAAACCAAAGCTTTTTAAATTGTTTTCCATCTGCAGGATGAAGCACTTCTGCTTTTTAGCTTTCTATTTCACAACACATAAGTAATGCAAATGTTCAAGTCTGTCTCATTGCTGAACTGGAAAGTAACATGATCAACTAGTGAACGCAAACATGCAATCTTAACGTAACTCTTCTAGTGACGCGTTCTCTGTGAGACATAAGGACTGAGCCCTTAATGTGGCCTCGGTTACTGACCACGTGAAAGTAACCTCATCTGAGATTCACATTAAACAGTATATAAACAGTTAAAAAAAACTGAATATAGAATCATAAAAAGGATTAGCAAAACAGGCTTAATTATTTTAATGTATAAAATGTATGCTTTTTCAATATTTGCTGTTTTAAAGTATTCTGTATTTTCTCTGATCTCGCTGCTGTTTAGTTAGTTTTTGCTTAGTTAATTTTCTGAAGTCAGGTTATATGCAGGGTAAATAAATTAAGCTCATTTTATGAACATGATTACTGACTATCCTAATAGTTTTGTCTACAATTTTATTTGTAAGCATGTGTTCGTAAGGCTTCCTTCCCTTCAGGTGCTGTGCTTTCCTCCCAAAGTCAAAAGGCATGTGTTTCAGGTTCAACGGGGACCCTATACAGCACGTGGGGTGAGCCAGCGTCTGTGTGTTTGTTTGTGGTCACCTTGTGATGGACTGGTGTTCCACCCAGGGTGTACCCTACCTCGCCTACTGTGCTGCGATTCCCGCACTGCCTCTGGGCTACTGCATCCCTCACACACAAGCGGGTTACGAAAGTGAGCGTGATGGGTGATGAACTTGACAATAATAATCCTTTCAAAATTGCTGATTTCAGTGAAAGCAGTCCAGGCGAGTGAAGCTTATTTGCTAACAAAAGAGTAACATTGAATCCGTACTCAGAACTACAGGACCGTAGATGAAAACGGCGTTGAAAACGTGGCTCCGAAGGCGCTACGAGCAGTGCTCACACACACACGCTGCTAGTCATTGTGTCCCCGCTGTCATGTTTTACACAAGCATATAATGTACAAATACGACCTGCAGGAGGCGCCGTGAATCCTACTCGGCCCGCTGTACAGTGCGAGTTTCACACCCTGCCGTTGTTTGTGGTTTCTCTCTTTTCTTTCTTTCTACAAGATGAACAGCGGAGGCCTGATCGCTTCATTGTCGTGCCGCTGAATGGGCAAAGTGATTGGAAGGACGACGACTCGCAGGTTGTTCGCTCATATTGTGCAATTGCGCTCCTGCTAACGAAAAAGAAAAGCTCTTTTTAGGCAGAGGAAAGGATGTAAGAAGAGAAAAAGGTATTTCCTATTTTACATTAGAGGCAGACAGACAGACATAGATAGATAGATAGATAGATAGATAGATAGATAGATAGATAGATAGATAGAACATGAAAAGATGAATTCCACTGATCTTCACCCTAAACGCAGTGGGAAATGATTGCAGGTGGATTATAATTATATTCTGCAGCCCTCTTTTTGAGGATGTGTCTGGTTGCCCAAGTGCATCATGGGACTATTTTGTTCTGAACACAAACAGGTGCGGAGAAATGCTGAAAAGAAAGGGAGCGACGGCGGGAGGGGCCGTTTTGAAGCCGAACCATGTGTAGAAGGAAGTACTTTCACGGCATTTGCCAGAAAAACAAGGAACTTTGGCAAAAGCAGGCTGGAGGCCAATACTGACTGTGGATGTTTCTCTCTCCAGTCTCATCAGAGGCTCTTCGCAGAAATCCCAGCAACGACTTACATGGACAACGGCGCTGATTCTAGTTGCAGCAAAGTCACTGCCGATGTATATGAGGATGAGTTACAGTAGCAGGGAAAACTCTGAGTCCACTTGTGGCAAAGTTCTTCTTTGTACGCAAGGAATTTAATTAACGTGCTTAATTAGCGGGTAAAAAATACAATAAAAACGCATGTGGCTCTGCGAAAAAGCTAGAGTGTCGTGGCCTTAAGCTGTTACTTTGAGACAAAGTGCGCGTTTCATGGCACACTGACAACTTATTTACCCCTGTAAGTTACCTTGA
Organism: Scleropages formosus; assembly: GCF_900964775.1. NCBI lineage: Eukaryota > Metazoa > Chordata > Actinopteri > Osteoglossiformes > Osteoglossidae > Scleropages > Scleropages formosus. The sequence continues at coordinate 1,451,794 of NC_041813.1, read as the reverse complement.
ACAAAGGCACTAACTACTTTATAGTTATTAGTATTACTGTTATTATTATAATATTCAAGGCAAGTGAGGTTATAATAATAACAATTTGCTTCAACTATGAGTGCGGCGAGTCCGATTCACACATACGACTTCAAAACAGACCTTTCGACACAATGCAGTGATTTTTTTTTCTATTCCTTTAATTCCACGTTTGAAACCACAACACCCTGTAAGCTCTGCGTCCAGCTGCTTGTTTGTTCCGCTTGTTTCTGGTTATTTTAAGGGACAGAACACGAGGCACCGGGGCGAAGTGGGTGAACCGGGCCGAACGAGTCGCCGAAAGAGGCGCCGCCGCGACAACGAGAGCTCTTGCGAAAAAGGAGCGCATTACAACAATCAACCGACAGTTGTTTGGTCAGTGCCGCGCTCTAGACTAAAGTGCTTAGTTTGGAGAAGCCAAGAGTCCCTTTTGGAGAGCCGGTGTAAAACATCGCACTGACCCGTTTCCCGAACCTCGCACGAGCATTTCGAACAATGCCTCGGCTGGCATTTCGTACCTCGAAAGGTGACTCATCTCTGCGGCGAGCCGCTCGGTCCGCGTTTCCCGCCGACGTCAGTTTCCCAGAGGAGGCCAGAGGCCCGGGCGTCGGTTTCCCCGAGCTTTTCCCAGGTCTCAGCAGCGAGCGGGAGCTGTGCCTGCAGGGCGAAGGGAGCTGCCACTCGGGCCCTTTATGTGCCACATAATCATTAACTGAGCGGAAGGGGAACTTGTGCACGAGTGGACGCTCGGACCGCACGGCTCACGTGAACTCTCCACGCCACTTATCGTCCCCGCTAAAGACATGGCAGGAACACAGCCGAACGCAACAGGAGAATGAAACGCGTCCCGGGTGTGTGCCAAGAGTGTATTTTCGGCTCCCCAGAACCTCTCGGCTTCAGCCACGTCTGCAGAAGTAGATTTTTTTTTTTTTGCCAACCTGTATATCTGGGCTTCAAAGTTCACATTATAAGGAAATGTGGTATAAAATGCCCCAGATGGCCAACACCACACACACACACACACACACACACACACACACACACACACACACACACACACACACTTTGTTCACGTCTATCTTCAAAGGCCTGCGTCAGCGCTCACACAATCTCACACATTGCACAGCGGTCCTTTAAAGAGAAAGAAACTTCTTCTTCGCCCCCCGCAGTGAAACGGGGGCTTCCAGCTCAAGGGTGTTTTTAGGACTCCGACTTAAATGAGAAGGAACGTGCCGTGTGCGTGACGTGAGCTTTATGCTTCGAGATGCTGGGCGGGGCAGACGGGCAGAAGGTGTGTGTGATACTTACGGCTGGTGTATGACGCTGAATCTGCTGAGGTCTCTGCCGGACAGGTTCTGCGGAAGGAGAAACGGAGCAACCGTCAGATGGCCCCGTCAGAATAAGCGTACCCACATACACGCACCAGCTGGCGGATGGTGCGGCGAGTCAGCCCTCTCTTCTTACACCACGGTAAACTTTCTGGAAAACATCCGCGATAAAGACGGTGGTTTTTTTTTTTTTTAATTTTTAATGAACCGGTTGGGCTTTGACGAGAGAAGCAAATGAACAAAACGTGTAGGTGTAATTATCATAAGCTCTATGGATCATTACTCCGGTGTTATTCAGGGATCTGGAAAACCCCGCACCTCTCAAGTATTTCTTGCTGTGACACGGTGACCCTCGAAGAGACGTGACGCAGACACGCTGTATTTCTGCAGTGCCACTTGTACCGCTTTGACCACACAGAGTTCCTCTTTTTCTTTGGGGACCTCAGTGCTACAGGTGTCATTAAATGCCTACATTCCTCATGCGCACTGGTGTGCAGGTTGATATTTGCAGTTTGACATCACAGTTGCTGAATTGTGCATCCTGTGTACAGCACTGGTCTTATGATGGTATTCGTAAAATAATTTTAATACTTTATCGAGGCCGCGAATCATTATCATGGGAGTTTTTGGAGAATCGAATAATCTCATACTTTATCAGTCACTTTGTTCTAATGGGACAGGTGGCACTGCGGTAGTCAGTGTTGCTGCCTTTGTACCCAAAGGTTACAGGTTCGAATCCCCCTCCAGCTGCAGTACGCTAATCCCAAAAGACTCCAGTAAAGTTACCCCGCTGTGTAAGTGGGCACAGAACTGTGCTCAGGTTAGTGCTGCAAGTCGCTTTGGGGAAAGCTGTGGGCCGAAAGAGCGACCGGCTGTTCGGAGTCCTCAGGAATAAGAGAACCGGGGACGAGGAAAGAGGTTCCTCTTCTGCACCAGTAGGTGGTGCTCTTTAGTCATGAGCCAGAGGACAGGTCCTCACTTGACTCAGGACAGTCACTCTGAATTGAGCCATTTGGGCATTTCCCTCAAATTCTCGGAGGAAAACGCAGGATGACCGTGCGACCGTGGCTGGACGTTCCGGTCCCACCCGCTTACTGATGAGCAGCAGAGGTTTTAACCCTTTGTGAGGCCGCTCAGCGCACGAGAGTCGCCGTTCGTTGCCCGTGTCCACGCAAAGCGTCCAACGCAAGTCTGAAAACCTACATATTCGCTTTTCCGTCAGAAGATCCCCAGTAACATTTTAGTAGAAAATTCCCTCCTCTCATTGGTCGTGTATAATTTATTGCCATACGTAGTTTTTTACTTCCTGTGCTCTTGCTGTAATGAAGGGAGTGATAAATATATTGAGTGTTTTTCAAAGGCTGTGTTGTGCACATGTTCTCTTTAGTGATATTTTTTGGGAAAATATTAAGTGCCCTGTTTCCCCTATTAATCTTCCCCAAAAATCTGCGGTGAATAAAAACACGAATCCCCGGCTCCGTATCGGACACGGCGCAGCAGAGTCCTGCGGCAAACTTTGCTTTTTACGCAGGTGGGATACGAACCAAAGTCGCCATCTTTTATTTTCTGCCTGGTTCAGCGCTTTTAGTCGTGCGATCCATTAAGTGCTTCTGCTTTGGTTAGGAACACCAGATAAACTGAATTTTTTTTTTTTTGCCTATTCATAAGTGTATGAAAAAATCCTTCAAACATTTTTTTCGGTGCCACAAACTCTTCTCATTTATTGGACACATTTAGGTGCTTTTTACAATTATTCACCCACTGATACAACGGGGTCACTTTTCTAGAGCAATTTAGGGTAAGTACCTTACTCAGGAGAACTACCACTGGAGGTGGGATTTGAACCTATGACCTTTGCCACCACAGGCAGCAGCTCCAACCACTACACTACCAGCTGTCCCTTTTGGGACCTCTTTCCTTACTGCATCACCCAGCCAAGGGGCTGTGTGGCACCAGCGCTACCTGCTGTGCCACTGCGCCACACACTGAATCTGCTCAAATGTTTCATTCAGGCATTTGGAATGAACTCGCTATCAGTCCTTCTGTATCTTAAGAGCAGCTGTTGTGGAAGGTTATGGTGCAGTATGTTTTTACCACGGTTCACACACCCAACATTTGCCAGGAAACAGCAACGAACAATCTCGCCACATACAACGTTTTGTTTTGACATACATATTTCCTTCTGAATAAAGAGCACGTTAAAGTGAACCGAGCCTTTATTCGCTGCGAAAATGTTAATTTACCTCCTCATACCAGACGAAAGCGATTTGCCCTTTTTATCTGTTCACAAGCGCAGCAGGAGGAAACTGTTCTAAATCAAACTTTGCCTTTTGACACTGAATAAAATCTTAAATATCACGTTTACTCGACGCGGACAGCAAAGCGTGTCCCTGCGCCCCGACTCCGAGGACCCTCTCCGCCCAAGGCCGCCCTGCCGCTCGTTTGGACGGGGCGCTACGAAGCTGAACCCGGAGCTGAAACCGGAACCTCGAGCGATTCTCGGGGAAAAAACCGAATCCTGCACATGTGGCCCCAAACAGCAGTGCAGCGCAACAGTATGACCTTTTGTTACAGCGGTAAAGGCAGCAGGTGGAGTAGGCAGAGGTGTGAAAAGACCTGAGTTCAAATCCCTGTTCCTCATCAAGGCGCGCGCACACACACACACTTTCAGAACCGCTTGTCCCATACAGGGTCGCAGGGAACCAGAGCCTAACCCGGCAACACAGGGCGTAAGGCCGGAGGGGAAACACCCAGGACGGGACACCAGTCCGTCGCAAGGCACCCCAAGCGGGACTGGAACCCCAGACCCACCGGAGAGCAGGACTGTGGTCCGACCCACTGCACCACCGCACCCCCTCCACATCAAGGTGTACACACACACACACACACACACACACACACACACACACACACACACACTTTCAGAACCGCTTGTCCCATACAGGGTCGCAGGGAACCAGAGCCTAACCCGGAAACACAGGGCGTAAGGCCGGAGGGGACACACCCAGGACGGGACACCAGTCCGTCGCAAGGCACCCCAAGCGGGACTCGAACCCCAGACCCACCGGAGAGCAGGACTGTGGTCCGACCCACTGCACCACCGCACCCCCTCCTCATCAAGGTACTTATCCTGAATTGCTCCAGTGCAAACTGCCCGGTCGTGTCAGTGCGAAACACAGGTGTGACGGGAGACGTCACTTTGGAGGAAAACATCGGTGACATGAATAAAGTATAAAATGTGTTTCTGCACGTCGCTGCAAAAGTTTTTCATAATTTTTCACCGCTGCGAAAACCAAGGAAACGGCGAATGAGCACAGAAGCCGCGACGCTTATCGAAACCTCGTTTACCCAGGTGAGGAGACACCTCTTTGGAACGAGGTGCCAAATGTGACAAGTGCAGAACCTCGCAGCGAAACTGTCTCTTCATCCAGCGACCTACGCAGGAAAAGGTCTTTCAGCCCAGTGAGGGCGTGCGGCGCCGTCTTCTCAAAGTACATATTCGCGTGATTCTTCGTTCATAGATGCATGTGTCAGATTTGCACACGTGATGACGACCGAGCAGATGAGCGACTCCTGGAAGAGGACGCATGGAGTTACCTTTGCTGTTTGAATCGCTGGCGCAACACAGTAAAGCAGGTAGGATTGCCAACCTCTGCAGGAGAAAATAAAGGACACTTTCGGGTTCTTTTATAGGTAAATATAAGGGGCACTCGTAATTTCTTTGTAGCTAATGTAATATATGTGTAAAAAAAGCAGCCTCTGCTCGACTGAATTAAATGCTAAATGAATCTGATACCACTTAACTCATGACATGCAGTTTTATTATACTGGAAATGTATTTAATCATGGATATACATACACATCATCTGAACCGCTTGTTGCGGGGAGCCGGAGCCCGACCCGGCAACACAGGGCGTAGGGCCGGGGGACGCACCCAGGACGGGACGCCAGTCCATCGCAAGGCACCCTAAGGGGGACTCGAACCCCAGACCCACCGGAGAGCAGGACCGCGGTTCAACCCACTCACTGTGCCCCACTCTATGGATATACATTTGTAAAGTAAAAGTATAAAGAAAACGTGTCTGTGTAATAGAATATAGGAAAAAATAGCTACCGTAATCGTCGGCTGAGGCGGTACACAAAAAAACTGCAAAATTGCTCCAGAGGGTCGTTCCGTCCGTGATTTTCCGTGGACGCGACGGTCTTGTAACTTGTTTTCCGTCGCATACAACTCAACTCCACCGTGAGAGAAAATCCCTCCCGAACAAAGTTTAAATTACAGTTTGCCATCATCATAAACTCGTTCTCCCTCAGTCACTTTGCTAAGTAAGCCCTTCTCTCTCCCATTCTTTCTTATACTTCTCTATTCGTTTTCGTGGTGGACTAGTAGCCATCTCGTACGTAGCTACCTGTCTTGTCCGTCTCCAGGTGGGTCCTTTGACCTTTGACCCTTGACCCTCCCCGACAGTCGGATTCAGACACGCGGCACAGCTCTGTTTTCCTAATCTTCTTTTAACACTTTTTTATTCATACAATAAATCCTTTTAAAAGTCCCTGGGTGTGAAAGTTTAAAAAACGAGACGAACAATCGATTCCGTATGGTTTTAATACAGAACGCAACTCTTATAAATTTTATCCCTTAATTTAATACGGAACGGCTGGCAACCCTGAAAGCATTTTAAAACAGTCACGCAGTAACTGAGCAAAGCAGTAGCACAGTAACTCAGTGACGAAGAAACACGGTAATGCAGTAACTCAGGAACACAGTTTGTAAAAGTGCAGTAAAGCGGTAACACGGTGCTCGGCGAGAAGCAAAAGTGACAAATTGGAGGAGCACCTGCTTCTTCACGATGTCGTGACGTAAGAAAGAACGTACCGCACGCGAAAAGCACAGCGCGACGCGTTCTGGGATTTTCCTTTCCTCGCCTTGTCATTGGAGCGGAGAAATTGTATGGCGTCGAAAAGCACCGGGCCGCAAGCGTTTCTAGGAGTCACGTGACTCCCAGCGCGTTAGCGGTGCGTCCCGCTGCCCGGAGGGACTTTGAGTCGTGAGAATTTTGACACGTGTCGCTACCTTTGGATTGTTCAATCCAGAAGCCTACGCTGCCTTTCCCTGCTGTTGAACTTATTCTCGTACCCACGTGGAGATCGTTGCCCCGCGAAGAAGAGGTGCGAAAGCTACATACGGAGAAGCACGTGACGCCAGCTGGGTCTTATTAGACATTATTCGGGCGACACCTTCGTTCAGAGAGATTTGCAGCGGTGGGTTTGTACTCAGGGGTCGCTCGTTGTTAACGAAGCTCTTTAGGAGAAACACTTCGCTCAAGGGTGCCGCAGCAGGGATGGGATTCGAACAAGGGCTCAGTGGTTGCGAGGTGGCAGCACTAACTACTGTGCCACCTGCTGGTGGTGGTGGCAAGTGCTTTGGAGTTGAGCACATACAGTATCCTTTCCAATACATCTGCATACATTTATTTATTTAGCAGACACGTTTGTCCAAAGCAACTTCCACTGAACTCTATGTAGTGTAACTATCAGCCCACACCTTATTTACCGAGGTGACTTACACTGCTAGATACACTACTTACAATGGGTCACTCATCCATACATCAGTGGAACACACACACTCTCTCTCTCTCTCTCTCTCTCTCTGTCATTCACACACTGTGGGTGAGCCTGAACAGCATGTCTTTGGAGTGTGGGAGGAAACCAGAGCACCCAGAGGAAACCCAGGCAGACACAGCAAGAACATACAAACTCCACACACGCTGAGCAGGGATCGAACCCATGTCTTCTCACACCACCCAGGCACTGCGAGACAGCAGTGTTACTCCCTGTGCCATCATGCCACCTGCTAGAAACATGGTATAAATGTGCTGTATAAATGCACAAATCATTCTAAGTTGTTTTGGTGGAAATAAATCCATAAATGCATGCAGCTCCCATTGTGCTCCACGAGTGTCTGTAGCTGAGACTCTGCTCTGCCCTACAAAGCAGTGGTCTTTTCATAGTCGTACAAGTAGTTTTCATAGGAACCAAGTTGTCTGGGAAACAATTTATTTTTTTTTTTAAAAAAAAAAAAGAAAAATAAAATCCTGTTCAGACACGATCTGATGAACCTGCGAGTTGCTGTCAGGAAAGTGGCAGATGGTTGATGAACAAACAGGTCTTGAATATGCAAGAGCAGCAGATTCCACCTCACACAGACACACACACAGGGCATCGGCTTCAGGAGCGCGAGGGGTCACGGCTGAGAGCCGCCCCACTCTTATGACCCCTCCGAGACCGTGGCAGGCTACGTGTTCAGGAAATTTCTCCCGCTGCACTTCCACATGGTTTTTGCACACGTGAATGCACACACACACACACACACACACACACACACACAAACTTGATATCTCCCAAGACAAGATGATTGATTCACTCCTTTGTTGCAGGACCTCAGGCACAAGGGCCAGCGTTTCCCTAACGGTGTCCCTCCACAGAGACGTCCATCCAGGAGCCCCAAGTTCCCCTAGCAGATGTCCTAGATGTCCACCACAATTAAGAGTGTTAGAACCACTGAATCCCTTCCCACATTGAAGAAGGGTCTCAAAATCCACCTCTTTTTGGCCCCCTTCTCTCGTGATGCTCCATAAATTTGCATTAAATCTGTCTGATCATCTTCATCTCAGTTTTGCTGGCAACTACGTGTGGAAAGGGCGCCGGCAAAAACTGTGCTATCAGCCAAAGAACCGCTCCGGCAGTCGCACGTCTGTACCTTCAGCTCTTTGTCTGCTACAGCTGAGAGTTGCTTTGGAGAAAAGCAAAGCAATAAATGTACAGTACGTGTAAAATCTGCCGCAAAAGTGCCAAATTAAAGCTACTTGGGCTGTTAAATCAAAAATCATTTTTTGTAAGAAAGGGCGCAGTAAACGGAAGGTGTTCAATGAGGTGTTACGGGACGTGTTCGAGTATCTACTGCACCGAGGGGCTGTTTCAAATGGCATCGCAGGTGGTCTCTAGTGGAACTAAAGACTTTCGCGAGCCTCGCTCCGTGTTTGCCCGTCCGCTCTAAGTGAGCCGAAAGTCCTGCTTTTCCAGCGTTTCACGCCGGAGGAGAACTCGTACACATGTAGCCTTGCTGTATCAGGGCTTTTTTCAATGTAAAAAAGGCAGCTGGTCTTTGAAGGGAGCCATATGGTAACACTGCGTGAAAATAAGTTCCAGTGTGGCTTGTTTAAAGGCAATTAGTGGGGCAAAAATCCATATTAAATGACTGTTATGCAAGACATTTCCTGTTGACATGGTGGAATGTGATCCTGGATCTATTTTTAATGCGCTCCTGTTTTTTCTCACGGCAGTCTGACTGCGCTCTTAGTCCCGCTGGTGCACCGGGCACTGGGCACCGGGCGCCGGCAGCAAGCATCCTGGGAGGGGAGGGGCAGCTGCTACTGAGCAGATCTGCGAGGTCCCGGCCCCTTTTTGGGGTTCGCGCCGCGCTGCTCTGCTGCATCCAGTGTCGCACGAGTTGTGCAATTAGAAACTCTTTGGTTCACGCGGCACGTGCCAAGGCTGTTGTAAAACGGAAGTTGAGAAATTTTATTTCTTGCTCAGACAGATCCAATAAGAATTCACCAGTAATTCACACACCGCGTGTCAACGTTCCAAAATTAAGTACGGTTAATAAGCTTATTTACAATAATTGGATTAACAGTTGGACACGTTGTTTTTTTAATTTAACACTTCTCATTTTTCTTACTGTACTCTTATTTATTATTTTTTAAACTATTTTACTGTGGCTCATCCTTTGAGATTTCAAGTGGCTCTTTAGCTCAGCAGCGTCATCGCTACGTCTCGGCTCAATAAGCTTCAATAAGCGCAATTATCTGGAAAAGGCCATTCAAACAGCTGGGTATGGAGGAGACAAGTCTTACCAGCAGCCAGCGTCCATCTATTTTCGTGCTTCTCACGGTTTCGGAACATTCAGCCATTCCATTCTACGAAGGTGTAAAGGAAGACACAAAAAGTCACTTCGTTGACACGTCCGAGTTCCGCAAGGCTCCGCTGTCGTCCGGACGCGACCTTCGTCGGGGCTCCGTATCGGGAAGAAACCCAAGAAGAATGCACTGAAAAGGAGTACTTCGCGGTGACCCCCCCCTTGTCTTGGAGAAACACCACCAGGTACCAGCCAGAGGACTCAGTGCGGGATTGTGAGCTGAATCGCAAACGCTAGTGGACGACGGGTACGATCTAACGTAAATCTCCATCTCGGACCGATGATCGCGAACGCATCCTCGCGCACCTCACCTGGCTCAGGAAGTCGGCCACTTGCTTGGGGGTCCAGGTTTCGCACTGCTCCTTGGTGGGAAGGTTCACCGCTGCCATTCCCGGGCTCTCGGAGTCGCCGCGTGAACCCGGCGCTGGCGAGAAGCCCTTCTTCTCGATGCTGCTCTGCGTTGAGGCCCTCATGAGGTATTTAAGGTGGATGTGGCAAGCGACGGTCAACTTCTGTTCTGCGTCAGACCTGTACTTGCAATGGGAACTGGCCTCCTGTCGTCATCTTGGAGGAAGAAGCCACGGTCAGCTTTCATGAAGGTTCCCGTAAAGGCCGGTCCTTCTTCCCAAATGCACATCCCCCTCCTGCGTCCTTGTTATTTGTAGAGTTTTGCTGTCTAGACTGAGCAGTCGTCCAAAAATAGATGTAAAAATGATTTTTTCAATGCCAGCAATAATTAGAAAACCTGAAGTTAATGACCTTAACCCTTCTATAATGACTAACCCTTCATTTTTATTTACTTTATTTATGTATATTTACCTCATTCGTTTTTATATTTACATCATTACACTTCATTATAAGCGTCCATAACCATCGGGAGAAATTCCTGTTTCATAGTAGCGCAGCTTTATGATGCGACGTGTGTGTGGAAGGGCACAGAGACGGAGTTGCCGCTAGAATGGTAACAGCGAAGGCAGCGTCTCTTAGGGATTTCCAAATACTTTGTACGTGAACCATACGTGCAGTTTTCTTCCCGAATTTCAATAAATCTTGTCGAAGTATCGTCATCGTGACCAAACTCTAGTACTCTCTGGAAACGCAGCTTGGCTCTCGAGTCTCCGTGAAGGATTGTGCGGAAGGAGGAAAACTGCACCATGAACACACAGAAATACCGCATATCCAGCACTTTATGCTTTAACTGTAAGTGTAGCACGAAACTACAGGGAATGTTGGTTACACTCGGTGGGCACATGCAGGGTGTTCTCTTTCACTTCAGCACAAACTCGTTGCGGCAATAAGTGACGAAAAGTGACGATAAGTGACGAAAAGCGCTCGTGTGACACCGACACCGTGTGCTCATTTGGCACAGTTCGGCAACACTCTCCTCTCCAAGTCACTGTGTAGCTGTTTAAACTTTAGTGACACACACACACACACACACACACAAAATGAGGCGCTAAGTGCAATGATTTATGTTTATTCATTCTTTGACATTTCTTATCCAAAGCTCCTTACAATGCCCCCCCCCCCCCCCATTTATTCATTCTGGTCATTTTTACCACATCAATTCACGGTAAATGCCTTTCTAAGGGGTACTATGGCAGGAGAAGGTGACTCTATCCACTGCACACTTCAACAGCGGGTTTTAATACACAGTTCCTTGAAAACGCAGAGTGAATATGGAAACACGGAGGCCTGGAGCCAAGTTTTAAGCAGCACTGCTTATTAATAACTTATTAAAGGAAACCAAAAGACATGTGATCCTGGTGAAGAGGAGGGTCACCTTGATCAGAGGTCATATGCTAGTTGCCGGTAAACCGCTGGAGCAAAAACATAACGCGGGCTTTCGGAAAGTGCCACCGCAGCATTTGGCTAAAACAAAGTACGCAGCATAAAAAAACTGCAGCAGCACTTGGGGTTCCCTGCGCTGGCTTTGCGTAATCTATTTTTATGTTGGTTAGACTGGTGCAACACGATGAACCAGAACTGTGTCAGTTTTCTGAAGGCATTACGTAAAGTGCAAATTCAATTGGCCATTTTGACAAATACGAGAGCGTCTTAAAATATTAAAATAAATAAGAATGCAACAAATCTAATTCAATTTTATGTCCTAAACTTTTCTTTCTGATTCCATTAAATGCTTTGGGAGTTCTCCTTTTTAAAGCACACAAAAAACTTTCAGTGTACCACTTCTCAGTTCTATATATACATATACATATATATATATATACACAGTATGTATACATATACATATATATATATATATATATATCACATTGACAGAAAGAATAGCAATGGCAATATCTTAAAAACACAACTACAAGAACACTGACACTGAGAATCAATAATATGGATCACTGTAAAATATTAATAATGCATATGTTATGAAAAAATCTGAAATTCATAATGCTCACATAATGTTCTCTTTCTGACAGCAGCAATGTGAGTTTGCAAGCGTGGAGAAGGAAGTTTCCATCTCTGCAATTATGTTTGGGTCTATTTGGGTCTATTTGCCACACTGATTTAAAGGAAGTGGGTAAACAGTCAGACAAACCCAGGCGTCTTCTGTCGAAACCAAATATTATCTGTCATCTACTTTTACCTGAAGTGGCACAAAAAAATTACCTTTCGCTCTACAATACATCATAATATTCTAGAGCGCTCTCAACGAAAACGTGTTATTGCGGTTTTTTGCCTTTCGGTAAATCCTCAGACCGAATGATCAGCTATAAATTTGCAATAGTTTATTATGCACAATATAAAAACAAAGCCTATCCATCCATGAATTATTAATAAGCGCTTTTCCAGCTCAGGGTGACGGCGGTCTGGAGCCTATTCCAGAAACAGGCTGTGAGGGAGGGTGCGGGCGGATGGGACAACACTCCATCACAGCGATAGCGTGTAGAACGTGTACAATGACCTCTGCTGAACGCGAATGGTGCAGAAAGATGGACGGCAGAGTATGACTTGGCGATGAAATGATTCTTGGGGGTGTCGTGACCCCAGGGACGCCGTAAAAGAGCTCGAACCCTCTTACGGCAGCTGGCCGTGGCGGTTCCGGCCCGGAGGGTTGGCACCGAGTCGAACCCGAGGACAGATGTGCTGGAGAGGCAAAGTGAGCCGAAGCAGGTTAGGTCAAGGCCCGCAGGTACAGGGGTTTCGTTCCTCTGATGAATCGTCACAGTTGGGACCTCTCCTCTCACCCATAAGGCGTTTGCCACCGAAGGAATGGTGACGTGTGGAGTTTTTCCCTAAACGCGACTATATTTCTGTACGTAATTATGCGTTTTTTCTTCTGTGCTAAAATTAGGTTGCTTTATTCAAGGGATAAAAACAACGTCGAGCTCATCGGAAATGGCCAACCGCAGTGCTGTTTGCGCTCATCGAAATCAGAAAGCCTTGTCTGAGGAACGCGTCACACAAAAGCTGGCAGTTATGCCGAGAGCTCCTCTTTTTCTCCCGTCTTCTTCTCACGACACCGACCGCTTCAAGCCGTCACTTTATAATGAGATATTTTATGAATAGCTGCAAAGTGCGCCGGCAGCGGCCCGGAGCATAACGCTCGACTCCCGCTTCAGCCGAAGTCGTCCCGTGCGCTTAGCTCCTATGGGAAGAAGCTCCTCGACGTCCCAGCCGGTTTGGCGACGGCGAACGAATGAAAGAAAAGACACGAATGTGCTTCTGCACAGAACGCGTGACTTAATAAATTGCTCTCTTTCTGCCGCTTTTATCCTTAAATTATTTGCGTAACGTCAGTCCGGCGTGAACTCGCAGTAAACTTGTTCTGCCGCTGCTTCTCATTTTCTTGCCTCGCAAAGACCGTCTTTGATTCGGTCCCTCTGGAGAGGAACCAGCGACCGGCTCGTCTAGGGAACTTGGCGAGCAGTTAGCGTAACCGCTGTCGCTCGCCGAAACCAGGTAACCTGCAGGCTGCGCGCGCACGCACGCGCGCACGGAGTCGGTCGGTCCACAGAGGTCAAGGAAAGAGGACGATGTTCAAATGCACTTTGTTTCGATGTTTCCGACGCAGCCCTTTGAGGGAAATGTGTTTTCGACTTTTTGTTTCCATTTCATTCCGCCTTGTTTTTCATTTAACTGCAAAGGGGGATTGGAGCTTGAAAGCCACACCTTTTCAAATCCTGTTACTCGCTGTGAGTGAGACTGACACAAAGCACAAAATTAATTTTGGATCGAGCGGAACAGCTCAGAGTGTCTCGGTACTTCACGCCGACCACTTAATGATCTTATTATTACTCGTCCTCATATGGCTCATTAGAGAGAGAAAGCAGATGGCGGAACCGGATCTCCAGGTTGCGTTAGAAACAGAAGAGCAAAATGTGCGCCGCTGCTAGGATGGACAGCCGTGGAGGGTCTGCAAGGTGACTCGTTTCCCAGTTTACCCCTGCAGCAGAGTCACGAACCCAGCAACGGTGAAGAGATGCGTTTGGGCCACACGGCTTTTTTATGCACACCGAACGGTAGAACCCCGTCCAGGACAGACCTTTTCCGCATTATCTGAGCTCTCCTTCCTTCATAAGTCCTTCTTAAGTTATGGGGCAGCGGGTGGCTCGGTGGTTAGTGCCTCTGCCTTGAACGCAAAGGACCGAGGTTTGGATCCCACCTCCTGCTGCACGACCCTTGAGTTGTTCTCCCGTGCGAACGGACAGCTTGTCGTATGCGCCTTCGTGTTTTCCGCGGCTTTGAAGAAAACCTCTGCTAAATGGATCGATGTAACGTCAATAGCTACGTATCACCTGTTTGTTGGTGGAAAGCCTAATGGCATCGCTTCCTATAACCTTGAAACAGATGCTATTTTACGACTGTGGCAAACACCTGCCAGGCCACGTCCCTCCTATACCCTAGTCAGCCACCCACCGCCAGACAGGTGGTCTTTGGTACAAAAGAATCCACATGTAGCTTCTTCGCTTGCATTGTGTTCTTTAGGGACTGTCTTCTCTTTTTTATATATAGAAAAACTCTGCAGAGTGAGTGAGGACTGTGATACCTGGGCAGTCGGGTCAATTTTTTGGTTTGACTTGAACTTGGCGACGCTTGTTCTCTCTCGCGATCTGTTCCCCCGGCCCCGCCCACGGGCGCTGGGGTTAGTAGGGGCGGTAGAATACGAAGCAGAGCGCACGCTGTTTCCTCAGGGTTCTCCGAACGATGCGTTGGCTTCATGTCACACGTGTGTATCTCTGTGTGTATCAAAGCTGTCACCTTCACCTGTGCCGTCATCAGTCCAGCCTCCAGCACAGATCGCGTAGCCAGAAAATCACATCGCCGTTCTCATTGTATCACATGGCCGGAACCCGGTGCGTGAGTCCGCACGAAGGAGATGAGAAAGTCGTGTTCAACAGGGCGGCTTGTTAAGCCACACGCTACTTTCGCTGAAGTTCAGTGTTGATTTTGAGAGAATCGTTTTACACCACAATTATTGAAGAAAGCCACATTCCTGCAGTTCACTGCGTGATGCACTGTAGGTGCTGGTGATTCCTGTAGCTCCTATTGCTCGTGGGCACAGACGACAATCGATGACATCGCGTCGGCACGGCCGTGTCCCGGAAGAAAACTCACGTCCTTTCCCAGCAGTCTCTGCCGGTATCACGGGGTGCATTTCAGAGGCACACGTACCTGCTGGACCTGGAGTCACACCAGGAGGAGCAGAGTGCACCTGGAGTGTCTTGTCCTTAATGACACGATTATGATGTCCGGTACCTACGTCGATATTAGGTAGAGATGCCATAAAGACCCCCTTCGGCAATTCAGTTTTTTTTTATTGGTGGTGATCATGATGTGGTGTCCCAGTTATTTTCTTAGCTTAATATAGAAACTGACTGATTTACTGTGAAATCTTCTCGAGTCCTTATTGACTGAGAGATTAGAATGAGGGCAGATGGGATATAGGCCCCACCAGGAAGTCTTTATTTGCGTTAGAAATATTTCATAACCGCTTTCATAATGATTTTCAGAACGGCAGTGTGAAGAAAAAGGATAAAGTAAGGAAAAATGACCGGGGCAGAAAATTTTAAGAGGTTTCAGAATCGAAGAGAACCAAATGAATAAGTCCGAAAGACGTTCAACGGCAGACGCAGCCAAAACACCTGTCGTATCTGAAACTGCCATCCAGTGCTGTCGGTGTGTCTGTCTGCACACAGCTGTCACTTTGCGCTTGTGAGGAAAAATAAGAGAAGGAAAAAAAAAAAAAAAGCAGTGACATCTTCATGGGTGTTTCCCTGCCTGAAAACAGAAAACAAAAAACTAGAAGCCAGAGCCAGTCAATTTCTCACGTCGCCTTGGAACAATGCTCCGCTCTCCCGTCCTGCCGCTGCTGAAAAAGAGGCGAAGGCCGCAAGAGCCGAACCTCCACGTTCAACATGAGGTCAAGTTCAGGGAGGTGACCGTATACCTGGTGGAGAGGAAAATGGGATCCAGCCGGAGAGCATTCCTCACCAACCTGGCCAGAGCCAAGGGCTTCCGAGTACAGCAGGACCTCAGGTATACTGTAGCTCCGAGCGCCGGCTCGGTCAACGTCCGCGAAGCTCCTTGTCCTTTAGCTTCTTCCGCACACATCTACAGCAGGAGCTCTGCGAGTAGCGTAACTGTGATGTACGATTCCTTTCACTTCATCAGAAAAGGTTATCGGACAGACGTCCGCGGCATGAACTGCAGCATGTCCCGATGAACACCATAACTGTGATGCACAGCTTTTTTCTTTCTATGATCATTGTGTGCAAACGCAAAAGCTAAAGCAAATGATCGTTCCTTCGCGTCATGGTGCATGACAGAAATTCAGAAGTCCCTCTTTTCTGTCCTCCCATGGACTTGGTGCCCCACTTGTCCAGGCAGGGAAAAGAAGCTGTGTGCATCAGTGACATCTTACGGTTCCTTCGGCAGTTCGGATCTTCTCGGTACCTGGTGCCGCGTTTCTCTTTGGGGCCTTTTGTGTCTTTCTTGGGCTGGAGGCTGTGTGCCGCGGCACCATCGTGCCAAATCAACAAGCGCAGCTGTAAGCGGGGCGCTGCTGGGGGGCGGGGGGGCAGGAGAGGCTGGCGCTGTGTAACTGCTCCCAGGACGCGGGCTGCTGATGGCAGCATTCCCAGAAATGCAGCTTGAATGCTTCAGCAGTTACAGTTTCTCAATGCATTGTTTGAAATCAACCACAGGAAATAGGCCGTATGCACCTCAAACTGACATTTCAAAGGGCCAAATTTGATATCAGTTGCCATCTGATATACTGTACGCCTCCTACACCCCTTTGAGAAGTTATTCCTTCACTTGTTTGTCTTGAATGTGAACGACAATAACAATCTTAACCCTAACCTTGAATTTGTCTAGAACCTTTGTTGATTGTACTTTCTTCAATGTGTCTATGTGAAGTCTCATATTCCTCATAACTGTGCCTTGTACAATTAACCATTTTAGTACCATTTCAGAAAATCTTTGTAAAAAAAGTGTCTAAAAAGTTATCAGCCACAGCAACACTCATTGTTATTTTCAAAATCATCACAAGGGTATACTGTACATACCTATTTTTGTCATTTTTGCCAGACAGCAGAAGCTGAAATAACTGTTTGTGGCGCAAACCCATTTTTTTGCGTGGAACTCCAACATATCACCTGCTAGAATCCCCAGAGAGGCTCTTCCATTGTGTTGTTTAATCTAGATGTAGATACGCTTCAGAGGTTGTTGTTTTTGTTTATCACACACTCAAGCCAGTGCCCTCATCACGAAGGCTATTAAAACATGGATGAATCTCTTGGTCATGTTAGTTGCATCTGGGAAAGGAGTCAAGAGAGGAGGGAAACAATGAGCCGTTAAGCTCAGATACAAAATGTTTGATGGAGCTTCTCTTGCTCCTGCACCTCTTCACTTTACCGTGGAGATGGTGGGAAGGGTGCAATTTGATGAACTACATCAGTTGGTTTTGTGGACTGCTTAAATGTTTTGAATTTAGCGTTGCTGTTTTTGTGCCTCTGCTATCCCTGTTGGATGGCAATCTGCATTTCAAGGACTGTTGTGATTCTACCAGAGTGCTATCATTGACTATTGCAAGGTTGAGTTTCAAGTGCTTCTTCTCACCCCTTGTAACTGCAGCCTGCAAATATATTTAAATGTAGCATGCTGTCCAATAATTTGAAAAAAAAAAAAAAAAAAAAACTGGTTGAACAAACTTGGGCTCTGTGTATCCACATCTAAACTTGGATCGAAACTCTGTGTTGCGTGACACTATTGATATGTCATCAGACAGATGGAGGAAAAAAAGGAATGTATTATCAGGTAGAAAGCAAATCACAACCATTTACATTTACACTTTCCTCGAAGTGCCATACATCTCTGAGAACAATGCAAAAAGTGCAATACACCAAGAGACCAGAGCTACATGCCACGTTATTGACATTGGCTTGGTCCTTCTCACATCTTCTCAGACTTTCTGAGTTCAGTGCAGGTGCGCAAACACCATGACATGACCGCCAGACATGAACGAGTACTGTGCTCCGTTAGGGTGGTACACCCTACATCCTTCATGGGAGGATGACTCCTTCATTGAGTTGCTGTGGATCTCCACTCTTTCATGACCTCTCATCCTGCTCATCCTCATTTGGTTCAATTTATGCTCCAACATTGGTGGGTTTGGAGCTGCTAGATGCAAATGCCTCCTAATGCACATCTGGCACATCTTTTGGCACATTTGTTGACACCATTGCTACACTCTCAACTCCCACATTTCATGTGAATTCTCCTTCAGTGCAGCTGCAGACCAGCTTTGCTGAAGAGGGAGTGCCGTGTGTGAAACTACCGAATTCGTACTTGAGTAGTAGTAACCACTTCACGTCCAGGGAGTGTGTCTTGATAGATGACTGCACTTCATCACAGATACTGCAGATTTCCATCGCTCAACGAGGTACAAGAAGCTGGTTGAGTGGCCAATGTATCACGAATGGCTTGAGGATGGTACTCCAGTCTTTGCCTCCTTTTGGATTTCTTGGCCAAGTTTTTAATGAATATCTAGTATCATTGCAGCACCTCACTTTGGTTGGTCACTTAGATAAGAAAGTTTCACTGAGCATCAGAATCGCACTCAAATCTCTACGTGGGATCCTGACGGCAAACGAAGAGTGGATCTCCATCTTTACTAACTCTTTACTCATAGACTAATGTCCTACTTTCGCATTAAGCTTGTGTAACCAACGTTAAACTCATTTGCTGCAGGATTTTAAGATGTAGTTAAACTTTCTATCCATACAGGGAGGGTTATGTGAGCTTCAAACTGCTTTCCATCACACTCTCCAAAAATTTTGGCATAAAATTTGTCACATATAAAATCTATTACATCGATTTAATAAGACTTTGGCGATGAGAACTATCAGGTCCACATTACTGCCATAGCAATGTTTCGTGATACAGTCTTTGAGCTTTAATTTCTGCACAACTTTCCTGTCTAAAGTGAGAGAAGAGAGAACAGTGTCACCAGTCGTCGCTGCGTAACAACTCCTATATTTAGACGCCGAAGTGCTTGCATAAGAGAATGAGATGCTGTGCACGGTCTGCGTTGCTCTCTGTAAATAACAGTCATTGTACTGGTCGTGTCCCGTGTCTTTTGTCTGCCTGCGTCGCTGGATGCCACGTTGTTACACATGTTTGGAGTGACAAGCGGACCCATGCGTGTTTTGATCTTGCGTCGGCGCTGGCTGTCGGTACAGGGAGATATCTCAGCATCCTGTGCATTTGGGGGCCCTTTCATTCCGCCAATTATTTGTGCATTCCGGGGCATCACCCCGAGCTGTGGGGTCTTTTTTAATTATTTCTTTGTTCTGCGTGAACGGGGGGTGACGCTGGGTAGAGAGCAGGTCGCGCAGACACACTTATGCCCGCTCTGCTCTATTTTACTGGCAGAGCAATCTGGCACAGAGGTGCAACCGCACGACTCGCGCTATGAGACCGAGATGGTGCGGGTCCTCGGTGCTTTTTTGGCAAGTGCCGGTGTGGCATAGAAAGCGACACCTGTGCATCTGCACACCTGCGGATCAGAGACATGTTGGAGATGGAGCTTTTCTTGTTCGCTGCTGTGTGTTCCGTTACTTCACTGCTTCCAAGACATTACCGCCCAAAGTGATCTAAATAACCCATTTCTGCAGCAATATCTTTTTCTGAACTTGCGCCTCCATAAATCAGACCTACATGCCTGCCTTGCTCCACAGTACAGTAGCTGTGCAGTGTTCCTGCAATTTGATAGCTTTGTCTTCCTTTTTCCTAATTCTTCGCATATGATGTCAAAGTAGCTTGTGAAGGTTATAATCGATTCTAGTTCGGATCTTGCAGATTCTTGCACGGCATTATCTAACGGAGGCCGTGACGCTTGATGGACTTCGAACGGTCTTTCAGGTTCTTCTTCTTCTTCTTCTTTCTTTCCAGCAATGAAATCACCCATGTTGTGGCAGAGCACAACCCTGCCCAAGAGCTGTGGGCGTGGCTCCGGGGGTGTGGCCTGCGGGATCTGCACACGAAACAAATCCTTAACATCACCTGGTTCACCGAGAGCATGGGGGCAGGAAGGCCCGTCGCCGTGGAAACCAGACATCGCATCCAGGTGAGCTGAGAATTGAGTGGAAAACCGAGTTGAGGATAAAGAATTGCTGTCAAGGCTTGCGAAAATATATATCTCCTTGCACCACACTATGATTGTGCAAAATCAGTACAATGGCTTTTTTGCACATTTCAAGATCATTTTACTTTCAGAAAAATACTTTGCACCACCCTGACAAAGACACTACAGACAGCACCACCGCACCAATTTATGTTCAGCTCCTGTCTTTGACAACCGAAGAGCCGTCATTCAACACACCGGCAAAACAGACATTGAATAAACACTCATGGAAACACTTAAGAAAACTATAAAGTACAATAAATTCATTTAACTATGCCGAAGAAACTTAATTATGCTTAATGTAAAGCTACATGGGGGGCGAGGTGGTGCAGTGGGTTGGACCGGGTCCTGCTGTCCGGTGGGTCTGGGGTTTGAGTCCCGCTTGGGGTGCCTTGTGACGGACTGGCGTCCCGTCCTGGGTGTGTCCCCTCCCCCTTCAGCCTTACGTCCTGAGTTGCCGGGTAGGCTCCGGTTCCCCGTGACCCCGTATGGGACAAGCGTTTCAGGAAATGTGTGTGTGTGTAAAGCTACATGGGAGAACAGTGTCCTGTTTCACTAATAATAATCATCATCTATTGATACTCTTGGGGAATTTTTTAATGTATTAATTTAATGGAGGGGCGCGGTGGCGCAGTGGGTTGGACCTGGTCCTGCTCTCCGGTGGGTCTGGGGTTCGAGTCCCGCTTGAGGTGCCTTGCGGCGGACTGGCGTCCCGTCCTGGGTGCGTCCCCTCCCCCTCCGGCCTTACGCCTTGTGTTACCGGGTAGGCTCCGGTTCCCCGCGACCCCGTATGGGACAAGCGGTTCCGAAAGTGTGTGTGTTAATTTAACGTAAATACCTTGGTCAGGAGTACTACAGCAGGAGGGGGGGTTTCAACCTGGGTCTGTGGAGTCCTTATAGAAATGCACTATGAACATCTTACTATTAAATTACAATTACTTAAATTATTGACGCCGCGTTCTTCAGATACTCAGCCGACAAGTGCAACTGCTCCATCAAGTGGTGTAGCGCACAGCGCTCCCAGAACTGGTGCAGGGATGTGTGGGTCTGGACTCCTGTAGCAACGGACAACGGAACACTTCAGTTTCTCTGCCTTTGCGTTTTGAGGGCACTTTGGTAAAAGCGAAGACCACAAACACACACGGTGCCTATGAAGATGTGTCATGGATTGTCGGTGTGGGAAAAGAATGACATTTTCTTCTTGGACGGTAACACTTGCTGCTGCTGCAAAGTTCACTTGTAACAGTGAGTCTTTGGGCCTGTTTTTGCACGTGTAGCTACAATTCTGAGACTCTTGTCATTATTTCAGATATTATAGGGCCTTACAGAATTTCATTATGTAAAGTATTAATTTGATTTCAGCATTTAAAAGAGTTATTGATGCTTTATGTGTTTTTCACTTATTTACCTGCTTTGTGAAGTCATGCGTGCAAATTTTAATAGTTAATGTGAATGATGAGCAGATATACCTTCTATAAGAAAGATGAGATTACGCTCTACAGTTTTTATGAGCATTTTATCTTCAACGGACTGAGTGAAGTTCAAATCCCGATTAATAGCGCGATACATCTCACGTTGCTGTTATTTTGCCCTGCTGTTCGATGTCCACAATATGGGAGGAATCCATAAGGGGAAAACTTTGAAAACCTTACAGTTGTAATATATCAGCAAGGGAACGGTTGTCTCGCCGAGAAGCCTCGTCAATGCGGAAGGGGGCCTGAGCGGGGGGCGCTGCGGACGTTTCCAGTCGGGATCCGCGTCAGCCCTCGAACGCGTGGTGTCGGCACGGCCGCCGTCATTAATCATCCGCCGAAGGTGGCTCAAGGAGCGGGCCCCTCATCATGAAAGAGGATGGCCCCTGACACACCTCAGCACCTCGGGAAAGTGCCATTAATCTGTGTGGACAGACCTCGAAGCCCCTGAGACTGTCATTAACCAGGGAGCAGAGACGCACCCTGGCAGCAGTCACCTTCCTTGTACGGTACCACTTTCCTGCCCTCGCTGGAGGAAACGCTGTTTTAAGTGCTGAATAACGGAATGCAGCTCAGCGGAGGAAATACGGGACATAGCAGAGAACGGCACAAGCGTATTCCTCATGCGGTGTTACTTTAACGTGCGTTTCAAGCGCTGGTCCGGAGCGGCACGGTGGGGTGGCGGGGGGGGCGCCGCTTCCTCCGGTCCAGCTCAGCCCGTGCACTTTGCACGTTCTCCCCGTCTCTCCGTCAGTTGCCTCCCCAAGTCTAAAGATGGGTTTCGGCTTCGCCGGCGTCCCTATTGCGTGACAACGCGCGTGCGAACCTGTGATGGACCGGTGCCCCGTCCGGGGTAACTCCCCCAAGCCCGGCACCCCGTACATCTGGGATAGGCTCTTGAGTGCCGTGACTTAGGCAAGGATAAGATGTTAACACAAGTCACTCCGTGGGGGCTGGCTTAGTTAACAATTCTCCGCAAAGCAACTACGTCGGCTCTGCACACTAAGCTACTTACAAGTATTTGCCTGTTTGTAGAGCTGGAGACTCTTTTAGTGGAGCAATTCGGCTTAAACGGCTGCCTCAGCGTTTTTACACGGGGGGCAGGGATCCGAACCCAGCTCTTTTGATTTCGAAGTAATGGCTCCAAATGCTTCGCCGGCTGCCACTGCCACTTGTGAAAGGTGCCGACAGAAATGCATACGCAAGCGTGCACGCGCAGTGTTTGCGTGCACTACAAATAACATCGCTTTCGCCATCAATGCCGGTGTTACCTTGGGGGGGTGCGGTGGGGCAGCGGGTTTGACGGACACCTCGCCGTTCGGCGGGTATGGGGTTCGAGCCCTGCTCGGGGAGTGTGGTGGCTTCGTGCCTCTCCCTGCCAACATACGGAAGGTGGCGCTTTCACCCCCCCCATTCCTCCCGCGCGCCGAAAACCACACGGGTTGTCACTATGGGTCAGGTTTGACTCGATGGCATCAACAACAACAGATACCACTTTGTCACTGACGAATATGAGAATTAGTAGTCATCGTCATCCAAGTATTCTGAATAAACGCAGGGCACACTGTAAATGTGTCTCGCGGATACTTTTAAGATGCTGAGGAATGCCCGTCAGCCGAAACGAGCGCGTGACTGGCGTCCGCTACACATTTCACAGCAAAATTGCAGAGAGCGCAGATGCGTATAAATTCAGCATGTGTCCTCCACCCGAGTACCATGAGGACGCGCTATCTGCCCGCACCACGTAAACCGAATCGCTGCATCGGCTGGACGGAGGAGCGAAAATGAGCATCCCGCCTTCAGAGGAAAGTACCGCTGCAGCACTTTGCTCCGGACTTAAGAGCGCAATTCAATTTGCTGCAGAGTCTCCTGGTCAGTTCGGACCGGTGACGTGATCTCTTGGTCTTTCTTATGATCCAAGAAGGATCCGTGAGCTCGTCCCGCTGTCCATTCGGGCATCTCGGTCACGTGCGTAGGACAGGAGACTCAGATTTGTCTCAGGCCTCAGAAGTGGACGTTCAGATCAAACTCT
The DNA here is from genome assembly GCF_900964775.1 of Scleropages formosus. NCBI lineage: Eukaryota > Metazoa > Chordata > Actinopteri > Osteoglossiformes > Osteoglossidae > Scleropages > Scleropages formosus. Next base: position 1,428,321 of record NC_041813.1, on the reverse strand, counting down.
TCATTAAGTGTGTGAAAAAACTCTTACGGTCTCTCTCTCTGGTTACTTTGGGACTTTACGTCTCCTACGGTGGATAAACCACGTGAAGAAGCCTTTTCCTTTACTTTCAGTATTGTCGCACGCCGTGGCGTTCGATTTGAATAACTTTAGCTGTGGGCAATAATTTGGGCATTATTATGACTGTTGCTTATGGCAGGAATATAACTCTCTCTCTCTCTATATATATATATAAAGATGCTGTCTGTGCAGTAGCTTGAATCCAGCAGGTCCACGCTGACATTTTTAAAATTCTATCTCGGTGTCACAGTAAACAGAAATGTTACATGGCCGCTCCGCTGCTCTTACATATAATTGTTTTCCAGAACATTAATATTCAATCTGTAATCCTCCTGATACATTTCAAATGAAGAGCAATTTTCTCTTGGAATGAAAAGCCATTTAGAAGAGGAAGATTAGATTATGGCTTGTTGAATTCTTTATGCTACAGGTTAGCTACTATAATTTATAATGCTCCTAGTGTGTGAGTGTTGCTATTGTTAATCATTCATTGTGCTGATAATTTGATCCACAGTGTCTGCTGCGTTCTGGAGCCTATTTAAACTGCTTACTTTTTACCGTGGAAACTTTTTTTTACGAGCGCTTCGGTATTTTTCAAATCTCATTTCACAGTAGATTTCATGATGTAATCTTGATCTCCCACTAATGTATGCAAATACGTTATAAACATGTTTTCGGTAAAATAATGCATACTGATAAATTAAGCTTGGATTGATTTGTCTGCTTTTCTTAGTGGCAAGTTAGGAGGTGATGGGATGGGAACGGAATGAGTGAATGAGTCAAACGGTGGCATTTTCGTCTTTTCAAGAGTGGCTTTAACTACACTGCTGCCTGACAGTATGTGAACCCTATAGGAATGCTCATTATTTTGTATAAAATATTAATGATAAAATTAATGATTAAATTAATGATTAAAATTAAATTAATGATTAATGATTTACACACCTGATTCTACTTACCTACTTGGTTTAACCAATATAACTTAGGGTTCTCTTACTTTTGCACCTGCACTACTTGTGTGTTTCTACTACACACACGATTTCCTCTAAACCAACATATGGGCTCAGTAATTACACACCTATTATGTCAGATGAAAAAGTCTGCTTCTCATTAAACATCAATTTTGTGGCAAAACTAAGGGACACAAGGGGTTCGCATGTTTTCAAGAAGCACTGTACATGTCAATCAAAGAATAAATGAAAGATTCAACAGACTTTCGTGATGCCAGATCGTCATTATTATTTCTTACAGTTGGGAAAGTCTGCAGACTGAAATTAAGCAAGTAAATTAGGCAATGAAATTAAACTTTGAAATTCCTTAAGTATGACATGTTTGGGAACGTAAACAGGAGAAAGCTGCGTCTCTGGTAAAATGCAAATAAAATGCAAATTTAAACTGATTTTAAAAGGTGTGAATTAGTACATTAAATGTAATGTACACTGGGGAAGATACATATGCATAAGTTTTTTTAACTGTTTTGCATGTTTGTTATTATTCACTGAGCTGACACCATTGTTCAAGGCAACTTACAACATTAGATAATCAACTTCACAATTAATTCAGCTGGGTACTTTTACACAATAAGCGCCTCTGTCAAGGGTACTACAGCAGAGACTCGTTGGAACCCGGGGCCTTCAGATAGCAGGGCAACACATATAATCTGCATAAAACATACTTCTGCTTATATCCTCACGCTTCCTCAGTTACGCTTTGCTTCCTTTTCACTCTGTCTGGAAGGCCACCTCTGTTATTTGTTAAAAGTGCTGCCATAAAAGCATATGCATGTAATATGATGCACAGCATATTAGGAGAATGTCCTGAAGGGAACAGCACGGGGGCACTTCATGAATGCATGTCTTGTCACGGCCCCGCTGCTCTGTTTTATGGAAGAATGCGCTGTTCAGATTTTTTCATAAATATTACTTATGCAATAAGGGGGGAGTGATGGCGCAGCGGGTTTGGCCGGGTCCCGGGCTTCCTGCTTGGGGTGCCTTGTGATGGACTGGCATCCCGTCCGGGGTGTGCCCCTTCCCCCTCGCACCCTGTGCTGCCAGGTTCGACTCCGGCTCACCGCAACCCCATTTGGGATAAGCGGTTTCAGACTCTGTGTGTGTGTGTGTGTGTGTGTGTGTGTGTGTGTGTGTGTGTGTGTGTCTGTACGTACTTACGTACTTATGCAATGCTTTTTCTATATCTTACGTAACAAGAACATTTCAGTACAAGTTACAATTTACATTATGTAAATGTGGAGGAGATTGTTTTGTTTTGTTTTGCTGCAGCGCATGAAATTTGCTTGTTGTTGCAATAATAATAATAATAATACACATAAATCCAATAAGGAAGAACAGATACATCATTTGCTGCTACTATATTTTTAAACAAAGCCTTAGTATTTGGCCACCCCTGCTATTCTCTTTTATATATTGCAGAAGTATCAGATCAGTCTTGAAACATTCTAAGGTCATATTTGCCTTTTATCGATACGCTGAAACCTGAGCTTATCTCAGTTATGGTCTCTTTCAAGTATGTGAATAAATATGCAAACAGAAGCGGAACAAAGACAGAATGGGAATAATGTGGGAAAGAGTTTATTTGCTTATCCATCCACTCCATACAGTAACTGCTTGTCAGGTGCAGGGTTACAGAGGTTTGGAAGCCCATCCCAGAAGCTCCCCTCCTGGTTCACTCACACGCACGCGGACGGAGGGCAATTCGGAGCGACCGGTTCGGACTGCGTGAGAAAAGCCACGTGAGCACGGCGAGCGCACGCTAACTCTGCAGAGACCGACTCCTCTCTTTCTGCAGAAAAGTGCAACGATTTTCCTACAGGGAATCCTTCCAGCAACTCCATGCATGCCCATTGAGACAAATGCTTCCTATGACTGAACGCTGCTGATTTGGAGGTCCACTGGAGATGATTAACTGCATCTCCATGCTCTTCGGACGCCCAAGCCAGCAGGGTGGTGGTGCTTCATCACAGCGTTCAAACGATTGCTTATCAAATGAGTGCATACAGGCAACGCACCCCACACCTTTATGAAACTGCCAGAGGCTTTTAGTGTTGGAACCAGGCGTGGGACCACTGTGGATGTGCTGCTCCTTGGGCTGTCAGCATGAGTGACAATGTCCATTAGTCGGGAACATGGCAATAGATGACTTGTCACATTACATCTGTGCCTATATTCCTTGTACTACTGGACCTGCAAATTTCCATTTCGAGTCAGCGAGGACTCTTATTACTGCTGTAACGGCTTGTAATGTTGGACAATTTTCTAGAACGAGTCCTGGGAAGGGATTTTATTTGCTCCACATGTCAGCTGTGTGTACGCTGTGAAAAGAACGTGTCTCGAAACCCTGACCCTAGTGGCGACTGGGCTGCCATAGCACCAGCTGGTGTTTGGAACAACCAACAAAAGTGCGTAATGTATTTTGGAAGTACTTCCACTGTAATCCGTGGCCTTGTGAAATAAACAGGGATCTCTAAAAACAACTGTGCTGAATCGTCCATATTTTTCTTTCGTTTAAAATCGTAATAACGTGGTTTTTCCAGGCATGGCTTGCTACTGAGTTGCGACTCTTGCTGCTTTCATTTCCTTTCGTTCGAGCCACAGACTTTCACTTTCACTTGTGGATTTGTGGAATGTGCTCGACGACTTCGTGGTTCTATAATTCCCATGTGGACGAGCACGGGTTTCTCAGACAATTTAAACGTCCCTTGTACAATTCTTATAATTACAACTGGTTGGGCCTTGCAAGCATTGCGCAATTGTTTAAGTTTTCGGAAGAAATTTGGGTTACCTGAAACACCAGTGGATAAACACAAGAAATGGGACACAGTTATAACACAATATAAATTACAAATACAACTCATACAAAGACAGATTTCTCTAAATTTCTCAACTTGTAAGGGCTCTTTCTTTAACTTTCGTAGCTATCACCGGTGAAATATCGCGTCTAATGGGAAGATCGATGTTAAAATGCGTTGTGTCCTTGCAAAGGTGGCAGCCCCTTCACTAACAGACTGAAACATTTAATTTACCCAACATACAGTGCTGCTTGAAAGTATGTGAACCCCTGCGTCCCTTAGTTTTACCACAAAATCGTTATTTAATGACCTACGGTGTTTCTCATGTGACACAATGTGTGTGTAATGATTATTTCTATATGTTGCTTTAGAGGAAATCATGTGTGTAGTAGAAACACACGAGTAGAGCTGGTGCAAAAATAATTGAACCTCAAGTTATATAGGTCAAACCAAGTCAGCCCGTAGAATCAGGCGTGTAAATCATACTCATTTATTCATTTTAAGATTTAGATTGTACAAATGTAATATTTTACACAAGAATAATAACCATCCGGGGGTGCAGTGGCGCAGTGGGTTGGACCGCAGTCCTGCTCTCCGGTGGGTCTGGGGTTCAAGTCCCGCTTGGGGTGCCTTGCGGCGGACTGGCGTCCCGTCCTGGGTGTGTCCCCTTCCCCCTCCGGCCTTACGCCCTGTGTTGCCGGGTAGGCTCCGGTTCCCCGTGACCCTGTAAGGGACAAGCGGTTCTGAAAATGTGTGTGTGTGTGTGTAATAACCATCCCTGTAGGGTTCACATATGTTCAAGCAACACCGTATGAATCATCATTAGCAGTCATTAGTAGTAATGATAGCGCAGAACAGGTCATTATATGCATTGCAGAACAACTGGACTTTTCATGCTCTATAGTTAATTTGCCCACTACTGCTTCCAAGAAAAGTTCAAACACTTAAATTATAATGTTTTTCTGAAATGTATTTACAGAAACAAGGCTGAAGTTTTTTCTTCTTCTGCACAGGAGTGTAGCCAGGAGAAGGAAGAGCGTCCGGAACCAAGCTCACCGCGGAGAGTGTCCCAGTACGCCTGCCAACGAAGAACGACAATCACGAACCACAACAAGATCTTCACGGTAAGACCCGTGTCGCTGGAACGCGGACGACCTTGGAGCGTTTCCCCGGCGCCCTCTTCTCCTTCGCGGAGCCTGCCTCTCCTCCGCAATTTGGGCCGGCTAACGCGAAAGTGACTAATTTTGCCTCGCTAAGTCTGACGGTGTGCCTCACGCTCCAGAGCGCCGACAGGATGTTGGCCTGATCGAAAACATTAACCTACAAATTGGTGGCATCTGGGAGGGTGCCACGCTGAAGGGACGGCGGCCGAGTGGCCAACGGATGCTGGCACAGGCCGGCCTCAGACGCAATTAGACAGCGCTCTCGCTGAAGTTCCTCACAGACAGGGGCGGATCTCGATCGGCGCCATCTGGGCCCCGGGACGTCCATGGGAAACGTTTCCAAATGTGCACGCCGAAGGGGCTCAGTGGCTGATTTTTATCAAGAACGTTGAAATGCGAGAGAAATGAAAGTGAAAACAACAAACAACGGCAAATCTGAAACCTGCATGCACATGGTTTATTAAAAATGTAAAAACAGAGTTTAATTACAGTTGTGCTGAGAAAAGTTGTTAAGATTTTTTATCAGGGAGTGTTAATTTCCTGAGCTTCTCTGAGTGCGACTCAGAGGTTTTCAACAAAGATCGCGCTGAATAAACATGGTGCGAGAGCAAACAAATAAAAGGCAAAAGCCAGAGGAAAAGTATAGCCCATTTGTAGTGCCATGGTGCTCTGATTTACTAAGTAACACTATGCACAATAATACAGATTTGCTGCTTTTATACCATTACAATATCTAGTGATCAGTAATGGTATGAATCAGTAATAATCAGCTGAATTCATGAGCTCCCTTTTTAACCAAGTAAACAATTTGTGCAATACAACGGTAGCTCGTTTTCCTGTTTTTTTTTTCAGACTAATGGGCGCAATTGGCACAATTGTATCTCTCTGAATGAGATTTTGCAGCAGGGTTGCCATGTGGTTTTCTTCACACTAGAATTTTTTGATTTTCGATCGAGGGTGGACTCTCCACTATTCTGGCGTTGCCCAAGGTGAGAGGCGGCGGGCTGGTGTGGGCTTATTAATAGCCCCCCAGTTCAGCCGCCATGTGTTGGAGTCTACCCCGGTGAATGAGAGGGTCATCTCCCTACGCCTTCGGGTCAGGGAACGGTCTCTCACTGTCGTTTGTGCTTATGCGCCTAGCGGCAGTGTAGAGTACCCGGCCTTTTTAGAGTCCTTGGGGGGCGTGCTGGAAAGCGCTCCCACTGGGGACTCTGTCGTTCTACTGGGGGACTTTAACGCCCACGTGGGCAGCGACAGTGATACCTGGAGGGGCGTGATTGGGAGGAACGGCCTCCCTGATCTGAACCCGAGTGGTGAGTTGTTATTGGATTTCTGTGCTAGTCGCGGTTTATCCATAACGAACACCATGTTCATGCATAAGGGTGTCCACCAGTGCACTTGGCACCAGGACACCCTAGGTCGGAGGTCGATGATCGACTTTGTAGTCGTTTCTTCTGACCTTCGGCCATATGTTTTGGACACTCGGGTGAAGAGAGGGGCTGAGCTGTCAACTGATCACCACCTGGTGGTGAGTTGGATTCGATGGCGGGGGAAAAAGCTGGATAGACCTGGCAGGCCCAAACGCATAGTGAGGGTCTGTTGGGAACGTTTGGCGGAGGCCCCTGTCAGAGAGGTCTTCAACTCCCACCTCCGACAGAGCTTCAACCAGGTCCCGAGGGAGGTGGGGGACATTGAGTCCGAATGGACTATGTTCCGCTCCTCCATTGTCGGTGCGGCGGTTCGGAGCTGCGGCCATAAGGTCTCCGGTGCCTGTCGCGGCGGCAATCCCCGAACACGGTGGTGGACACCGGAAGTAAGGGATGCTGTCAAGCTGAAGAAGGAGTTCTGTCGGGCCTGGCTGGCTCATGGGACTCCTGAAGCAGCTGACGGGTACCGACGGGCCAAACGGAGCGCGGCTCTGGCAGTCGCCGCGGCAAAAACTCGGGCTTGGGAGGAGTTCGGTGAGGCCATGGAGGAAGACTTTCGGTCGGCCTCAAAGAGATTCTGGCAAACCGTCCGGCGACTCAGAGGGGGGAAGCGGTGTTCCACGAACACTGTTTACAGTGGAAGTGGTGCGCTGCTGACCTCAGCTGAGGATGTTCTCGGGCGGTGGAAGGAGTACTTTGAGGATCTCCTCAATCCCTCCGACACGCCTTCCGTAGAGGAAGCTGAGGCTGGGGACTCGGAGGGGGACTCGTCCATTACCCTGGCTGAAGTTGCTGAGGTAGTCAAAAAACTCCTCGGTGGCAAGGCTCCGGGGGTGGATGAGATCCGCCCCGAGTTTCTCAAGTCTCTGGATGTTGTGGGGCTGTCTTGGCTGACACGCCTCTGCAGCATCGCGTGGAGTTCGGGAACGGTGCCTCTGGACTGGCAGACCGGGGTGGTGGTCCCTCTTTTTAAGAAGGGGGACCGGAGATTGTGTTCCAACTACAGGGGGATCACACTCCTTAGCCTCCCTGGGAAAGTCTATGCCAGGGTACTGGAAAGGAGAATCCGACCGATAGTCGAACCTCGGATTCAGGAGGAGCAATGCGGTTTTCGCCCTGGCCGTGGAACACTGGACCAGCTCTATACCCTCACTAGGGTGCTGGAGGGTTCGTGGGAGTTTGCCCAACCAGTCCATATGTGTTTTGTGGACCTGGAGAAGGCATTCGACCGTGTCCCTCGTGGCATCCTGTGGGGGGTACTTCGGGATTATGGGGTTCGGGGCTCGTTGCTACGGGCTGTTCGTTCCCTGTATGACCGGAGCAGGAGCTTGGTTCGCATTGCCGGCAGTAAGTCAGACCTTTTCCCGGTGCATGTTGGACTCCGCCAGGGCTGCCCTTTGTCACCGATTCTGTTCATTATCTTTATGGACAGAATTTCTAGGCGCAGTCAGGGAACGGAGGGTGTCTGCTTTGGTGGCCGCGAGATCTCGTCTCTGCTTTTTGCGGACGATGTGGTCCTGTTGGCTTCATCAAGTCAAGACTTGCAGCGTGCACTGGGGAGGTTTGCAGCCGAGTGCGAAGCGGCGGGGATGAGAATCAGCACCTCCAAATCCGAGGCCATGGTTCTCAGTCGGAAAAAGGTGGATTGCCCCCTCCGGGTTAGGGGGGAGTTGCTCCCTCAAGTGGAGGAGTTTAAGTATCTCGGGGTCTTGTTCACGAGTGAGGGAAAAATGGAGCGGCAGGTTGACAGGCGGATCGGTGCGGCGTCCGCAGTAATGCGGTCATTGTACCGGTCTGTTGTGGTGAAGAGGGAGCTGAGTCGTAAGGCGAAGCTCTCAATTTACCGGTCGATCTACGTTCCTACCCTCACCTATGGTCATGAACTCTGGATCATGACCGAAAGAATGAGATCGCGGATACAAGCGGCAGAAATGAGTTTCCTCCGCAGAGTGGCTGGGCGCACCCTTAGGGATAGGGTGAGGAGCTCAGTCACCCGGGAGGAGCTCGGAGTAGAGCCGCTGCTCCTCCGCATCGAGAGGAGCCAGTTGAGGTGGCTCGGGCATCTGTTCCGGATGCCTCCTGGACGCCTCCCTGGAGAGGTGTTCCGGGCTTGTCCCACTGGGAGGAGGCCTCGGGGCAGACCCAGGACACGTTGGAGAGACTATGTCTCCCGGCTGGCCTGGGAACGCCTTGGGGTTCCCCCAGAGGAACTGGAGGAGGTGTGCGGGGAGAGGGAAGTCTGGAGTACTCTGCTCGGACTGCTGCCCCCGCGACCCGGCCCCGGATAAGCGGAGGAAGATGGATGGATGGATGCATCTCTGCTGTGCTCAGAGCTCTCCTTGACCGTTCCTGCAGCGAGTGACACACACATCTTTACACTACATGATGCTACAACCAATTTCCCTCCACCTCCATCTGCTTCAAATGTTCATAAGCACATTGGTAGGTATATTTTATATATGTATGTACGTACAGTTTAATAATAATTTCAATCTGTTATTAATTAGTGTCAACAAATTAAAATTAAATAACATACAGCGCTATTAGTTTTAAAAAAGTGTAAATCTGGTGTTTTTCTCTGAAACATCAAAAAATTTTAAATAATAATGACGGCTGACGCTACTCTGAAGAAGGTTTATGTAGACAGTCATGAAACGTAGATTGAAAGTGACTTCCTCAGTGTTTCTTGCAGTTTCTGATCTGGTCAAGAAGGAGCAAGGAGTGAGTAACACTGCTGTGAAAGATTTTTCTACATAGGTATTTTGCGAACCTTCAGTTTTTTAAAAAAAGTAGTAGTGCAAAACTGCTTTATTTCAAATCATGGGGTTTGTGTGTCTTTGGATTTTATTTTGCAGACAGCTCACTTTATTTACGCAAATATAATGTTTACCATACATATAAATGGCACATGTCTACAATTCCTGAGTTGTTCCTACGAACGTGAAACAGTAGTAATGAAAGAGCCAACAAAACCGTAAAAATGATTTTTCACAATACCTGCAATGATAAAATAATTGGCAAAATTGCACGGTGTAACGGTATGCACATTATTTCAATTTTTGTTGCGTTTTTGGTGAGAACTGGGAGAAAAGATGTATTAAGGAAACTTCCGTCTTGGTTTCTTGGATGATATCGGAGAACAGACAGCTATGAGTGAAGGAGAGATGTCAGCAACATGACAGACAGAAATGGAAATTTTCTGTGCCAACAGACCAACTAACTGCCACTTACCCAGTCTCTTTGCTCTTCCAAGGACTAAGCTATTGATTTATTTATCTGTGTACATGGCTTGTTTGCCTTGTCTGTTTTTAAGGTGTTCAGAGACTTTTCGCGTGGCTTACAGTCTGGTTTCATCATAAATCCATGTTTAAATGTCAAACTTTGAATCGAAACACCAGCACATATCCGTCCTTTGATTAATGGTGTGCTGTAACACTGCCAAACTGCACCGAAACAATGGAAAACATGGATCTGACACATAATGGCCTTTGCAATCTGCGAGCCTCCCGTACAGCGAGCGATGCTTTTAATGAGCGCAGACACGTGCAGCGAGGTGGATTGTGCTCCCGTCCTTCCGCCCTGTCGTCCGCTCAATCGATAGAGCTCACAGCACGGCGCACTTTCACATGCCATGCAGACCAATGATCTTTGCAGTCTTTGAGAGTCACTTCCAAGCCTTCGGGCTCGTTTTGAAAAGAGCAAGAAGAGGGCCTGCAGGGCCATCTACCCGTTCACTTGTCATTCTTCTCAGCTCTGGAGTGCATCCGAAGTGCTCCAATGTGTAAATGAGAGAACCAACGGCCTACCACTCCTTGCTGCTCTCCTCTCTGACTTCCTGCTATGACTGGCACATAGATGCGGCTAGACCTATCTGCAGATGTCTCCTAGGGTTTCCATGGCAGCCATTCGTCATCGCGGTATGCTGCGTCCTTTTGTGCTGCTGCAATCAATGACGAGTATCAATCAAATTTCATCAGTTGCTGCCAAACGGTCACCATCGAAATGTGTAACAATTACCTGTAATGGACCAAATGGCGGACTGGTGTCTTGCCCAGGATGTGCCCTTGACCAACCTTTCACCCTCTGTGTCCAGGATAGACTGGTGAGATCGTGTTAATGCCGAAGTGGACCAGCAGTTTCTGATCACGAGTGAGTGAGGGATTTTTTTAAGAAACAGGTCCGACGGGGAATGTTATACAGTAGCCCCATCATTGTAGGAGACCAACTGATATGGTAAGGGCAGGGTAACAAAACACAAATATTACGGACCTGTCAACTGCGGGAATAAAGAAGGGGGAGGTATATTGATGTGAGGTAGTAAAGAAGGAATAACAATGTTTTCAGCCATAATATCTGACTTTTGGTGAGCTTAGCTTTCTCTCTCCTTGCTGTCTCTCCGGGGAACTGAAATGCTGTTTAAAAACTGGTGTGCTCTTAAATGGGCCATTCGGATCATTGTTAGCCAGTGCACTTGGGACCGTTTTCTCCCTGCCCTCTGTTACGACGAGCAGTGCGTGACACAACAAGTCATACTGAATTCAAAAGGTCTGTTTCCTCTGTATAATGACAATATAATGACAATATAATTCTCTAGTGGAAAACTCACCAAACAGAGGGTCCCTTCAACGGGTTGTACAGGTCTGCAAGAGATGCTGGATTGACTCCGCTCTCCACTCCACTGTTACTCTGGGTGCATCGTGCACCTGCAGACCGAACGAAGCTACTGGGTTTCATGTGTCATTGAAATCTGCTCTTCATGAAGCCCCATTTTTACCTGGCAGCAAAGCCAGCGGAGGAAGGCTCTTCCGAGCCGTAGCTGATGAGCTTTTTAATTAGACGGTGTGCTAAATGATCACGCTGCACTTGCAAGCACTGTAATGGAACTAAACACTTTAGGAGGAGAGGTGATGTCATGGTGGAGCAGACAAGACGTGTTGTCTCTGAGAGCACGATGTGTGAAGATCAGCCGAATACATCATGGCACTGTGTCTGTGTCCGAGCCTTTGAACAGGTCACAGTGGTCGGGGGCCTCGGTAAATGGAAAGTGTGTTTACCTCCCAGAGCCCAGCCCTGTGTTCACAACGCTTTATTAGAAAGCGCCGTTTTTTCCGATGACTCTGGGAAAGCTGCTCTGGTGATGCCATTTGCTCTCGTGACGAACGCCCGCGACACAGTCTTGGCCAAAGGAAGCACTGCGTCTCTTAGAAGGGTCAGCGGGAGAAAAGAAAATGTTTAAGGTATGCACTCCATTAAAGAAAAAGAAGGTTTATAGGCTCTGTGCCAGGAGATGGGTCTTTAGAGAATTCTGTGACGAAATAAGGCCTTGGAGCTGCGATTTCCGTACACGAAGAGTGCATTTTCCTCTCCTTTCTTCATGGCTGCACAGCTGTTTGAATGATCCCAACGATTGCATCAGCCACAGAATCATAGAGTGCTAGAACTTTCTATCAAATTTAGCTGGCCCAAGCACTCTCCATATGAGCCTAGACATGATCCTCAGCTGACATTCACTCCCCCGAAACCTTGCCCTCGACTCTGCGCTTTCGTTTTCATGGTTAGAGGAGCACCGCATCCTTCACCGCTGCCAAACAACAGCCTATGGAAGCCTCACTTCCCAGAGAAATTAAATGCCCTCTTCCCTGTGAAGTAGTTGTGTGGGAACTGACATTCTGTAATGCTTTAACGCCGTTTCGTGAATTTAATCTAGGATCTATAGTGTGATGAAGGGAGAGTCGAAAAGAGGCGAGTCGGGAGCAGGACTTCTGAAGAGGCTGACGAACTAATGATCTTGCTGGCAAATGAGCCAATGAAGAATCCGAGGAGCAAATGTCTTTCTTATCGGATCATAGGTAAAGACCAAATGACTGCAAAGGGCAAATTGACTTTGCTCAATCAAATTCCAATTGACAATCGTGTCTTTAGTTCGGCTGGAAGCTTCCCCTTCAGCTCTATCAACATTTCGCTGTCATGTGAATTGCTGTTTTCTTGTGGTAATGAAGTTAATGCTTTTACAACTTCCTGTTTCACAGACAGGCTGTGTTTTTCACTCACCAAGCCGCCATACGCCAACCTTTTTTAAAAGGTCAAGAATAGCGACAAGATGCAAGAATAATGACAACTGGGGCAACGATATGAGCAACTGGAGCAGGAGACACAATGTGCCATAGTAACAATGGGCTGCAGGTGGTGGGGACAACAGGAACAGCTGGTGGTGTGGGTGGGAAACTCACTTGTCCTTAGCTGACGGTTTCATCCGAAACAACTAAAAATTGCACCTGTAAATACGGCTGAAGAGTAAAAGTAAGACTAGCGACGTAACAGCAAAGGATTTTACTGATACCCGAAAGAGCGACTACCACAGTACAAGACCTGTCCCCGTCCACTTTTGGGAGTTACTTTGCTCTCCGTGCCCCTTTTGTTTGGCCTGAACTCTGAGACGACCGTCGGTGAGTGGAGTGTCGGAAGGCGAGGACCAGTCGTACCACCTGCCCCATTCTGGGAGAGATTTTCACTGCTGTTTCTTTGGCGCTTTACTGCGGTAGTATCAGCCCAGATCCTATCCAGCATGAAAGAGCACTCATAATCACTGATCCTTGCTGAGCATTCTTCCCAAGACAAATCTTTCCTTTCAGTCATCCGGAAAACTCGGAACTCATTATCATTTGGGTTTACGTCCCCATAATTTTATATGAGAGTCACTCAGTCATTTCCTTCGCGCAGGCTGAGACGCACAGCTCCGCTCGTGATTTCAATCCGAGCCGTGTCATTCACTGATTGTGACCCGAAGTCCTCGCGGTGAAACAAATTGGCTTTATTCCAGTGAGGAAGACTGAGAAAATTGGCAGGGACCCACCCCACGACTGCGCATAGCAGGCAGCCTCCGTACGTTTGACAGCTGCTCACAGGTTATTGGCTTAGAGTGGTGAGGGACTCCTCACTCTTCCAGTTAGCTCTTTGCTCTTCTGTGAGGAGCAGCCGAATCTCAGAGCGAAAAGAAGAGCGGCGGGCGGCGGGGGGGCCGGGCTGCCGAGTGAGCTGATGCCATACGGGTGGAGACCTACCAAAGCCAACCAATTAAAAGCAGCTAATCGCAGCAAAGAACAAAGCTGAGTGACTTGGAACGAGAGTCACGTTTTGCGGGTGACATTTCAGACTGATACAGCGCCGAAATCATTGGCCCGCTGACGTGACAACTTTCTCCTCATGCAACGTAATGTCATTTCTGTTCTTACAAAATAATGGAAGTAACACGTGTTCCAGGATGAGATGCTGGATTACAAACAACAAATCAAATTACTTCGAACGGAATCATTTTAACGCTTTCACAATATTCTTCAAGGGATGATTAGATTAGAGCGAGGGTTCATTTTTTTCTCTAAGTGTTACATCACCATGCTGAGCCAGATATACCATATATGACCAGGCACTGGTTAACATCTCATCCAGCAAAGTCATACTAACTGACGGAAGGGCAGGGAGGGTGTGGGCTGGTACAGCTGCTCTTTTGGTAAAATTAATCTGACAGTGGCTCATCGAGAAGCAAACCTTCACCATAAATGTAGGACATATAATCTGCCAGACATTAGCTTTTACACAGTGGGAAAATACAGTTACAGCTTTACTTAGGAAATTCAAAGGATTCAACATAAAGATCCGTTCTATCAGATTGTCACAAAATACCTTTTTGCTACTCAAACTCACATTAGCTGCCTACTCAGTTTTGAAATCAAAGACACCCACTTGTCCAGGGTCAATTTATTCACATGCACATTACTTTTTATTCACACATATAAAATTGGACATCTTTTTAAAACGCAAATGCTCAGGGATGGTTGTTTTTACTTTACTTTCTGTAAGAAACTTCAGTCAGATACCAATAATCCATAAATTAAATATGACTCCAAGTAGAGCGTGCATCATTTATTACCAAGTAAGGAAAGCCCGGGTTATAATGTTAAAACGTTTCTAATGTACACATTGCGCTATGAATGTTTGTCCATCGCTGCAGCGAGGTGCTCTGTGCTCCATGGGAAATTATTACACCAGCAGTAAAATGATTTTTCTCATGTTTACTTTCATAGTTTGTACCAAAGCACAGCGTACTGCCCCCTGCAACACATCTTTTAAATGAAAAGGCTCGGTATTTATTACAGCCAGTCCGCGTATGAATCACCCCGTGATCGGTTCTGTTTACCCTTGCAGTTCTGTTCGCTGACTGGAAATGGGCCCATAGGAGACTGTCAATCACAGCAAAACAATGAAGGTTTTACAGGCAGTTTGTGGCAGAACCGAAGCAGTAACATAATTAAAGAAAAAAACTTTTCACTGTGCAAAGGTTTTACTGCACATGATACGTGCAGCAACGTAACCTATCATACTGTTTATTGTTCCTTTAACAGATTGCGCTTACAGATCAAACTGATTTGTGCTTTTGCTCATTATTTGTATGTCAGACTGGGGTTATGTAATGTACAGTGATTCATGTACAGTATGTCCCACCTGCATCCTCTGGGTGTATGTAATATAACTGCCTATGTTAATCGCAATTTTGCTACATTAGTCAGAGGACAGAGGGATGGGGAACGTTTCACGAGAACCATTTGCTGTTTGTAGTTGTGATTATATGGTAGACGTTTGGCACGATAATACCGTACTTCTTGGCTGAAAACGCGCAGCAAGGAGAGAAATGCAGCTCGGCTGAGACTGGAAGAGGTGCCTTCCGCTTGTTACGGTGCGCAATTCCAGATAGCACCTTTGTTAGGATAAATTTGTGTTTGTCTAAATCAGAAGCCACAGTCGGTGGTTAATTGTTTTGTGATTTATTCGAAGGGATGGCAACCGGTTCCTCCGAGCCCCTGCAATCCAGGATAACAGCTGGAGTTTTATGCGATATATGAGACGCGACATTCGCTACGTATTGACTCCACCGAGGGGAACGTTTCAGCGGGCTGCAAAATGCCTCTTAGTGCCTCGGCCGCTTGAAACGGGGGTGTTTAGCGTCTCCGTGCCATCTCCTTTCTACGGAAGGAGCCCCCCAGCAGCACCTGCAGTTCCCTTCCTGGCCACAGGGGGCGCCCCCAGGGTGCGCGCGCACGCACACACGCTTTGATCCCAGCTGCGACGGCAATCACGGTCGGGGCCTGAAGGGTAAACAGTGTAAGCTACGACTCTTCGCCGTGCATGAAAATGAATCAGCCATGTGTCTCAAGCTGTCAAAGAGCGTATTACAAATGAGAGGTGCCCGTTCATCCATCTTGCATCGTTTCGGAACTTTTTTTTTTTTTTTTTTGCTTTTGCCGTTTCAGCGTTTAAAATTATTAAAATTCAATTACAATACGGTATGACAAGTTGTCTGTGTAAAATCCTGTGCTTCACATCAAGGTACTTTAATGGAAAACTCTGAATTATTGAAACCCCTGATGGCTTTGTGAAACGCGTATGTGCCGAGCAAAAAGGAAGCCCGAATGTGCAGCTACATTCTCAGTGAACACGTTCGCTTTCATTTAGCACACGTCATCTCATAAACAGTGTGTCGACAACAGGTGATGTATGTAGCTTTACCTCGTTTCCCAGGCTGAATGTTACAGTGCTGAGTGCTAAGGGAAGGACAGGAGGAACATGTGCATAACAGCTGTTATTGGGTTTCACAGCCATGTTTCTTCACCCATCATCTTCCACAGGTCTCTCCAGCAACAGGGGTCCAGCAGCGGAAAACAAAAAGTGTCTCCGCCAGCATCTAGGCTCCGAATCTTATCGCTCGGTCTAGCTCCGCCGAGCCTGGTTCGCGTGAGCTCTCGACTCACGGCCGTGTCTCTCTGCTCGCTTGCAGGACGCCTTTGAGGTTCTGGTCGAACAAGCCGAGTTCAACGAGAACGAGGGCCGGTGCCTGGCCTTCATGCGGGCCACGTCGGTGCTGAAAAGCCTGTCAGGTGCCGTGCGCTGCCTCGGGGACCTGGAGGGCCTCCCGTGCCTCGGAGACCAAACCAAAGCTGTCATGGAGGTAGCGTGTGTCCCGGCAAAGCGACGCTTTAACTACTATCTCCCCTGACAAGCTGTCTGGGCCTCTTCGCATCGAGATTCCTCAGACTCAAGCATCTGTCATGGAGATTTATGCACAGGTCACTCAGTGACCTCCTCCCCGTGCGTTGAGGGGCGAGGACACAAATGAGTACGCTGTCAAAAAGTGCCTCGGACTTTTGCAAAGTGAATTCGTGGGCTGCAGATCAAGGTGCCATCCTTGGCACAAACCTACAAAGAGTCCGCATTCAGGACCGAGGAGGTAAAAGTCGAAGAATTATGAAAACCTGCGGTGGCAGTAGCCATTTTTTCAGGATACATTTAGTTAAACGGGTTTGACTTAACTCTGCCCTTTTGGGGAGACATGAAAGCTTGAGGGAAACGTGTAAGAAATGTTGAGCGGCTCTGCTTTGGGAACTTTCTAAGGTTTATTCCGACTACATCTGTTTTCGAACTGTCCATCAGCTGTGCCGGAGAAGCCAACTGAAAATTGTGAAATGACATTAAAACAGGACTATGTAAGGTATACCGGCCTCGGGACGATACGGGCTGCACGAGTGCATGGAAACAGACGGGTCTGTTGAAAGAATCTATTCAGTTTAGGTGAGCACTGAAAGACAAATGCATTATTTATGACCGAACCCTTCGATATACTGTAGATGCATGCAAACACTAAAGAGGTCGCGTGGTCATAACCTGGCCGGCTGAGAGCCTCGGAAGCACTGAGCAAGGAGCGAGGCAATAACTCCACCAACTGTTGTACATACAAGGATGTAGTAGTGAGTTGGGAGGGATCTCAGCTGCAGGGCATGAAAGGCTTGTTCAGAGAGAGCGGTACTAATGTAACAAATTATTGAGCCGGGACTGAGGGAAGAATCCGCGTGCTTAAAGCACAGGGATACTTGAAGAAGAGGAGCTGTGAAAGCTCTCTACGGTAGGAGACATCAAGGCGAGAGAGAGACACTCTGAAGCACCGAGTTTAACGCTGATCTGACAGCGGATTCCTTGCCGCGCTGAAGATTTTGTCCCACTGCTCCGACACCTGCGACCCATCGCACAATACTTGATGGCACCGGATCCTGCTGGTAAAACCCTCCGGATGCACACCTCTACCTGGCCCCATAGCACCTCCAGACGTCCTTCCGTGACAGGCGCTCTGAGAAAAAAACGACGACACGCGCAGACAGTCTCAAAGTCACAACAACACAAAAACAGAAGCGCCAAGATAAGGAAGAGGGGGAAATGCAGGAAAAAAAAATGGGTTGTGAGAGTTTTAAAAGGAATTTATCTACTTTTTCCTTGTTTAGCCCAATTCCAGCATGCAGCTGTTAAAGAATTAAAGAGTTGTGAATTCTTAAAGAATTGCAGAATTAATTTCACTCTCTTCATTAGATGCCGTCATCTTGCATTTACGTCTTTGCTATCTTACATTATGCTGGAAGGCCTACGATGTGACCATTTCCTTTGGCCTCCAGTCAGACTGTTCACTTCTTGTTGATAACGGCACAGTCTGGGACGCCACGGTGAAATAAATAACCTTTTTCATTTCTAATTCGTGGCAGGCAGTTTCAGGTGGTATAATGATTATTTCATTATCGTTATGAATAACATTCAATCCATTTTCAAAAAAAAAGAAAAAGAAAACAAATGGAATTAAAGAACGGCCGAAACGTACAATAATTTTCCCATGGATGTAACTAAATTGAGGACTACAGGACTTTTTTTGGTTCTGTTATTCACTCCATAGAGAAGTTACCACCATGGTGCGCTAAAATCAACCTTTAAATAGGATGAAAAAGGACCCCAGTAATATAAAAAAAATTAACCCTGACTACTGCCTTGAAAGTAGCCAGTCTTTGACTGGCATCAATAAAGAACCACAATTCTTCTGATTTTTGTAGGAACTTTGTTTGTAGTTATTGGACCGTTGAAACAAAATCATGTGATAATTATATGCAGTGCAATTAATATATTGTGCGGTTGCTGTGTGACTCTACACATCGCACTAACTCAGATGTGAGCAACTAAGAAGGTCGGTAGCGCTAACGTGAACGCGTGTATTTTTTCCACAGGACATCCTGGAGTGCGGCAAATCCTCCAAAGTCCAGGAGATACTGAGCGACGAAAAATACCGGGCGCTAAAGGTCAGCGTGTTTCCCGGCTCACTCGAGCTTGTTTAAGAACGCGGACAGCAAACACGAAGAAAGATGGCAAAAAAAAAGCGCCGAGCAAATAGAGACGCGCACAAAACGGCAAACGGGAAATCTGGCTAAATTTTTACACATCATGATCATCATGTACGAACATTCGCGCAACAAGCAGAAGCTCTACGTACCGAATTTGGAAATGCAAGGAGTGCAGCGCAGCGGGTCAAAGATAAACTTCGTTGCGGGCCGAACCGAACGTGACACAAAGTCCGAGCCCCGGCGTTGACCCACAGCGATTCTCTGGCAGAGTAACAACATAAGTTACAGTACTTACTTACTGAGGGAGGCGGAGCCGAGAGCTCATTCATTTCATTGCACCACCGTCATTTTCACAGCTGTTCACAAGCGTTTTCGGAGTCGGGCGCAAAACGGCCGAGAAGTGGTACCGTAAGGGACACCGCACGTTCGACGAAGTCCACGCCGACGACACCATCGGTCTGAACAGAATGCAGAAAGCAGGTAAGAATATGATGAGAGGTGGAGGAGCATGATCAGCCTTCACGCAGGCAGGGATAGGGCAATAATACACGTTACTTACACCGTTGCAAAATTTTAATATGTAAAACACTTTAATATGTCAAATTCATCCAGCCGCGTAAATCCGTGTTTGAGTCATTTGTAGTTCAAATCATGTGTTCAACGAATCATGTGCATCATTCTGAGCCCATCGAAGGCAGCAGCCGCTGCACCGCGTCTGGTTGCCGAAATATAGCGGCCCGTATAAATAACAGTAACAGGTAAAAATGACATTTTTTTACATCGTTTCACTTGTTGGTTGTATGCGCATCAGCAACCTCTCGCACCTCACATTTCCCGAGGGTTCACCTTTCACAATCCGCTGACATACAGCCAGTTACGAAGATTATTCAAGTCGGTGTGTGTTTGTGTTGCACGTCCAACACGCGATCGCTAAAGTTTCTGCAGCAAGAGCGTCCGGTGGAATAAGAGAAACGGTACTTTGGATGTTCCCGTATTTCGCAGACGCGTCTCCCGCAAGCGGAGCAGCACTCAGAACAGAAGTGCGTTTTTAGCAAACTGTGATCTTTGTGCTAGAATTGTAAACCGCTCATATACATTTTGTTTACGATTTATTTACTTTTGTTGAGTGTCAGTCGTGTGCTTTGACGGACTTTCACGTTTATGTTTTGTCCACTTGTCCAGAGGCTCCTGCAAGGCCATTGCATTGCCATGAAACTGGGAGTTGTCACGTGGCAGTAAATCTGCTCACGTACCTGATGAGCGCAAGTGCTGGGAAAGAACATCTAGAGAATAAAATCTTTGTTCTTTCATTTCTGCTATCGATTCGCCATCAGGGGGTGAATAGAAGCGCGTGGCTCACAGCATGTCTTCTGAAGGTGGTGTGTGCCCAAGTTCGCCCCTCCGCAGTCGCACTGGTTATACTGGCTGTGCTGCTTTGAGGGGGACATATAAAAACTGGATTGTTGGCTAAGACCCAATTTGGAGGAAGAAGAGGCAAAATGGAAAAGAAAAATTCTGAGATTTTCTTTTTCCGTTGTATTTCAATAACTGACTTCAAGTATTTTAATGTTTTTTATTAGATCTGCTCCCAGAAGCCACATTTCACTACTTTCACAAGGCACACGCACACACATTTTCAGAACCGCTAGTCCCATACAGGGTCATGGGGAACCGGAGCCTACCCGGCAGCACAGGGCGTAAGGCCGGAGGGGGAGGGGACACACCCAGGACGGGACGCCAGTCCGTCGCAAGGCACCCCAAGCGGGACTCGAACCCCAGACCCACTGGAGAGCAGGACCCGGTCCAACCCACTGCGCCACCGCGCCACCGCGCCCCCCTTTCACAAGGCAGTTTTTTTCAAAATAATGTTAAAATAAAGATTTTTTAGAAATTTGCATCATTATGGAGCATATTAAATGTAGGAAATGAACACAGAGAAGAATCGGTGCTCCACAAAAGCAGCGGTACGAAACCCAGGAGAGGCAGGTAAAAAGCTTGCTTGTTTAATGGCTTGAATTAACTGTCTTTATTGTGACGGGCAAAAACAGCGTGAAGAATTTGAAATGTCAGCGATGGAGCACAGAATTTAATAAGGTACACATCTGCTAGATAGCGTGAGATAATTAATACCTTTTGCACTCTGAACCTTGGGCCTGCCTTACGGGAATGATAATGAAAAATGTGTCCACTGTGTCTCCAACGTGTGCATTCTGTATATTAATAGGCTGTGAATTATTGAGTCCGGCGCAGAGTGCGGAGCGTACGAAGTTGTTGTGAAGTTCCAGATATTGCGTTCAGTGTGTTATGCAATTTCTGTACCGTGCAATAAGGGTACAAGCCAAGAAAGCGAAAGTTAGATGCAAACTGCACCGCAGTAAAAAAACACTACTGGTAAAACAGAGAAGAAATAAAAAGCACATACAGTATAGTATGCCTCCTATCATGGGAATTTCTCAGATATCATGGCAATGAACTCCTTTGCAAATTTCCTGTAAAACTAATTAATAAATAAACTGAAAATGACTCTTTATGCAGGTATGTGCTGCTGGACTATAAAGTGTTTATTAAGATTTATTTCTGCTAATGAGCACGAATAACAGTAGATATGAACATACAAAACAGGTGACAGAAACATTTCTTCAAATTACCTAATGTATGTGTGCGCCTTCAGTAGTGGAGTCATGTAAAACCATGACTGTTTTGGAAATCCCTTGGACGTATTACCGCAAGG
This sequence comes from Scleropages formosus, assembly GCF_900964775.1. Taxonomy (NCBI): domain Eukaryota; kingdom Metazoa; phylum Chordata; class Actinopteri; order Osteoglossiformes; family Osteoglossidae; genus Scleropages; species Scleropages formosus. The sequence continues at coordinate 1,406,935 of NC_041813.1, read as the reverse complement.
CCTGGTAAACCACAACTCATTCTTGTGATAAGCACTTGGCATAGATGGCATCAGGATGGATAAGGAGTGCGGCGTATTGACTGAGCATTTTCATGCTTTATATTCGCAGGAAGACTTGGTGGAGCAGAGCGGAATAAAAATCTCTGCTCTGCACTCTAGAAACTATTTCAAGGCATTACAGTGGAATTTGCACCCTTTGTCCCCCTTTCCCGCCAGGGTTTCTGTACTACAGCGACATATTGAAAGGGCTCAGCCGAGCGGAGGCCGATGCGCTTGGTCGCATCGTTGAGAACACGGTGCGCAAGATTGTGCCCGATGCCATCGTAGCTCTCACCGGGGGCTTCCGCAGGTAACGTTCACTCGCCGCCTTCAAACCCTGCCACGTGAAATGCATTTTCGTTTGCTTTACTTCAATTACACTATACTTCAGGCTGATGCTGACAGCCGAAAGAGACAGAAATCATCCGATGTAAAACTGGAACATTTTACGCTGTGCGGTTTCTCGATTTAATGGACTTAAACACTCCAAAGGTGACAGGTAAATAAGGCCTTTTATTATCCTTTAATTTACAAGTATTCTGGCTTATGTATCAGTGGAGCTACGAAAGGAGTGGAACCATTTAATCGCAAATAACAACAAATCACACCGCTCCCCCCGTTCCCCATTAAAACGAAAATCCGTCATTTTTGAGTATTTCAGTGATGACGTCTTCGAGACACTGAGTATGGGGCAGGAGGTAGTGTAGTGGTGGAAGCTGTCGCCTTCAATCTGGAGAACCCATGTTCGAATACCTGCTCTTGCTGCAGTACCCCTGAGCAAGGTATTTGGCACGAACTGACGCAGTAAAAGTGACCCACCGATAGAAATGAGCAAACAACTGTCGACCGCTAAAGGAATGTTTTAGTTTATTTTGGCGAAGAGCAACAGTTGGGTGAGAACAATAATTAAGCTCTATGTATGAGTCTGAGTTTTTCAGCATGAAGGTCTGAGGGAACGTGTGGAAATGTGGTACAGAGTTCATGTTTTCTGTACACCTGCTTGTTCTGTATCCCCTCCAGGAGCCTCATTCGGGTCACACTTTCTGATACCCTCTCCTTAAAAACCACAGGCTCCCCGGAAGGTCCTGTCCGAATCCAGCAGATTACTGCGAAATGGCTCGTAGCTTCTTCTTCACTTTTCCCTTTGCCCTATGAAAAAAAAAAGTGAAATCTCTACACAGATTCCTCTCGGCTACGGAAATGATCTGAAAAGCGATTTGCACCTGAAAGGCTTTTTTTCCTCCTAAAGAACAATTTCGTCCTGTTTCCACGTGGCAGCTCCAAGCGCAGTACCATTTACTTCATTTCTACCTTCATTCATTTCGACCACAACGAATACGCGTTACACACCGAACGCAGATACGAAGCATTTCCCATGCGCCGTCTCCTTTCTATTGCGCGCTCCATTTTGTGGCCCGCTACCAAAGGTTTACCGCGGTACAGTGGCAGCGTTTGACTTGCTGCCACTGTACAGGTTAAGCAGTGACAGCGGGGGCAGTGGAACACGTCAGGCGCCCCGTCTCTCTTAATAATTCGGGAGCCGTGTGCCTCGTGGGGCCGGACGGCCGCTTTCTCGCCGCTTCGCTGTTTATTTGAAGGCTCTAAGGTGCTTTCCAGTGCGCTCTAGTCGCAGCAGGTGACCAGGACTTCTTAAGCTGGTGGTGGTACTAAAGCTCGTGCTGCTGTTTTATACCACATACCACAGCTTCCCAACGTCTGTGTTTTCCAAAGGTGCTGTTAAAATCACAGCTGGACAGATTTGAAATAAATCCCAGGAGAATGAAGCTGGAGAAGCAGCTACATAAAGATCATAGAAAGTAGGTCAACCTTGAAGTTCCACTAGATGTGGTATTAGTTAAGCAGGGCCATTTCACATGGAAATCTCTAGACACTAGTATATGTCTGACGGTGGTGTCGTGGCCAGGGCTGTCACTTTGCACCGTGTAGGTCCTGGGTTTGAATCCCTGTTTCTGCTATAGTTCGCTTGATCAAGGTGTTTGACGCAGTGAGAGCACCGTGTTGCTTAAAATGTTTTTGTGACGTTCCTTAACCGACACAAAAGTGTGAGTCAACAAAGGTGATGATAATCTATAATAAAGTTGTTCACTGGAGAAAGTATGTGAATGTAAATTGCTCCGGTAATTTTGGATCAAGTCAAATTGTAAGCAAACAATAAGAGTCACATGAAAAAGTCATTATTCACACATACGGTCTGAAACAGCTTGTCCTATTCGGGGGCGCGGGGAGCCGGACCCGGCAACACAGGGCGTAACGCTGGAGGGGACACACCCAGGATGGGACGCCACTCCATCGCAAGGCACCCCAAGCGGGACTCGAACCCCAGACCCACTGGAGAACGGGACCCGGTCAAACCCACTGCGCTACCACACCCCCCTAGTCATTATTAGCTCTTTCATAAAAAGATATAATATTTGTTTATGCATTTTGAAGTGTGTGTGGTCACTCAGTCAGTTTATAATGAAGTTCTTTTATCCAAGTTCTGCGTAATCTGGAGTTGGATTTTTTTTTGTTTTGTATCATCATGAGTTATGAAATTTTATCTTAATTGCACTGTTGCCATTTTTATTCACCATAAATTTGTAATTACTCTCAGATGATCTAATTAGGAGACTCATCTCTCAGGCTGTTTTTGTTTTTGCATTTGTTTTTAAAAACAACTTTGAGATGCCTTTACTATTGCAAAATGATAAAAATCAACTGAATTTCCAGCTCCAGATCAGGTTGACTTTAATTATGTGTACATGCAGTCCGTGCAGACTTTTTTTTTGTTAATTTTTACTTTTTTAATTTCAGATACGTATAAATAAATATGGAGCTATAGTTACTGATGCTATAAGTGGGAATAGCTCACGCATTTCCATTGCTGCTGTAATTATGGAGGATATTGTTATTTCAGGTGTTGTTAGTCTTGCAAACTCCAGATGTGAAGTGTACTACCTTTGTTTGGGTAACCCTAGTTGCACTTTTACATATTAATTATTGTTCACTGTAGACTAGACTAGATTTTCGCAGCGCCCTCATTACCTGCCAGGACACAGGAAAGGTCTAACTTGCGCCTCCTTGTTTCACGTCCGTGCCCTGCGTGAGAGCTGAGCTCCAGCTGGACGAGAGCACCACGGGCCTCGTCGGCCTGGCTCGAACCCTCAGCGGTCGCACGCCCGGAGAACGATGGCGAGACCTCAAGCGACGCGTTCCGCTTACGCGGTTCGCCCCGCGCCTTTCTTTCGACGAACAGCTGAGCGAAGGATGCTTTCATCACCAGCCTCAGTGGCCCGAAAAGCGGCGCAGCCTGCAGCCCGTGTGCTCGGCCCAGACGTGAACCTTCGCTCGCTGAGCCCCTGGGGTAGAGCCCGTCCAGGGGTCTCCGCTGCAGGGCACGCTCACAACGACCATGATGTAACACTGCCCTTTTCACTGTAATTTACAGTGACTCGGGTTCGTCGACAAAGAAGATCCGCCAGTTTATACTGTGGAAAATACCTTTTCATGATGCTGATTATGTTATTTGTGAAAAATGTTTAGCGCGGCGAAGACATGAATGCGATCTGATCTTCCTTGACTAAACCTGTTCTAGAGTGATGAGGAAATGTTCATTTTGAGCCAGCCTGCAAATAATCCAGTCGTTTAGTTCCACATTTTATCAAACCTAAATGTAGGAACTCGTGTCACCATAAATCTAAAGGAATAAGACTAGAAATTTGCAAGCTCAGGCTTGTAAGATGGATTTTTAAGGATTAGATATCTTTCGCTGTGTACAGTTCTCAGCCGAAAAAATCTCAGCACAAAGTGTCACAATACATTGAGATTATGGATATTTCACAGAGCGACTACCGGTAATGAACTGTAGTTCGCGAGACTCTCAGTTTTGCTCAGATAACAGAGTTTCGGTACACTTATTATTAATCTTTCCCGTAAATGTGTGATTTCCGTGACACGATCTCCTGTGAGAAAGTCCTCCCGAACTGCGCTCGAACACCAGCATTAGAGTCACACACTTTTGAAGGAATTTTGCCAAAGTGGCAGAATCCTACCCTAGTTCATCCTAATTTAGCAGCCCTGAAACGGTAGTCAGTTCTTTTCCGCTCGCATATGTCTATTATGAGCGCAAAATGGTTCGGTAGGTGAGTCCCTGCCTTTCTTCGCATTTTGACGAGAGTTTGCGTTCAGCTTGAGCTGCACATCTGTCATTCATGTCAAAAAGGCCAAAGCTGTCACGGGGAAGCCTCGGAAAATGTGAAATATAATCAGAGGACTTGCATGACGGCTGCGGAGTGAAGATCCCTAATTTACAGTCTTGCTCTTCTACCTATTAATAATTCACAAACGTACTTCAGATTATTCACATATTTCCTTTGTACAATAAACCACAAACACGGTGGGCTGCATAATTCTCCTAATTCAAGTCTGGAATTATAATATTACAAGCAGTTGTTTTCATTAGGCCTGTCTTCTCGCAAAAAAGGCAAGTTTCTGATCTGAAAAGAAATCCGGCTTGAAAATTAAAAACAACGTTATTTGATACTTGGGCAGAATAAAACAGAATTGACTTATTTATTATGCTTATGCTAAGGTGTTAGAGAACAATCTGTGAAAGCTGACCTGGTTTAAAACAGCTTTCGACGCTATAATTACAAGGTGACCCCTGGAAATATATATTGACGAAACGTGAGTGACAGTTATATTTCACAATAAGTCTTTCGGTCGATTAGGTCCACATTTTCTCTGCATCTGTATCTCTCCATCTGTTTGCGAGAAGGGCTTTTGTCTGCTTTGAGTTATATGTTGCTTTCGAACAAAGCATCTGCTGAATGAATAAATGTAAATGTGAGATTTAATTGTGTAAATTCATTTTTATTACAAAAGTGCAGTAGCCAGGTGGTTTTGGATGAGCAATGGGTCAAGGACAGGTGAGGGCAGCCCAGGGACAGCTGATAGCGTAGTGCTTAGATCAACCAATACGCTCTCAGTGACAGCCTTTGGATCCAAAGGTCGCAGGTTCGATCCCCCCTCCGACTGTAGTACCCTGGTACTTAGCAAGGTGGTACCTACCCTAATTGTTCCAGTAAAATTACCCAGCTGTATAAATGGATAAATAGTTGTGAGCTGCTTTGGATAAAAACATCAGGTAAATGAACAAGTATAAGGAGCATGGGTGAGATGTGTACAGTAGTACTGTAGTAGAAATGGTCACCACTGCACAGGTTTCACATCAGAATATAAAATGAACTTAGTGTCACTCTTCACCTTCCAGCCAATTTCTGGTAAGAATGAGTGTGCAGTGATTGAGGAGAAGCAGTGCTAATGCACTGGGGTTGCTGACCACTTCTTTCACTTTATTAGTGAAACTGCTTGAGAAAGAATATGTCTGAGTACTGTATTATTCATTGCTATTCACTTGTAAATTAGCATGTATTTTTTATATGTAATGTGTAGAAACGCTCAATAATTTACAGTCTCGGCCCTCCGGTCCTCAGAGACACGCTGTATATAAAAACACAGGAGCGAGCGTGACGCAGCCGGGGAGGTTTAAGGCCTATAAAATGGTATCAGCGGCTGTAGCTTTCTGAAATGTCCATTAACGTTTTCCTACCAAAGTACTCAGACCGAGTAATCAAGTTCAGCTCGGCGAGAGATTGGTGCCAAATGGCCGTTCTCCGCTGTTCGTGCCGTTATGGACGTGGCAGGACGCCGTGCTGGTAAAAGGGCTTTCTGACACCCCGTCCTTTTTTATTTTCCTGCTCACGAGGCCTGATTTAGAGCAAGGATGCACACAGATGTAGGCAGTTGGCCGCATCGTCCAGCACTGGCTGCGCTCACTACGTTCCATCTGGGAACGGTGCGGTGCACAGAAAGTCCACGTCCGCGTTCGCTTTAGAGCACATATTTAAATGAGTCCTTGAACTCCGGCACTCGATTGGTGAATTTATGTTAATAATTTGCGCCACATTTGCAACGCGGTTGAGTCTGCGTTTGCCAGCGTAGCAAAGACGCGCCTGAGCTCTCCCGATTTCTCCCGCATTATGCAGGGATGCATCTCAGTGCCCTGTTTTGCTAATTAAAAATGCAAAAGGAGCTGAATCAGCAAAGTAAAGCCACTCCGGCTTTTCATCCGCGGTGTTTATCCACACGTGCCTCTCACGCCTTTTGGATTTTCTTTCTTTCTTGTTCGACAACTTCGAGACCATGCAGAACATTTCATATCATGCACTTTGAGGCTTCCAGATTGCGTCTCTGGGGAAGGATCACGGATCACGTTTCTCTGGCTTGGAGGGGCCACGTGTCTCCGGGGAGGGACCATATATCTCTGACTGGGAGGGGCCATGTGTCCCTGGGTGGCGGTGGCCATCTATTTCCGGCTGGGAAGGACCAAGTGTCTGTGATCGGGAGCCTCAGTGTGTCTGTGTCTCTGTCTCTAACCATTTATGTGACGTGACAGATGAAGTTGTCAGAGGTTAACAGTTTTCTTATAACGAAGCTCTTTTCTTACTGCCCACTTCATACACTCCAGGAAGACAAAAAAAAAGCGCAAACAGGTAAAAACTTACCTGAAAGTGCCAGTTGTGCTAGATGACATGACATTAGGAATGATTGACTTGTTTACCGTGCCTTTTTACACTGATTTGGTAAATCATCGATTTGTAATCATGTGTTACGTTCAAACACTGCTCACAACACATTATTGATCGTAAGGCTGTGAGTAAAGTTGCTTATGACCGGCGGTCTGACAACTTCACAGAAAATGATACCGTAAGCATTTGTGTTTCAGGATCACACCACATGTAACTGAACTGTGTTTCCAGTGCTGTTTCATTTAGACCAGCGGTACAAACACGGCCTTTTCCAGAAATGCATCATACAGCAACGTTCACTGTCTCATCTCTGGTCTTCCACGAATCCTCACCATGTTTCCCCACCTCGGCTGTCTTGATGTGCATTGACAGGGCAGGAGAATTTTGCTGCTCCGATGGCCTGGCTCTGTGAATCTTTCCACTTTTCACTATGGTGCAAGTAGAGGAGCTTGCGTTTGGGGACACAAACTGTCTAGCAGAGAAGGAGAAAAAGCTGCAGTGTCATAACTCCAGTCTCCGTTTCTTCTCTTCACACATCTTGATGCTCGTAGCCTTTTTTCCTAATGAATTCCTAACAAAGAAGGAAGAATCTTTCAGGGAATGAGTTGCTTTACAGGACACGTTTCACAACATTTATTCATGTAGCTGATGCTTTTCTTCAAAGCAACTTACAATGTTAAGGGTACAATTATTAAAAGCCTACTATTATTCACCCAGCTGGGTTATTTTACTGGAGCAATTGAGGAGAAATACCTTGCTCAAGGGTACTACACCTGGAGGTGGGATTCAAAGCTGCTACCTTTAGATCCAGAGGAAGCAGCTCTAACCACTACACTACCAGCTGTCAATGAAGCACAGGAGCCAGAAAGAAAACAACTTAAATATGTCTTTTCCATAACAGTTAAGAGTGGAATACATTTGGAAGAATAGCTCGTGCCTTCCGATATCCTTGGGTCACGCAGGTGCGATTTTAACTGAGGGGACTTCTGTGCTCGTGGGTGAAGGTTGCAGCTCCACGTACTGATGCCGTGTTAGAAGCTCTACTATTGGTAGGTGTGTAAACCTGGTGTGTGTGCCCTCTCCTCGAGAACCACTTATGCTACACATTGGCTTCCACACGTGATGCAGTAAGGTACTATAATGGAAAAAGTAGGACAATGCATAGAGAAGATTAACTACAGCATTGATTTTGTTATTTTGATGTAATCCATATAATTTGGGTCTTTGTGGTTCTCTTGGCAGGCAACGGTAATGCCTCAGTCTTCTACCTGTCCCGCCACCATGAGCTATTTGCTCACTTCCCTTCCCATCCGTGCTTTTTCACCCTGAAAATAGCTGTCAGAAAAAAAGGGATTCAACAAGATGGACGGCACCAAGAAATATGAAATAGCACGTCCGTGGCAGCCTCACGCTTTCAGAGCGATCCACTAATGTGCCTTGTCTGATTAAATGGGTTCGCGAGATTTCCGCTGATTTACTCAGGCAATCATTTGGCTCCGTCCTCCCGGCTGAGCAAACGTAAAGAGCATCACCATACCTTGTTGAATTGTCAACGGCGACCGGGTAGTTCTCGGCACGCCAAATGAGGCACGATGACCTGTGAAGACCTTGCTGGCGAAAGCAGCGGCGGCTGCTTTTCTCTTGCGCTACGCAGCTCTCATAATGAGGAGAAGCCAAGTGGCGGAATACAAGGAACACAAACACCTTTAGCGTCTGTATATATTCAGAGGATGCAGTGAAAGTGGGGGTGCTGATAAATGGTTCTTGCGCCGCGTCGGAGTTATTTAACAGCACCTTGGCTAGTTTTCACAACGTGGTGACGGAACGTCATCGGGTCAGTCCTTTTCATAGAGTTCAGGGTGACGACCATGGCCAGCATTCCTTGTTTTTGTACTCTATGTTCTCCTTGTGTGGCTACAATAAGGACCCCTCCACCAACATCATTCCACTGATGTTCCCTTATAAGTCACCACAGAAATCTTTTTGCTGTATCAAAATTTCATATAGGAGAAAATGTGAAAAGTCCCCAGGGTTAGAAGCACGGCTTGAAATGAGTTGGAAAAGCAACTTTTAGCTCTTGTGCGCGATTGGAAACTCTGTGTCTGGGGGATTGTGAGACCTGGGAGAGTTCACTAGACCTTCTCATTATTCAGAATTCTTAAAAATCATACAGCTGGTTTGAATATCAAAGACAGAAGGCAGCATCGAATTTCAAGCATTGTTTACCCTGTGTCTTTTCCCGTCTTTTTGCCAGCTGGGTCCTTCGTGTATTGCGGAAGATCATTTAGTTATACAGTTTTTTTGTGTTACACATATACAACACAGGCTGACGTTGGATAGTCAGTCATAGCTGACACGCTGACTTCCGAATGGGTAGGAAGTACTGCGGTACGACAGAAAGGGGACGAGGATTAACGCAGCGTTAGCGTTCAATAAAGAGTCAGCACAGGTCCTTTTAAGTGCTTTTAAAATGTGGATTTAATTATATTAGACGGAGGTGAAGGGATGACGACTGGGCTGATCACATGGCAATATCGAAAGTGACTGTGAAAAATAAAATAGCGGTGCATATTTTATTTATGCATAATTATCGCCGAGACAAGCAAGCGTTGAAATTATACTTAGATCACACCGATCACACCTATATAAATTACTTAATGCATCTTTTCATTCTTTGTTACTATTTGTGGCATATTCAGAGATCCAGAACTAATTAACACATGGAGTACGACGCAAGGCAAGAAATGCATATATGCAGTTTTTCTGTCCCGTTTCTGCTTCGAGCGTTGCGTTACAAGATTTCAGTTCCTAACATTTTTCATTACGCCAAATAAAATCAGACGCACTCTTCGAAACAAAGAGAATTCTCTTTAAAAAAGTTCCTGACAGTTGTGCTAACGAAAGAGTATAAAAGCCATAAAGCCTCAGCGATTCAGGATACATGGCTTGTTGGAATAAAAATAGGATATGATACTGAGTGCCTTATGAGGCAGAAATATGATGCTTAAAAGATGTATCTCCATGTGAATGAGGATGTTCCTCTTTGATGATTTATCAGTTGTCACTGAGACAAGTGTGAAATGAGTGTTTATTTTTCCCTCTTTTCAGAGGTAAGGAGTGTGGACACGATGTGGACTTCATCATCACCACCCCGGCGCTGGGGGAACACGAGGGCCTCCTGGGTCGCGTTGTAAACAAATTCCAGTATCAAGTATGTACGCACGGACCGGCTTCATTAGAGACCAATATCAGCATTTCATAGCGCCTACTCTTCTTATCAATAATTTATTATATACCGGATCTGGTCAATATTAGTTTAGAGCTGATGCGTTTCTTCAAAGTGACTTACAACACTGAGGTACCTATAACAACTTGCTCATTTATGCACCTGGGTAATTTTGCTGGGTGAATTTTTTGGGTATGCGCTACAGTGGCTGCTGGGATCCGAACCAGTAACCTTCGTATCCGAAGGCAGGAGTTGTAACTACCGCCGCTCTACCGGTTGCCCTGTTGTAAACTATGCGTTCACTTGGAAAGTTCGTTTGGGTGCCGAACTTTGACCTTTCCTTCATCACACGTCTCTGAATCCTGATTCAAACTGTCCAAGCCTCTTGCAGCCTGAACGTTCAAGCGTCACAAGGGCACTTCGAGTTGATTTGTGCGGTCGTTCCACGAAACGGCCCACGCCGCACGCGGCCCACGCCAGACCGCGATGGAACCCGCGCTATTTCCGAACGGAAAGCCAGAGGAAGGAGTTGAACTTGGGGGAGAGGATTTAATGATGTGGGAGCGGGGCTCACTTTTTACAAGTGTGAAACACGGCTGTCGTGCGCTGATGAAAAGACGCGTCGAGTGCATATGAGCTGCCTTGTAATAAGGACATAAAGGAAGCCCCATACCTGGGCTCAGTGTCATCTCCCGCTTCTTATGAAGGCTTTCTTATTGAAATGTGGAACAAGGAGGCATTTTTAATGGAAGGTTTTTTTGTTCCAGCTAATATTCGAAGGGCCCCGTACAAAATCGGAGACCAAATCAATCTCGGCGGTCAGCCCTGCGGAATTAATGGTGGAGATGTATGCCCCTCGTCGCCACTTGCCTTCCCGGCAGTGCTCCTGCTGAGCTCTCAGTCGGTAGGCGGAAAAAAATGAAGGAAGCAGTTGATGAAGCGTTTGTATCGGGAGCTTGGCTGCGGGCTCCTCTCTGTCACGGCCAGGTTAAAAATAAACTCTGCCGCTGTTTAAATGCGCTTTTGTCTTTGCCTCAGATCTCCAGCTCGGCAGATAATTAGCTTTGTCCTTCGCGTCATCGTCATACCCCGAACAAATATGCACCCCCCCCCCACCCCCACCTCCACCCCCACCCCTACACTCCCCCAAACCTGCTGTTGTTCTCCCTCCTCTTCCTGTTGCGTGAAACTAGGTGGGGATTGGAGGTGAGCCGAGGACTGCCGCACCTGGGTGGGCGTCGCGGGATGAGAACTCTGGTGTGCGGAGTCGATGCTGCGGAATGTGACAGGTCCCGTGGCACAGGGCCAATGCAGTGATTAAGTGGAGGAAATAGAGGTTGAATTTAAGTCTCGTAACCTTGTCATCCCAGATCTCGCCCCTGAGCTCAAGAGACTGTGCTAAAATCACAGGCCTTTTCATAGGTCTGCAGGGAGGTAAAAATATGGAAAAAAAATCCAAATGTCCTTGTAAATGGACTCTGACTTTTTTGCGCTGCAAGGTTAGCTTTTCAGACTGTGAAGTACAATGATGAGATGGATACAGCAGGGGGAAAAAAAAGAGAAAGAAAAAACTTGCCAACACACATCAGAAATAATCCTTTGTAGCCTCAGTGATGCCGAATCTACGTGAAGAATATTTTGACTGCATCTTTTTCCTGTCCCTACAGTGCTGTAGAGTATAGAGAAATGCCTAGGACTGTAGGACTGCTGTTGACAGTAAGATAAGGAAACAATGTACGGCGTAGAAAAGAGATGTAAATTAGAAATGTATGGAACAGAAAGAGCAAATGAAGCAGCTAAATTTACTGAGATAACCAAGAGTCCGGATTACTCTTGCAGAGGAGAATGCAGAGTCTAGCCAAAAGGCAGCATAACCAGTAATCCAATATATTCTTTCATATCAGTGTTTGCACAGTCAAAATTTTAATGGCTCTCGTTATATTTTGCATATGTCTGTTGCTTGTCTACTGCGCAGCTCTAATTAGTTAATACAATTTCATGGTGGTATTTAGTGTTATCTTGCTCAATATGTAACAAGAAATTAAGCGTTTAAAACATAATTGCTATCAGGCTAATGTTCAGCATTGCTACTTGTGATCCAGGCTTTTTTATTCATTGTTGTCCTGTGAATTGGAACCCCATCAATCTCCGCAGTGATCAACACATTTCAACTTATTGCAGTCCTAGAAAAAAATCACTTTTCTGAACCTTTTTTTTTTTTTTTTTAACCTTGCTTAATTTGTAGATTTGCAGTCAATAAAGGAAAAACATAACTAAGAAAGAGTTTGCATTATCTACAGTCAGAGCAATTAATGGAAGCCCCACAAGCAATGCATTTTTAGCATCACCGCAAATGACTTGCTGCATTTTCAGTAATCAGTCTCAATATATTTAGCAAAGCTCCAATCAAAGGAATTGCAGTTCAAATGCATTCTGCTAAGCATGCTAATCTTCAACTTGAAGGGACTTTAAATCTTCTTTTCACGGTCACAGTGAATGTGGCATTTCGTCAGAGTGGTTTTTCCATCTCCACGGCTGGCCGTGTCCTCAGGGGCCAGGTAGGATTGGTGGCTGCAGTCTTCTCAGCTGTTTGTGGCATTGCTTCAAAAATAAAATAAACTAAAATGAAGTAAAATAAAATAAAATAAAATAAAATAAAAGGCTGACCTTTCAAAATTTGCCCCAGATACCTCCCTTCCTACTTCCTTTTGAAAAAAAATCACTTTTCAGCCAGGAGTGGATTATCTCCCATGCTGTGTCAGTGTTTGAAGGCAGTCCTGGTAATTCCGTGTCGGCAAACAGCTTCCTGGAGATCGGCATGCTCTGAATATGCATAACACTACCTGCCTGAGAACTGATTACAGTTAGCCCTTTTTTTCCTAAATTAACATTGAACTGCATTGACATGATTCACCTTCGAGAGAGAGGGTGTAATCACTGCAGTTCACTAATCGCGTTGTTTACCTGTTAGTTACCCTTGGGCTCCAGTGGTTATATTTAACTTAAAGCAATTAGTCACACGAGTGCACCGAATCCATTGCTACACTACCTATAAAATTCGAAAAACACAATAATATATAGACACGGTGAAAGGGCTTCATAAATACGTTAAAAGAATCCGAGTATTTGCATTTTATACATCTGCCTGAATTACTGTTGAAATAAAAGTTTCTTTAGTCTAGAAAAAGGTGTATTTCGTTTGTCAAGAGAAGACGTGAATATTTTGTACCGCTTGCGAAAACCAATGTGTTCGAAATATGAGAAATGTTTGAAGAACGGCGTTCCTGGAACAGCTCCTCACTTTGCTATCTGATTTAGGTCTAACATTTATCTGAAGGAAAACGTTCTCCGCGACCGAGGATGAAAGCCATACCTTCAGTCATGAGCTGTGGGATCTAAGATATTCTGTCTTTACACTGGTAAATGGTAATTATGTGTCAAGGCGAGAAAGGAGACTGGGCGACTCCTGCTACCTTTGAAAAGGTTTCACAGTGAGCCGAGGGCCTCCGGCATCTCGCACGCAGATCTATCTTGTCATTTATTAATAACTCTATCTCTCCTTTTTCGTACTGCACTCAGGGGGGAACTGGTGGCCTTAAGAGCGAGAGCTACAGAATGACAGGCTAAAAGTGACTCTCTGACTGAAGCGCGGTATTCGGCTATTAAACAAAGTTGGTTTCTTTAATATAACAAGGAGCGAGGTGCCGCTCGCCTTGTAATTACTGCTTTGTTCAAACAGGCGCCTGTGATGTATGGCCTGCAAAGGGAGCGCAGTAACCCAACAATTACAGCAGGATCAGGAATTAAACAGACAATTTGTAATGCTAATGACCACGGTGCTCGAGAGGAGCAGAATAATAATCGCAGGCTGAGGCCCGCAAGAAATCAATTTGAGCCTTCCGGGGGTCTCCGGTCAATGGGCGGTCGTCCCCTCTTCGCGCTCATCTCTTCTCGACAGCGATTCTCGCTTCCCGGGAATTCCGCACCGCCAGGACGCCAACTGGAGCTACGTTCACGCAGAAGAAGATTCCCGTGGAAGGATCTCGAAAGGTTATAATTTAGTTGGGATTTCACACCAAACCATTAGTCTCAATAATGTCTAGTGTTTGTAAAGTACTCCACTAAAATTAGACCAGTACAAATTTCAAGCAGCTGGTTTTCAAGATAAATTCCTTCTGCTACCTTAAGTCCATGGCAATTAAGTATTTTATATGATTAGATAATAATATCCTCTCAGGTTAAAGTAGTCTTTGTTATCTCTCAGGGGTTTTATGAGTCTGGAAACCAGGCTTGGAGTCAACCTACTGTAATTAAGATAGCGAATTATAACAGAATTCATGAGCTTTAATAAAACATATTCTTCAATATTTTTTGGGCCTAACAAAACTAAATGATTGGCCAGTCATGTAAAAAATATTTGATTTCATTTTAGGGGCCACTAATTTGTGAGGTATCAAAAACAGCATACCTGATAATTGCTTTGTAGGAAGTAATTTTTTTTTCTTTTAATTTGTGGTGTTGTGTAGAATTAAAAATGAGTTAAATGTTAAGCATCAGAACATAAAGCTGATTCTGAAAAAAATGAGTAACTGGTACAATAACTGATTAAGTACATTATAAATGGTTTGCAATAAAATAACAAAACATTTGCACTCCCACTGGAAGTTAAATTTGCTGTTAAATGAATTAATTTGATTAATTTGATTAAAATGAATTTAATTTCAAGTGAATTTGCCGGTACCAATACTACACCTTACAAATTGATGCAAAAATAGCAAAGTGTCTGTGCTTTAAGTGACTTAAATAGTATAAGAATTTAGAAAGCGTTTTGTGAGATATAATAATAGCATAATAGAACATAAATATGTGAGCTTAGGCCAACATCCCACATACTGTAGCAACCGTCATCAGACCCTGCGATGTGAGGGTCACGGGAACCCGCGTTGTGAGGTCATTGTTCTGTGCCCTTTCGGAGGGACTGGAAATCACAGTTTCCATCTACTTTTCTTGTCTTGGGTCCCTCACTAGAGGAGCACGCTTTACCTGTCACTCAGCACTAGAGAATTCCTCTCGTTTTGGAGACTTGCTGTTCTTGTAAAGTATTCCTACCTGTACATTTTTTATCATAATGTCTGCCGAATGAATTAATGCTTCTGCTTCCACAGGATATCTTCAACAAGGGTAAATGTCTACTCTTATGATTGACCTGTCTGTGTTCTTGAAGGGCATCCTGCTCTACCATGAGCACCAGGAGTCCACCTTTGATTTGACGAAGCTGCCCAGCCGGAGGTTTGAGGCCATGG
This sequence comes from Scleropages formosus, assembly GCF_900964775.1. NCBI lineage: Eukaryota > Metazoa > Chordata > Actinopteri > Osteoglossiformes > Osteoglossidae > Scleropages > Scleropages formosus. The sequence goes on along the minus strand of NC_041813.1, from coordinate 1,391,777 downwards.
ATCACTATGAAAAGTGCTTCCTGGTCCTGAAGCTCAAGAGGGGCCTGGTGGAAATGGACTCACAGATGGACGATGCTGCCCAAAGACAGTGGAGGGCGGTACGTGTGGACCTGGTGGTTCCACCTATCACTCACTTTGCCTTTGCCCTTCTGGGCTGGACTGGCTCCAGGGTATGAATCTATACCGGCGTCTTCCTTACACCGATACAGAACATTTTCTAAACATATACAAATACCCTTGTGTTTACGAACCATCATGAAAGCCTAACAATGTTTCTGGCGTACGGAGGTGGGTTTTCACATTTTGATGAACGAAGAGGAGGGAATTTGAAGGCCTCGGTGGAAACTCATTCCATCACCGTGGAGCCACGATAGAAGCAGAGCTGAGTGTCAGCTGCATAACAGCAGGAAGAGAAACAGCAAGAGGATATTGCAGTGCCGGGAGATTTAATTAAAAAACCAAGAGCAGAGCCGACAGTGATTCCTGTAGGACCCCTAAAGATAAGTCCCATGGTGAGAGAAGATGCTCACCAGGCGACCTGACAAGATGTATGTGAGAGGTACAACTCACTCAGCTGAGGGCACCAAGAAAGGTTAGCACTAGTTAAAAGTGTCATATTGTACAGAAGGGTCCAGGAGATTGGGGAGAGAGGACAGAGAGGCTTCTGTAGGAGAATGGAGAGCCTTGGTAATATCTGTGTGTCGAGTTATGGCTCTGATGCTGGACGGCCGGTGACTCAAGAGTTTCTGAGACACGGGGAGGGAACTGATTTAGGGACTCGATTACTAGCAACTCAATAGGGTTTCAGAAAGAAAGACAAGAAGGAAAATTGCTCTGCACTTCTGAACATCTCTGGAGTCACAGATGGACAGATGGAAAAAAATGTAGGTCTTTGATAGGTGTAGATGGTTGTCAATCAGAGTCAGAGGCCAGAGAAAAGATGAGAGAACTGACACTGACCGGTTGGTGAGAACTGGTTTCTGGTTGTGTCCTTCGTCAAGGACGGTGGAATAATAACCAATCATAAGGGTGGATGTAGTGTGTGGGTTTGGTAGAGAGCAGTTCCTGTTGACTACCAGCATTTTACTGCAAACTTTACTACTGCAGAGGAGATTCCTAAGTGTAGTGTTGAGGCAGCTCTGGATTTACGATGCGGTAAATCAATAAATCGGTTCAGGTATTCACAGCACGGTTCCGTCACCCGCCAGAAAGACAACGCCTGGTCCGGAAAGTCAAAGGCCAGGGCCAGGTGGGGGCGGCTGAAGGAAGACAATAGACAGCTGTTTGCTTAGGCAGAGGCTGAGCTGTAAATATAGTCATTAAATTTTAACACTGGAAACCTTTCTCACACCTTTTTTGATGTGGAATGTTTTTATTTATAGTGGAATGTCTTCTTTGTTTACGTGGTGTTCAGTATTTATTGGTAAATGCATGTAACGCATTTCACAGTTTTGAAGTGATTTGTGCAAAAACAAGCCAGCGCTACTGCATCTTAACTGTCACCAATATAATATATTTGAAGACCCTTTTTTCATGCTCTGGTGCGACACCAAAAACGGGATAGAAGCACCGATAGAGCAGTTTGATCTGAGCTCAGGAAAATATTTGACTTTTCTCTCTACAATTTCAATATGTAACATCAGTCTCCTTCACGACTTGCCTTCCGGACAGTGAATCTGACGAAATAATGAGCATTTTCCGAACGCTGTACCTGCAGCTTTTAGCCCGGTAAAACAACGTGAATGTTTTTTGCCACCGTTTGCCAAATTCCTTGACTCGCATCACAAAAAGGTGAATCCTCTTCGAAAACAACGGACATTTTTCTGTTTTCAATATGCCTTTCTAGATTATAAGAAAAGACAAAGTTGTACCTCCTGATTTAAAGCCTTTAGCAAGCAGAAAAGGAGGAAAAGTGGAAAAACAAGGGAGAAAAGGCGGCGACATGGAAAATTTTGTAAGGCACCAGTCGGATGTCTTTCGAAAAAGATACGGGCGTGGGATGAAATGACTCTGTTTGCCCGCGTCAAGGACATCATGTCAAAGTGGTCTTTTGGGCGTGAGCAGTAATTGCGGTACATCCCTCTGTGCATGGGGGAGATATCCCACAATCCCCTGGGGCAGCGAGGGCACTGCTGGCTGGGTGACAGAGCCCGCGCGCTCCGATTCTATGATTAGATGTCAGACGCTCGTGAAGCCGTGCTGGGGGAACATGCGGAGGTGGTTGTGGGAGGAAAGCAGGGAGGCTGTTGTCTCGTGCTGTCTTGCTGGAAAGTTTGAGTCTGGATCCCCTGAGAGATCCCATCTGCTACTGTACATCCCACAGACTGATTGTCCCGGCACAGGAATCCTTCACACTGCATAAAAGAAGCATTCTTACAGTCTTGGAGCGGCATTTATAGACATCTTGTTGCATTATTTATGTGCTGCACAGTTGTCATTTACCACTTCTGTGCCTTTGCCACTTTATTTGTTCATTTCAGCTCATGGAAGATGAGTTAAAACGTACAAGGTCGCGGTGCGCAGATGCTCACCTCTACGCTGCTGTTACGTACGAAAGGCTGTAAGCAAAGCATCGGCCTGTACAACGCGGGAACAATAGGATAGAACTGAACAGTATGACACCGCAAGTGGAACGATTCATTGTGTCCCATTCAAGCAGCAGAAAGGGGATTTCAATAAACGTGAAAGGAGCTGGTATCTACATACATTTACACTATCAAACACGTAGGTGATTTTACACATTTTTATGCCAGGATATTTACTTAAGCAATTCAAAGCGAAAATTTAAGAGGAATTCCATTCATTGGAGTATAAACAGGTAAAGTTCACTGCACTAAATCTTATTTTGTATTGCTTTTATCCGTCAGCAAACGTTTTTAATGTACGTTGTGTCTGCTCTGCCACACTCTGAACGGTTATGTGTTATTGGCACCATATTTGGTCAAATGAGAAGACATACAGCTTCCCTCAGGCTTGTGTCCAGTGCTGCCAGGATAGTCTCCAGTTCACCGCAACCCTGATCGGGACAAGCGGTTATTGAAATTGGATGGGATGGATGGATGGATGGATGGATGGATGGATGGATTGGAAAATGTAAAACACATTTACCTCAGATGAATAATCTGGTTAAGTCTTGTTCTTCTGTACATGTTGTCTTGCTGCTGGTATTCAGCCTCTTCCTGCATTCAGTGAGATCTGCTTTAGTATTTTTTAAAAAGTGGGCTTTGAGATAAACTCTCCACGCATTTTATGTATATTATCTCCACTGAATGCAATCAAAAGAATCACTGGAACTGAGTTTTCTCTTTTTTAAGCTGTTAGTTATAGTCTCAGACATGCGAAGTGGGTGGACTATTTTAAGAATCTCATTTCAGTGTTGAACTTTTGAAGATTATCACCGACAAAAAAGAAAAACAAATTCATCCTGACACCAGGTTTCATTCTATTTAATTTCTCTTCTTGCTTTAGCAGTTTGAGCGAGACTTGAGAAGATTTGCCCAGCATGAACGGAAAATGCTGCTTGACAACCACGCTCTGTACGATAAGACCAAGGTAGGACTGAGTCTCACTCCTCTGTGTGCTTTGTGTCTTAATCAGTCCTCCAGATAAAGCCATTGCTCTGAGGGAGCGCATGCAAATTGCCTCTCACAAGCACCACGCGCTGTTTGTGCTTCATTATGGCACTCTTGAACACTTGTACTAGTTTCTCACCCATCTACCAATGACAATTACAGGACAGGACAGAACCTGTCCCGGAAGACCACAGTGTGTGTGTGTGTGTGTGTGTGCGTGCGTGCGTGTTGATTCCATATACACACTCAGCTGGGCCGCTTATTACCCATCTGAGCTTGTTTAAACTCCTCCTTCACTGCTCTGGTTGGTAAAGACAAGTGGAAATTCTGCACTGTGACCCGTTGGGACTCGGGTTGCAAGGTTGACCATGTATGGAACATCGGTGAGATACACGAAAGCCGAGTACAGCGTAAGGATCACAGTGCAGGTTAACAGTATGGAAAGTCTGTGTTGGGCTTATAACAGCAACACAGTTTCAATGTCCTCTGATTGACAATAATATTACAATAAAGGACGGGGGGCTCGGCATTTCAAGAACAACTCAACGTTGGCAGCTCATCTGTCCGCTATCGATAAGCGCTTCTGCAGTAGAGGGTAAAGGAGGTTCAGAGACTCTCTTGGAAGCACAGGGAGTGAGGCAGGGTGAACTGTGGGTACGCAACAGTGCACTGTGGGGCAGATCCCCCAGAGGAAACACACGCAAACATGGGGTTAACGCGCCAACTCTGCACAGGTTGAGCCTAATTTGAACTCATGTCCCAAGACACAACCCAGGAGCCTTGGGTACCTTCGCTACCTGCTCTGCTAACATGCCGCCCCCTAGAAAAGATATCTCAGGATGTTCAATATGTACGCTATGTCTAATGAGGCCATTCAAAGTGATTTAGAAATATTAACATTTTTTTAATTTGCTGTTCTTTGTGAGGGGGTGCGGTGGCGCAGTGGCGCAGTGGGTTGGACCGCGGTCCTGCTTTCCGGTGGGTCTGGGGTTCGAGTCCCGCTTGGGGTGCCTTGCGACGGACTGGCGTCCTCTCCTGGGTGTGTCCCCTCCCCTCCGGCCTTATGCCCTGTGTTACCGGGTTGGGCCCCGATTCCCTGCGACCCTGTATAGGACAAGCGGTTCCGAAAATGTGTGTGTGTGTGTTCTTTGTGAAGATTCGTGGATTCGGTTGTCTATAAATAATACAACCATATGTAATCTGACAGAAATGTAGATATATAATTTACACATTATCTACAGGTATTCACCAATTATTTACTTGAAAATGTGGCTTTGTGTAATTTTTTTAATTGCCACGTGAACATGAAGTCTGAAATTTGATGCAAAAAATAGTCGATAACTCCTCCTTAGTCAAAAGACAGGAAAAAGCAACCTGGAGTTACACAATCACATTATTTGTCAAGTATTTTATGACTTGCTTAATATCAGGGTAAATAGGAAGATTTAAGGCCACCGGTTTCCATGTACTGTTTATTCCTCTGGAAAAAGGGATAACTTGCTTTTTTCCATAATTTCTCATTTTCAAAGCTCCCACTGTCTTCTGCATTACACATTTAAATGTAATAATACTTAAAAAAAAAAAAAAAATTCAACCAAGGGCATCTGTCATTTTCTGCTTTATTCACAAGTGCTGACAGGACCTGGCTGTCTGCAGTGACATGACATCAAGCCTGACATTTGTTTTGCTCCGAGAGCCAAAATCTGTGCGATAATCCTTCCTGTCATTTGAGGGACAGCTGATAGCAGACAATGTCTACAGCTGCTGAGAGCTGAAATTGAATCATTTGGATTGCATGCTGAACTTTACCTGACACAAAGGTGGTCTAAAAGGACAGCGCTACACTGGACCCAGTAGTGGGGAACTGGGGGGGAGGAGGTGCGTGAATGGAAAAAATGCTTCATGTCTGTGTATTTTTCCTTTTCTTGTCACATGTACTTCATCTACGTACTGCTCAGTTCCAAGTAACAAAGCTCTCAAACTGATTTTTTGCGACTAGAGTAACAACAGAGTAAAGTCAGTTACTCTGTTTACACCAACTCAATACATGATGCAGAATTTTAGTGCAATGGCAGAGCTGGGGTATTGGGGTGACAGCGCAATAGGGGGGTTAGTGTTAGGTCAGCCTTCGGCTCATATACATATGGCATGCAGAAGTGATGAGGGGAGTTTTTGGGCAGGACCAGGGCAACCCTAGAGCGCAAGACGGGTCTCATGGATTTTTGGTGAGTTGACAGCCTGTCAAAACACGGTCCATGTTACCCGTCTACAAAGCAGTCAGGGTCACAGCCCCTAGCTCAGCTTCTTGACAGATGCCTGAGAGTCAAAAAAGTTTCTCTTCTTCTATCAAGCCTCAGACGCTGTTTATTCAAACGCAAGGGCATGAAGGCAACATGTGACAGCATTCCTCAGCGATGCACAGACCATAAGCTATTCGCATCAAGAGAGACACAGTATGCGGCGCCTTTGCAATATTCAAAGCTATCCTTTCTCTCCAAATCTTGAGATTAATGCTTTTTGTAGCTCGACCCTCCCCCAACACAAATCATCCATCCATTCTTTTCATTTGTTGGACTCAAGGTCAGCTAATTACTTACAAGGTTATTTTGTAATGGAATCCTTTAACATAGTGGCCTATTTGGAAGCTCACATTTACCATTAGAGATTTAATTAAGGTAATGAAGATCAATTAAGCCTCTTGGCTAAAGGGATGCTTTAACTTGCAAAGACCATTGAATCTGGCCGTCCATCGTCTGTCTCAGGACAAGACAAGTGGTCTCTGTCTCTATCTACCCATTTGTGGTCCGGATGAATTAATTGGACAAGTGTGAACATATGGTCACAGCTATGAAGATAATAGCACTTCTAAGAATTTTTTTTATTAAAAAAAAATTTTTAAAAAAAGAGTAATATATTTGTGTGATATTCATGGGAACATACTGAAAGGGAAAGGGGGTGCGGTGGCGCGGTGGCGCGGTGGGTTGGACCGGGTCCTGCTCTCTAGTGGGTCTGGGGTTCGAGTCCCGCTTGGGGTGCCTTGTGGCAGACTGGTGTCCTGTCCTGGGTGTGTCCCCTCCCCCTCCGGCCTTATGCCCTGTGTTACCGGATAGGCTCCTGTTCCCCATATGGGATGAGCGGTTCCGAAAATGTGCATGTGTGTGTATACTGAAAGTGACTGTGCAGCAATAAAGTGAATTTTTCTCACTTTATTTGCAGAGAATTTAAATTAATAACGCAATGCATTAAAGAAGAGGAATATCTTGCACGATGCAAGAAATAATATAAAAGAGTAACTGGCTTAATTTCGCAGAACAATATCTTCATTTCCTCTAACGGTATTGGCCTCAAGCAAAATATTGACTATGACAACACTTTTGAACCTGATACTACTCAACACAGCTCCCTACTATAATCATGTATTCTCTGAAGCTCAAGCTTTCCTTTTTTAAACTGAGTTTAATGTATTATTGCCAGGGTTCACAGTGTTTTAGGTCTTTGTCCCACCTGTCTGGGTTTTAAATGTGAAGGTAAACCATTGACAAGAGCGTCCTTTGCTGTACATCTCAAGGTATCTCATAATTAATATGTGTGGTGGGGTGATGAATGGGGAGCACGATGAAGCTCATCGGTTGCTGACATACAGTGTCCTCCCAGAGCAGAAGTGCTTCAGGACCTGTCCAACGGCACACACCAGGTTGGAGAAAAACTCACTTGCGTGTTACCCTTGAAACTTTCTGCGCGTGTGTGTGGTCTGCGTGTGCATGTGCGTGTGTGTGTGTTTCTACGAGCGTGTAGGCAGTGCCTCAGAGCAAAGCATAACATAATGATTAATGACACCCTGGTCTGGGTGGTTTAAGTCCTTGGTACCAACATGTGTCCTGACTGGGGCAGTTGCCTCTGCGAGAAAATTAATATTCTTTCACCTGCAGCCGTACTCCTTGTTCACTAGAGTTTCACAGCTCAGTTTCACAGTCATCGCTGAAAAAGCCATTAGTATGCTGCTTCAAATGGATGCACACACTATATTCGCACTATAGTACACTTTCTAAAGTTATGCCTTATGTCAAGAGCACGTAGAACTGTCTAGCATTTTCTCTTAAAATTAAATTTCTGCTTGATTACAACGTATTTTTCGTTTTACTCAATAATGCTCCGGTATTGACCTGTCCGGTTACGTACACCTGAGCGTGCGGCTTCATGTGCTTATTGGATAGTGCACAATGTTCAACATATTAAAACGTACCAAATGAATGAGCTAAGCTGACCGCTTGATTCAGAGATTTCTTCTCAGCTGGGTCATGGACCTCAATTAATCAGAGTCCGAAAGTGTATTGATAAAGCCGGCTGAAGGTCCTGTGTATTAAAAATCTACAGCATCATGTTTGAAAACTGACTATAAGTAAATTGTACTTTGTAAAACTTAATAAGCTTTTAATTTCACGGATTTTACCCAGGAGGCTGTGTTCACTGTTAGCATTAATACGGGCAACATGGTTATTAAATAGGTTCCTTCTCTCGTTCACTATTGCTCAAGAGGTAAAGGACCACTTGCTTTAGTTCATCGATCTCTTTAGTTTTTGCCATCACTTACTTCGTCATTTTAGTTGTATTGACTCGCTGTCATTCTGTCCATGGAGAGCAATCAGGTAGTGCTGATCAGTCAATGTTTCTCCATCGAGTGAGATGCCAACTGCTGCTCAATGAGTGACATTTAAAAGTTCACTGAGTCCTGAATTTACAAACGCAATCGGGAAAAACGGAAATGTACAACGCCGGAAGCCGTTCGAAACTCCGTTTAGCAGTGAACCCAACCAATATTTCACAAACGAAAAATACTTAATAACACAAACGTCCCTGCATTTTTTTACTGGTTTTATAAAAAAGAATACGTAAAAACAAACATTCTGGAAATTGTATGAGCAAAAAAAATGCATTTAGAAGTAAACTATGACAAATTTGCATCACAAGGACTCAGCTTATGCTGTTTCCATTTCTGTTCATCACAGATGTTTCCCACAAGAAGTACCACACAGGTGTATGTCAAGTGGCCCTGCTATGGTTTGCGCGGAGCAATTCCTTCATAGGAATTACTCATTTAAAATGTTCAGCTGTTTCGGTGAATAAAACAGCGGCTAAAAGCCACGCAGATGCTGCCTAAAGCAACAAGACAAAATTTATTGACCACTAAAGGATGCTGTGCGCCGATGGAGGCAAAAGCGTTCCAAAAAAATGCGCTTGTGTGTGCAAAAATGTATCTATAAATGTGTATTTGTCATAACTGAAAGATTTCTGATGTAAATAAGTGTATGCTAATCAGGTTAATCGTGAGAAAGGTCAAAAAGTTATTCGAAGAGCGGAGTGACGGTGCAGAATGACGGGGAAGGAAATAGTTCAGACTCTTTGTTGAACTGAGGAGACATGAAGATTATGCAGAAGAAAATGCATTTTGTTTCGGTGAAGTGTTTCACTCTTTAAGCAAATGGACTCTTAGGCTGTTTCCTGCTCAGATTGGATTTGTATGCCTGGACCACTTCTATTTCATCTGTTGGGAACAAACTTAGTCAGCTAATGAAATCTTTCTTCATTTGTAATTTTTTTGCATTAACAGATGCTTTATTGTGAAATTGTCTGTAAAAAACAAATAGTTTCTTAGTGTTCAACCATTTGTGCTGCTGAATTGAGGGTAAGAGTTCAAGTTCTCTACATTTCTCCTTTTTTGGGGTCTTATTTGTTTCCCTTGAATCTCGATAACGATTATACACTTATTTACATTTTCATTAAGGCAACGGCCTGAATTGCCTTTTCTTTCTTGCGCGAAAAGACAGGTTACTTTTGGGCCCAGATCCGTGAGCGGAATGCGCGCCCACCGTCCTGCTTAAATTCGCAGCGGGAAGTCTTTGGTGCGCTTACCTCCGACACGTTTCGCGGGGACAGACGGCTGGGCAACAGCAGCGCGATTCTCAGAGGTGCCGTTGAACCGTTTCCCTCTCTTCCCACCTTCCCCAGCTGGCAGCGATGAGGTCAAGGAAAAGTAGAATTGAAGTTAAAATGCATTCTGATGATTCCGGCACTCATGCTCGGTGCACCTGCGTGGCGACGAAGGCGGGCAGGGAGGAGAAAAAGGGACAAAGCCTCTGCATTGCACAATTCGGGAAACAATTTTCGGCGGAAGTCCGAGCTTCCATTTATTTTCAGGACCTTCAATTAGATTGAGTACACAGCTTATACGTTACTTTGCGCTACAGTGAAAGGTGTTGAAATCATATGGAAATATTCATAAAGAGAGCGCAGCTGAAGCCACCAAATCCCATCAGCATCGGAGCACAAAGGGCTAATGCGCTGCCCTCTATTTTCATATAAAGGAACTCGCTTATTTCTTTAGCGTCAAGGTTACAAATGTTGGCACCCACTAGGCTTTCAAAGTGAATGAGCTTCCTTCAGGCTCCGTTGCGCTGCTCTTTTCAGTAATCACAACCGGCTGTCTTCGATAGCTCTTCGGCCCACGGACGCCGGCTACTGTACGTGGGGGCTTCCTTTTATTTGCACCGTGGGTTCGATGGTCCGATGATCAGTCCAAGGCCAAGCAGGTCAAGCTCTCTCCCCTGGAGAAGGGGCCCCGAGAAGGACTGGGTCAGCCATGAAGGTGCACACATCTGCCTACAAGCGGTGCGTTTCCATCTGACGTCAAGTGCGCATCGTTGACTGAGACCCCACGAAACGGAAGGTTAAAAAAATTACCATAAGTTAATTACGACCAGATTAAAACCTGTTGAAGGCTACTGTTAGAGGAAAGTTTTCCGGAGGTTTTCCTTTGGATGATGAAGAAGAAAAGCACAAAAGCAAGTCTGTTGGATGTTATTTGTTTGTTCATTCGCTTAGCACTCGTTTATTTGTTTATTCGTTTAGCTAATGTTTTTCTCGAACAGAGTAGCTCACGATGTTAAGCCGCCTATAATTATTTACCCATTTATACAGCTGAGCAATTTAGTGCAAATAGCAGGCTCAAAGGCGTATAGCTGGGGGTCAAACGTGTAAAACCTCTGGATCCAAAGAGGCAACTTTAACCGGTATATTGGACTCTCGAGGCATTTGAAGATTCAGGACCAGGCAGTAAGTTTTGATTTTGGTTTCATACCTTATTTTCATCAAAATCTGTCATTGTTTACATTACTCCCTGGGCATATTATTTCATGACATAATTGGTGAACACACAAAGTATACCAAAACATATTTAAAATCAAAATTACAGCTGTTTTATTAATAGAATCTTAAAACACAATTTATGCCTATATTGTTAACAAATGGAACATCAAAACAGTTTAATGCCTTTAATGCTTTAATTCGTTTGCCTTGCTATCCGGGGGCGCAGTGGCGCAGCGGGTTTGGCTGGGTCCTGCTCTCGGGGGGGGGTCTGGGGTTCCAGTTCCGCTTGGGGTGCCCTGTGACAGACCGGCATCACGTCCTGGCTGCGTCTCCTCCCCCTCCAGCCGTACGGCCTGCGTTGCCGGGTTAGGCTTCAGCTCACCACGACCCTGTTTCAGACAGTGTGCGTGTGTGTGTGTGTGTGTGTGTGTGTGTGTGTGTGTGTGTGTGTGTGCGCGCCTTGCTATCGTTAATGTTAATAGCTAATGCACCTCATGTTCAGTATCCAAATAATGTATGTTACACTCTATAAATAATTGCACACACAGGTATGCAGGACCATTCTAAATAACACGGCAGTTTCAGACTGACCACGTTTATTTCCCTTTTTGGGAAATTCGGCATCAAATTGGAAACAATTATTCCTGTTGCATAGTTGAGTTTAAAGTGGTCTACAGCAAAACATCGGTGAACTTCCGAATGAGCGTCAGGCCCACACGAGCTAACAAGAGCCTACAGCCTCCGCTTCCTCTCGGGCTGTGGGGGACGGCAGGAAATGTCTGTCATTTATAATAAACATTGTTGCTCACCTCCGTCCTGCCCTCCAAAGGCTTCCCGCTACCCGAGGAGCTGTTAAGTGTGCTTCACTAAACTCTGTCCGGCGCCGTTCGGAGGCGGGAAGTGCGGCCCGTAAGGCACTGTCTCAACGACCCTGTACGTCACAACTCGTCCAGGACAGGATAACAAGGTCAGGACATCGGTAGCTCCCCTTTTTCCACACACAAGGTGGATAGTAAAACGTTCCTCCTCTTTTTCGGTCCATATTGGTTGAAAAAAGTCTTCCCCAATCACAGCGACCTATTTTCAACGTTCGGACTGAGCAGCGGAAAAGCTGACTTCGTGAACGGTTACTTCATGAAGGGTGGCACAGCGGTGCAGCAGGTAAAGAAAATGTCTCATGGACTGTGAGTTCACATATCCAGCACAGCATTTGTGGAGTTTCCCTGCTTCGGGTTCATGTTTGTCTGATGCTTTTTCTCCCAAAGCAACTCACAGCATTAAGTTACTGACAATTATTAGCCCATTTATACAGCTGGGTAATTTTAGGGTAAGTACCTTGCTCAAAGGTACTACATTTGGAGGGGGGGGGTGTGAACCTGCAACCTTTGGGTCCAAAGGCAGCACTTCGAGCCACTACACCAGGAGCTGCCCATAACTGTGTCCTCCCACAAACCAGAGAGATGCTTTTCTGTGTGTGTGTGTGTGTGTGTGTGTGTGTGTGTGTGTGTGTGTGTGTGTGTGTGTGTGTGTGTGTGATGACCATGTCATAGACTGATGTCCTTTCCAGTCGGTACCCTGCCTCATGCCCTATATATCAAGGATGGGCTCCAATGTCCTGAATAGCAATGCATATTTACACATAATGATTTTTTAAATGCTTTGACTATTCATAATTCATATGGTGAAAGGAAGCATTTATTCATAAATGAAATATGGCAGAATTTTATTTCTGAGACTTCTCTAATGAAACAATATGGACTTGTAGAGGTTCGTTCTCCGGAAGGGCGAGCGACACACGACTGACAGGAAGTGCTGAGAAATGTCTCTTGACACCCACCGAGCACATTTTCAGGTGTGGCAAGAATTCCGGAGTGATTTCAATTCAGGAAGTGAAAGTAATATTCATGTGATGCGAATTTATTAGTATTGCTTTTCTTTGAAATAAAGGAAGAAGCTCATGCTTATTTGAGATGTTTCACATAAGAAAGACAAACAACCGGCGAAGTGTAGGGAAGCCGTCACGTTGCTCTGACCGAGTCACGCAGGATTGCTTTCTCTCCAGGCTGATTAGAGATACGATCTGCCTGCAAAATACAATTGTTTACTCTGGAGGCTGTTGCTCCATTTCAGAGTGAAACCGGTTTTAAGGCAAGCTGTGAAAAATGACCTTCTCGTAAAATAAAAACACTAAGCTCAGATAACACGTCTGCGATTCAGAGTTTAGACACCTGCTATGCCCATACTTGTACGCCTCTTGAAAACCTATTATGTGTGGTGCCTTTTATTGCCTGTCACCTTGAACAAGAGCTATAAATCCAGGCCGCGGTCCCTTCTACTAGGTAACAATGTAAATATAGATTTTAATTTCAGGCTATAATAATTTTGTGATTGGGCTGTATTCCATGGAGGATTGGGAAACAATTAATGTAGGTGCAATATAAATTATAGGAGACAGAGAGAAAGGTCATTAATGTAAAATCTATGTTGTTAAATTAAAGAATTGTGGGCAGAGAGAGCTGCTGGTCTGCGGTGGAGCCGTGCCGAACGATCCGGCGAAGTCGGCTCCGCGACGAAGCCATCGGCTCACGTAGACGTTATTTCCCAGAGTTCAGTGGAGAAAGCTCGTGGATGTGCAGGGCTATTCGGCGTGCCTCTCGTGCACAATCTGAATGCAGTCATGCGAGGTCAGACTGACAATGTTCAGCTGACAGGATGTAGCTTTGCATGGACGGAAGAATGTGGCAGTAAGGTATGTGTGAAAATGTGCTTTTGAATCGATAAGCTGAAAATAGAATTATATTTAGGATCGCCCTCTGAATATGTTGCTTTATTTCAGTGTGGGCATGAATGTGGAATTTGTGGACGTGTGTGTGTGTGTGTGTGTGTGTGTGTGTGTGTTTCGGCCACAGGTCTTCCTCAGCATGTGCAAATATTAGTGCAGCATGCAAATAACTAAAAGACATGCAATATCATGCGACCCATAATTACATGTAACAATGAAGATCATCCTCTATAAAAAGAACCAGGAAACACTGATACAACTATTCTTGAACTTTCAAAATTGGTGGGGTGGCAGTTTTCTAATTTGAGTCTACAAGCTCAAAGTGAATACGCTGTGAACAGATCACACCTTTGCTGTGTGGCACAATTAAAGTACAAAACCCTTGTCAAGGGCACAGCATCTTGTAGGATCTGACCCTACAACCTTCTGGCTGAAAGTAAAGTTCTGTAATGACTTCTTCCCAAGATCTTTCCCCAGTAACCCTGCGAACTGCGGTCTAGAAACAAAATAAACGAGTGAGAGCAGGAAAGATGCTCCCGGGCTTTCAACTATAGAGACGCAAAAGGGACAAAAGAGACAACTCTGGTTTTCGTATATCTATGTCATGTCTATGTTGAAAGGTTTCCTTGATGTAGGAGATGCAGGTCCCTTGTATCTCTCGCCATCCTTTTCCCCACCATTCCTCACTGGTGGGCTGCTGCCATGCAACTGGCAAAGCCCATTATCACACATCTCACAGGAAACTATTCTTGGAATCTATCATTTAAAGAGCTCTCTGTTAGTCAGATAGAATTAAAGGCCAAGCTATTGTCACCAAATCAAACCCAGCAATCTAGTCCTTTGGAAAAGGAGGGGAATTAGAGCATTGAGCACTTAAAGGAGGACACATTAAAAAGAGAGTATGGAGAAGAAAAGCTCCGCTGTGCATCAGCTGTACCCGGGGGCTGCAAATGTATTTGTTAAGTTATAGCAGCTTCCAGACATGGACAAGTAAACAATCAGAGCACCTTAGTCACGCCGCTCACACAGCTGCCATCATAACGAAACACATGACTGTTGCGACTGACAGAATTTAATATTCAAATGTATAAATAATCAGCTATTTAAGTCCCTCCAGATAAAGTGGTCTCCTAAGCAACCACAAAAAAAAAAAAAAAAACAGTTTAATTTTAATCCCCCCACTCAAGAGTTGGTTGATATGCTCAAGACTTTGGAAGGTGAAATTGATATCTTGTTGATTCCACAACCTACAGTCAATGACAATGAAGAAAATCCATGTCATCGTTATCTTTGATGTTAAGACCTTACACTTTAGGAGTAGGAGTCACAACTGCGCTCCAGTTAATCCTGGCGAGGATACAGTTTCCAGACTGACAGAGGGGACTCGCCATAATCTGCCTGCTTTAATTGCTATTATAGTTAGTATCTGTTCTTATTTTAGAGACGTGTGTGTGTGTGTGTGTGTGAGACCTGTCCAATGTCGCACAGTGTTCCTATTGTGAGTTCAGCCATGTACTCGGTGCTGCTGACTGGATAAACACCCAGTCTCCTCTTGTCAGATTCAGAAACCTGGCTAAAACAAATTAGTGTGTTTATTCAGATTTAACTGGGTAGGTAAATAGAATTATGCAGCATCTGTCTCTCCAGCAAGTGGCCTATAATTTTATTGCAAAATGATGGAGCAGCATTTTTATAATGAGATTTAACTAGAGACTTCAAACTGTACAACCTAATTAGGAACTGTTGATTGCTGCAGACTTTTTTATTATTGGAGTTACAGAATGGAGACAGACTCATTTTTAGCCACTTAAATCTGTCATGCATCACAGTCACGAACACACACGTGAACGCACGATGCGTCCGATGGTTTTCTTAAAACGGATCAGACTCGGAGTTCCCTGTTTTAAGTTGCAGTTGCACAAATTTGCAAATAAGTGCGTGAAGTTGACATTGCACTGTGTATTAAACTTCCTGGTTCAGAACAAACGGAGAAATGGGGAGGAAAATAGAAATACTCAATGTTAAAAAGTTGTTCAATAATTCATTAATTACCGAAGAGCTGTTCTTTTTCTGGATCGTTCTTTGAAGAGCTGCAAAGCAGCGGCTTTCATCATCACACCTAAAGCGCTAAAGGATGCTTGTCTTCACTTCATCAGTATCTGCACTCATATCTCTGCTTCATTTCAGGCATGACAACTTTTGTGTGCCTAAAGCGTCCGTGCTTTCAATAGGTCGCTAAAACTTAAGGTTCTGTGCATTATATGGTTGTGTGACACTTTCTGCTGCTGAATGAGATGATGTGCTTTCAGAGTGTCTAGGAGTGGAATTTACGCAACCTGCAAAGAAAGAATTGCCTTCACTTTTGCATTTTAAGCAGTTTTCTCGTTTATTCTGCGTTTAAATTCATGTATTTGCTAGATGCTGATGTAACAGATTTAGATACATACTGTAAATACGATGTTGAATATCTCCATGTTACACTACATTTTTTCAAACTGATATTGCTACTGATTGATTTCTTCTGGAATCATTTCTACGCAGAAAGCCGAGAAGTTGAGAGTTTCACAGATGCAACGTTACAGTTTTTGCAGCAAAGCTTCTTTGCATCAGCTTAAAAGAAGCAGCGTTCAGCAGTCATATATTTTACTTATATTTACAGAATAAATGCAGAAACGTGTCTGAAAGATGATTTTTGTCCCAAAAAAAATTAATGTATTAGAATTTTTAAACAAATATTCTACAGAGGTTCGAGGTACTTACTTTTAGAATTTGGAAAGCATGCTAGATGAGGAGGAATAAAGTAAAGTTAGCATCATGCATGGAATGATCAAAAAGGTTTATGAACCTTACTGCAACTGCTGAATTAATTATTGAAGGATCAGTTCTCTGCCTCTGAGTTTCCCAACAGGCTGCAGGGATGTGTGGGAGCATATAAACAGAGAAAGGCCTAATTGCCTCTTACTATTCTGCTGTTGTAAGCCCTTTCCAGGTGCCGCAATAAAGACAGATTAACACGGAGACAATAAAAAAGTATCATTCAATTAATCATTTCCCTCGTAATAAACAGTTTTCACCTTGTAATAAAAAAAATCCTTAAAACAGAAAAGCTGTTTACCATGCGCAATAAAACGTTTTAAGCAGCCGGTCGCAGCCCAAATTTATCATGCTTAGTTTCGCAGCACTTGTCAGGCACCTTGCTAACGGGGAACCGTCAGGCGGAGGAACGTTGAGTTGTGGATGTTTATCGCGTTTCGCCTAACCCTGCGCTATTTCTTTCTTTATTTATTTATTTATTACCGATCCGTAGACACGTTCATTCTGGTGGGGCCTGCAGTTCACTTAGGCAGTAAAGAAGCTTTTCCAGGGCACTGTAAGTGATGCTGCTCATTTCAAGAAATGGGACTAAGATACATCAGTCCTGGCTTTTTAAAGGGTTGAACCTGGTAGTGTAACACTTAGGACTCTCTCCTTACCTTTCAAACCGTGTTGCTTCAAACTTTTCTCCTTATGTTGTTTGCTTGATCAAGGTATTTAGCCTGGAGTGATGTTGAGATGTAGAGATGAACACTCACAGCGGTTCCTGATCTTGGCAAGTGAGCGCATACTCTTACCTTCAAGTGGGAACAGAATGACGAACAGAACTGAATGATGAAGGTCCGGAAAAGACAGCTAACGATTTAATAGTTTCGTCATCAAGCTGTAGATGCATCAGTATGGAGAGGAAATACACACCACGCACAGAGCTGAGCGCCAGGGTTCAGATTTGGCTCAGCTCTGTGTGTGGTGTGTATTTCGCTCCGTTCTCCTATGTGAACTGGAGACTGAAAAGCCTTCAGTGCGTGTTGCTCCGGGTGTTTATGTGAGTGTGACATAACAGAGTATAATTGTTCCAGAAGTTACAGAAAACCCATGGTAGATGTTCAGGATGTATGACTTAAAATGAGGTGAAAAATGCAACGGTTAGGATTAGGGTTAGGGTCTTAAAGATGTCATGTTTACGTTGTTATGTCATGTAAACGCTGAGAGAACATGAATGTGTGCATGAGCGTGACTGTGCCGGTGTGTACGCAGAGAGAAAGGAACGTTCTCTGCAAGTTGTTTGGTGCCTGAATTGTTGGCGTAATTTCATTCCTACTCTAAAAAGTCTTCCATGTTGAAAATATCTGCTGAACCCCTTGTCGCTCCTCCTGGCGAGAGCCATGGCGCTGCTGCAAAGGATAATTAAAAACATAAAACTTGTTCTTTCTGCCTGACAACTCCTGAACCTGACACTCTGGTAATATTAAAACTTGAACCCTTTGGAGCAAAAATGCACAAGTGTAAATTCTGGCTGGATTATAACCACAGGAACAACATGACAAAATTAGACACTAGTTGCATGGTTACAATTCCTTGGGGATCAGGACAAAACTACCCAAGACTTATTTAGTTTTACTGCAGCTGAGTGTAGAAAAGTGAACACAGAACATGAAACACAGTGAAATTTAGAAACGGAGAATCCGTGTGTGCATTAAATGAATGGGGTGTTAAAAACGTTCCCCGTCTTTACAGTAGCACAAATACCACACGCCTGTAAATATATTTATTGTTCAACAGCTTTCAATGAGAGCTGCTACATACAAAATTGAACCAATGATTATGAAACAAGGAAAACTTTGTTGTCACTTCCAGGATCATCAGCATCCTTGAACAAACTGTCCATTCAGTCGCCAACCGCTGAATTAGAGCAAAAGGCACTTTTTGCCAGTATTATGTACAGCAGCTCACCAATCCCCAATTATCAAATGAGACTCATACCAAAAAAGTAAATGCACTCATTTGTTTTATTTATTTAGTGTGTTGCACCATGTTCTCCGAAGAAACGACATTTCGTTCCACCGTACACAAGCTGTATAGAGGAATGACAATTAAAAACAACTTGAACGTGAACTTGTTTTTCTTTCACTTAAAAGAGACCTCGTGAGTGTCTCCAGAAACAAACGGCCAGGGCTCTCACTGAAAGACGTGTGTATGAAGGTCCACGATTTCTGTGTGGGGATGAGGGACTGCGGTCCCAGACCCTGCAGAGAAGGTCAGCACATGAGGCTGTGTTGATCTACATTCACCACGTGGTATTAATAACCTGCTCATTAAGGGTCGACGGCTCAGGAGGGATTGCTGAGGGTGGAGGCAGGAAGCTGCGAAAGTGTCACTCTAGCTGGAGTGAAAGTGGAGATCACCAGCAGGACTCAGAGGGACTGGGGCTTGTGATGGCAGTGCTGGGGCAGATGGAGCATGAGGTGGGAGTGGGAATGAAACACTTGAGCGGGAGGTGACCCTCGCCGGGTGTTACGAAGGCTGGCGCTCCCTCCGAGCCTTCTGTGGACAAACACGGGTGATAGATGAGGGCCGCCCTTGGCGGAACCTACTGGATGCCGCATCGAGCCGGCCTCTTGGATTCTACCTCTTAGACCTACTTTCTGTTCCAACTGGGACACAGATGTTGTACCCTCAAGCAATCTGTGAACTGCTCTAACAAACAAATACCTGTTGGAGTCTGCAAGGGGAACCTGTGAGCCTCGAGAGGGGCCCTTCTATAGAAATGTTTGCTGGACAAATACAATGTTGAGGGTTTTTACAAGTCTTACTTTTGTCTGAAGCTGGACAAAAATCCCTTATTTGGCTACCCAGAGTCTGTAAAACGCTCCTGCACTTCTGCACATCCTGGGGTCACACAGAGGCATCTCATTGCCACATCCCTCAGCCAGAATGTACGTAAATAGGTGAAATGAGCTCTTTTTAAAGGATGCCTTCTGTGCTCTTTGTTGTCAGACACCTTTGATAGTGGACAAAATCAAAATGCATTTGACAAGTTCAGCAGTTTTTTTTTCCTGCCTCCACTCTATAATGTGTGTCACTGATCCATGGAAAGGGTCAATTACTTCCATTTAATTACATCCCAATTTGATGAGCCTGTTATTGCAAGAAAAAAACAGAAAGGAGGGCATGATTTTCATCTCCACAAAGGTCCCTAAGTGGCGAAATTCTTCTCTGTTGGGGGTAATCACATTTTTATTAATATTCATTCTCTGACCATTGCCTTGAGTTTTTATCACTCAAGACAAAAGCAAAAAAAAGAAAGAAAAAGGGTCGAGGGGCATTTATACAAGAAAGGGCTGCCCTGGCCAATTTTCCCAGCATGCTGCACCGGCTGCCCATCGGACCGGGCCGCTGTGTTCTTTCCTGCCTTTATTTGCATTGTAAATAACAGACCCGCAAGGCGGGAGAGGTGCCTTGAAATGTGTTTTCTTTATTTTTTTGTAACAGCTGAGCTTGCGCACCGAGCAAACCCCAGCACACTTCTGTCTTCGTTTTATTTATTTTGCTTGTCAGTTCTGTTTGCCATTTATTTATGTTTTACATGTCAGAGCTGCTTTAGCTTCGAAGGTTTTCTGAGGATGAGCGCTCCTTCTTAGCCATTCTTCTGCGCCCAGTGGGCTTCGCTCACACTCAGCACATGAAGACAGCCATAGATGTTCCCTGTCTCAAGTATATTGTTTTCTTCTGATGAAAGAGAAAGTTCAAATGGCAGCGCTAGAAAAGACTGGGAACGGACTGACTGGATGGAAAAAATATCGATCTGCATTATTCTTTCATGCATTGCATTAGCATGACTCGAAAAGATTGAGAACACGGAGCTCTCCAGTAGCTCACGGTCCTGTGAGACGTCTTCAGACATGCTGAGGGGTTCTCACTTTTCATGATGACACGAAACTCCTCGATTGTGTTTCGAGCGCATGGTGTCGACTATCAGTCCTCCGTGAGAGACTGCCTTGAACGAAGGGCTCCCAGGATCCACTTCACGTGGTTGCGATGACAAGAGAGTGAGTCCTTTTGTTGCGCAAGCCATCTGACGCTGTGTGCTCATATTGTGCCTCACCCGAATGACACAAAACGAGCCCGAAAGATTCAGGAACCTTTAATTTTTATTTTTTTCCTTTTAGTTTTTGCAGGCTTACAGTTTCATGTATATATTTAACTTGAGCAAATAGGTACCTTTACCTAACAGCAGGTCCTCTTCCAAAGCATGACGCTACCAAACTTCAGGTGCAAAACACGCACCCTTGTGCTACCTGCTGCCCCAAGTCACTCTGGAAATGAGATGTAGGATGTGTGCAAATTTGGGTCTGAATCGCCTGTAAATGTGGATACAAAAGGGGAAAACAAAATTTCACAGGGTGTCTGCACTACCTGCATTGTCCGTGTATTAGTGAAATATGTATTTATAAACACGAAAATATACATTTTCATTAAAGCACAGGTTTTTTTTTTTCTCAAATATTAGAATATCTAAATACATGAGTTGAATTATACACTCATATTTATCTGTGCGTGACATCATGGGATTGAATCAACAACCATACGACTGAGTTGGCATTCTTTAAATCTATTCATGACTGCAGATGATTAATTATGACTGCTTTTTTTCTTCTGTTCAGTTTTGTTGTTTGTTTGTTGTTTCCCCAGAAAGTCTTCCTGTCGGCAAAGACTGAAGAGGAAATATTTGCTCAACTGGGTCTTGAATACATTCCACCCTGGGAAAGAAATGCGTAACTACTTAAGCAGTTTTGTTTGTTTATTTTCTTTTCATGATTTTTTAAAAATAGTTTATTACATTTTCTGTTATCACTGATTTCTGGAGAGATTGCATTTACATATCAAATGAATAGGATTATTGGTAAATGCAAACATAAAGCAATGTACTGGCTTTCACAAATTTCTTCCTTTGTGTGGCACAGAAAATGCAAAAGTACTATAATATAACCACGTGACTGAATCTGCAAACCCCGGGCAGCAGTTTCGTCTAAATCTGAACCAGTGAACACGGCAGTTCGGCAACCTATGATTTCGTCATCTTTCAGCCCTACGGTCAAATGTAATTGTTAGGACGACCGATTTTTCAGCATTTTCACGTCCGGAAATCTCACAATATAGAATTTCTCTGAGATATTCGTCATTAAAATGGGTTGAGATATGGGTGGGAGCAGCAGCCGACCTGTGACCATCTGGACGGAGGCGTGAACAGCTGGAGATTCATCTGAGGCTTTTCTTTCCTCTCTGCTCACAATGGTGGTGTGTGTTCGTCTCAGCAGCACCCTGTTCCCCATCAAGTCCCCTTTCCGTTCTTTTGTTCCATCACACCTGCCGGACCACCCAGTGCTGCATGATGCTTCAGAAAGATCATGATGGATCACCTGAGTCTCAGCCTTCTTATGAATTGCTCTATTAAAAGATTGTTAAATGGAGCAGGTCAAGAGCTTTGAGGACATTGCCAGGGAAATCCTTTCCTTTCC
This sequence comes from Scleropages formosus, assembly GCF_900964775.1. Classification (NCBI taxonomy): domain Eukaryota; kingdom Metazoa; phylum Chordata; class Actinopteri; order Osteoglossiformes; family Osteoglossidae; genus Scleropages; species Scleropages formosus. The sequence continues at coordinate 1,369,947 of NC_041813.1, read as the reverse complement.
TTTCCTTTCCTTTCCTTCTCCGGCTCCAGGCCCAGACTCACAAGGATCTTGAGACACTATGTCTCTTCGGAACCGGAAGGGAGGCTCTCAGCATACAGCCAGGTTAGGGTTAAGGTTAGCAAACCCACTTCAGAGGTTCATCAATCAGTGATATCAAGAATTTTCCAATGATACCTTGCTTGCAAGCTAAGCTTAATTTGACATTTTCAAGCACCTTTGTTAGCATTACATGCAGTATAGATAGCAGATTCAGCTCTGAAACCCATAACTCAGCTAATTTTCCATCTAGGCTTTGTGATAATATTTTTAGAACAATGTGTTATCATGTCAGCAAGAAATGCATTATGCTACAGTGGTAGTAATAGTTGTATAATACATTACTGAGCAAAGTGATTTCTTACTGAGATTCAGTTTTTGCATGCAAATTATTAATACTCCTCGCAATTTTGTTCCATTTGCAATGAAAGATTAAATTAATCTACGCAACTGTCTCTTCACTTTACCGCCTGAGAATGCAGCATTAATTTTTATGACTCAGTGTTCAATCCACTCAAAACTCAATAAACAAAGTTTCACAAAACAATATACGGTATCAAAACCTTTAATCGGCTGTTTGCAGAAAAATAAGAGAACACAATGTTAAATGTAGCCTTCAATTAAAGTGAAACCTTGTCAAATAATTGCTGCCTATTGTGCTTCGGCAGCGGGTGTTTGACTAGCGAAATTATTGAGAAGCACCAGCATGTCGACTCAGTGATAAAAAATAAAATGCTGCATGGAGCAGCGGTCAGCGTTACCCGGTCAACCACGGCTCAGCAAGCTGAAATGTTCAGCTGGAAAAACCATCCTGTTGCTTGTCTTCAGTTGTTCATTGCAGTCTCTCTCAGCCACTAATTAGGTTCCCTAATGGCATTAATTACTGTTTCTATTTTAAAGAAAACACTCCCTCGTATTATCTTACTACCCTTACATCCCATCTGTCTGACAAACTGAAACTGACTTGTAAATTTTAGGAAGTCTGCGAGTCCGACAGGCAAATTAGCGGGATTCCATTATTATAGGCAATCGTTATAGTATGCAAAAACTAGTATTAATTCCTCGCTTTAAAATGAAATAAAATACCACCTTAGTTTGAAGTTGAATTTGGTAGCATTTCTTCATCTACAGAACTTTGTATTGCGCTGCAGAGCAGATTGTCTTACTGGCTCATTCTTGATCTGGAGTTAGTGATGTGGGTTAAAGGGAAGAAGTTTATTCTCTTACAAAGACAAAAATGTACCACTCAACCACATTTCTAAAGCTGCCTTGTGAACGCTGTCTTTACTGGCCGCCGGAATCCTTGCAGTATGACGATTTAAATAGATTCCCCTTCAATGCGCTTGGAGTAATGAGACATTTGAGCCATAATTGTAAATGCAGTGGGGTCCCACTCCAGCCTTCTGAGCTGTAGCCTTTGTTCTCCCCGCTTACAAGTCTGCTGCTGTCGGCAATATATAGTCAAATGAAAGGTTCCTTAACGGCGCTATTAATTGTCACTTGTGAGATTGAGAGTGATGCAGGGAGGCAGCTGGATCTGCACTCGTTCCCATCAAAGCGCTGAAGTCACCAGCCAGCGAGAACGACAGCCCCAGCACTCACTGCAGCTGTGGGACTTGAGTCTAAAGTGGATTCTCAGATTCACAAAGGAGCCACATCTTTGTCATCAGGAGGTACTGTTTGTCTAGTTCTGCGTTACGGTGCTGCAGATCCTGTCCATTTAGCCACCAGTTCACCTCTAATACATGTCTTTGGTCTGCAGCACTAAACTGGAGCAGCCAGACGAAAACCAGGTGAACACCTGAAGAACGTGCAAACTCCACACAGGCTGAACGGAAGCCAAATTTAGGGTTTAATGCATAACCCAGGCCCTGTGAGACACCTCTTCTACCTGTTGGGTCACCGTTTTCCACTCTGTGTGTTAGACAAAAATGAGGAAAAAAGTAACTTTGTTGTTGGATGAACATATATGGTCAGCAGAGCATGTATGTGTCACACGACATCCGCTACTGTTCAGAATGCAGCCCCTGCAGTATCAATCTTCTCATAAACTCACGAGGCTAATGTCTGGAAGATGGAGGTGGAAGAGACTTTCCGCCGGGGTTCTACAAATAAACACGCACCTTATATCTGTGTTCACAGTCCACGATACAGCCAGTCAGACATCTAATGCACCTACAACAGGTTTCATAACTTCATAAGTCAGGTGTTGTTTTTAATATAGAAAACATTCACCGAAACAACATCACGCCAGCACTGCTTTGGCTCACCTATAATTGCTTTTCCTTCTCATACCTAGACAGATACTGCAGCAGAAAAAGCCAAAAATAGATTGGGGTCAGAACCGAGAACGGCATTCTACTGCGAGAAAACTTTTATGTATTGTAGTGGTGGACAGTGATTTATTGAACCTGTTGTAGGGGCTACAATACATGTGTCTAGGATGGTGAAAGGTACCAAAGTTGGGTGACAGAATAAGGGCAAACCTTTCACACACTGCCATCCGGAATGAGTGAAATTAATACATGGAATGGAAGAATGAAAGCTTCCAAATCCACACGGATGTAACATATTGAGCCAAATTCTGCCCTTTCGTTTAAAAAAAAAAAAAGAAAAAGAAAGAAAAACTCTTTCAGGATCTAACTTAGGTTCAACGCATTAGCATGGCAGTTGGGTGTTAAGGCCACACACAGAAAGTCATATGATTTGCCAGAAAACCTTTCTAGAACATTCCACAAGAAAGCAGTAATGAGGTGTTGGAAACAGCACTGTGGGCAGAGTTTCGAAGCACAATTGTTAAAGTACAAAATTGCACAGAGTCTTAAAAAGTATTGTGAAATATCGCAAAGCTTTACAAGCTCTTTGAAACTGAACAATACATAAATAAATGAATTTTTGCTCAGAAAAATGGTAAAACTATGAAGCTCGGATTGGGTCCGTGAAACTGCTTAGGGAAGCAGGAAGGTAGAGAGCGTTGAATACGTTGAATAGGAAGGAGTGGCACGTGTTGGTGTTCCTGGAATTACGCTGTTTAAACGACATCAGAATATATAAGAATACAGTAATGTAGTCATCGCCCTTTGGACATCCATACCCAGAAGTCAGACGCACACACACACACACACACACACAGAATCACTTCCTTTCATGCTGTGCAATAACGTACAGTAGAACCACAGACTAGAGTTTATGTTGCATCAGTAATGTTGATTTTAAATGTATATATACTACAGAAAACACTATATATACACCAAAGAGAACTGTGCAGAAGATTATATGTTTAAAATAACGTATTAAGTAGCAGGGATACGTTCAGATGTGAGAGATGAGAATTCGAAGCAGTAATCTGGGGGGAAAATGTAACCCTGTTATTTGTGTGCACCGCACAAAACGAGCTGCGTCATTCATCATATTTGTCCAGCAATGTGCCCACATTTTTTTTGTTGCAGCAGGAAGTAAATTACTCTTAAACATTATAATTGTACGAATTCAATTTTCAGAGTCTCTCATATGAGCATGCCCGCAGCAGTGCTATGCATTAGTAATGTGTTCACAGTCCACTACATTATTCCAATATGCAGGACACAGTAATGAGTCTCCTTTGAAACTCGGCGTTCTCTGCATATTAGTGTTAGTTTCTTATTTGTATTGCATTTCTGACTACAAAAAAAAAAAGCATCAGTCACTGAGTTAATATAAACAATTGTGATTCCTTATACACTTTGTGTCACATTCACAGCTGGTTAGGGGAACAGGATGTTATCCTGCAAGATCTTATGTTCTCTCTGTACCATCCGGTGTTGCCGAATTCACTGTGTTATTGCCGGATAATTCGGCGGCTTCGAGAAAAAATGAATATGAAGATTTTATAAGGCATTATTATTTTTTACCATAATGGTGACTTTTATCAAAAAAACTGTGGTTACCCACAATTTGCGCTTATTTTCTGTGACCTATAACAGGAGAAAAAAAAAAAATCTAATCTCTTGAAGGCCCACTTTCTTCATTTCCTTGGGGGAGAGAGAGAGAATGTCCTCAGCGCACGCATAGTGCAATAAGGTCTCTTCGTTTTTGCAGACGGTGGTACTTGTGGTTATTTTGTAGCAGTCACGTGATGCTTGGTACATGTGAGGGTGGTGGTCTGGGGAGATTCCAAGGGACTATGAAGACATGAATCCAGGCACAAATGTGATTTACCAGTGACACATGGAACGAGCCAGTACAAACTGGGTACCTGCCAACGAACATGCAGAAATCAGAATAACTACAGATGAAAATACAGGGATGTGAGCTAATGGTTTTGCCCTTAAAGCTCACACGTATGTCCAACAATATCCAGCGGGTTTGTGGAGCTCCTTTGCATATCTAATTTCCCTCCAAACAATTAACCACGGCAACAGGCAATCAGCTCATCCGCAAGAAAAGAAAATTAGTAGAATAAGTAAAGGGGGGAAAAAATGTACATAAAAACAGAGGGTAAAGATAATTAAGAGAAACCACCAATCTTTTCTCAAGGCTTTGTGTGTTGCTCACCTCGTCCATTTTCAGTGATGGTAAACACGTAGGTGAACGCGTTCCATTTCCCAAACTACCTAGCTCTCCATCGAGTCTGTCGGTACAAACTTGGTTTGTATGAAGTCGTTTTACACTTAATATTATTATTTTCACGAAAAGGTATCATACAATATTCCATCAGTAGTGAAATATGCCCCCCTTGTCAACGGCGGTACTGTATCGGCTGGAATGTTGTACCAATTTGCCTCTATTCAACAAATCTCAGAAGGTATGCAGCCCACTTCACATTTGCTCATTAGGGATATTTTGAGGACGTGCCAATTTAGATTAGAGTGCTGGAAGGGAAGCTGCTTCCCGGAATCTTCCTGAACCGCCACATCAGCACAGTCCAGGTTTCTTCGTGTTTCGCCTTCACGAGTGATTTTCCTTCTCGTATTTAAATGCTTGACAGCTTTGAAAAGAAAGAGCTGTACGGTGAGGCAAAGTAAACTAAATTCACCATGGAAAACCGGGAGACGACCGACAGCACGGATGAAAATTTTTTGCACGTGACGGACGCAACGCGAAATCGGCGTCAGGCGCCTAATTTTTCCGCCTGCTGTCTGTAGGCCCTCTGCTATATTTTTTAATGTCAGACCTGTTCGCCTGCCTTTTTCGCGTTCAGATGACAGGTCCGTCCATAGAAAAAAGTTCCCACCGTAACCGAAAAAGAGTGCGCGCCGTAATCCTGGGCCGAGAGTCAAGTTCTTGAAACCAGCAGAACCCGGTGTGACGTTTGCAGGCCTGTCGGTCCGATGAGGAGCCCCGGCGACCGTTCCCTGTACCCGATCGCCGGAGAACGAGCGACATTTCAACGGTTCCACCGCTGCTCTCAGGCCCCGTATGAGAAAGCGCACTGGAGCCTCACTGCACTGCACACTCAGTCCCCGCCATGTCACCACCCCCAGTGTGTGTCCTAATTGCAAACACGATGACATTTCAAACGGCAATGACAAAGAAAAGATCACATTTCCCTCTCCCCTGGGTGCTCGGGAAGCACTTTAAGAGTTGATAATGCATTGGATTAGTGGCATAAATGGCATCTTTGATAAAATGATGACCTTCAGTGGCGTTCATTTATCCGAGAGCTGCGAGCGGCTCCCAGAAGCGCAGGCTGGAGAGCTCGCGGCCTGAGGATGACAGTGCCTTGGCAGTCAGGAGGCCTGAGAGGCGGAGAAAGAGAAATGAGGGACAGAGAGCTCCGGTCAAGTTCGTTAACAAACCCTTCCAGCTCTTGGGGGGGAGATGGACACATCCTCCAATTGAGGGATCTTTGCGTCAGAGTGGGAAGATAAGTGAAAATCATTTTTGATTTGTTCCGAGGGTCAGAATAATAGTTGCTCTCTTCGTAAGAAGAGTGATGGCAAGTAAAGGCCGAAACGACGATGCAGAGCGGCAGTGTGAGCGATGATGCCCACGGAGATGAGCACTCATGTAGATGCACTGCCATGTTAGCGGACTGAGAGGCCTCAGATATTCAGAGCTGCAACATTAATGCTTCCTTGTCCTGTCTTTGCTAAGAAGAAAAGAGTCCAGTGTTCTTCAGATAAATTAATTATTATGTAGATAAATTATAACTAAATGTTCCAATTATATTTTCAGCTGGGTCTGTGTAACAATGTATATTATTGATCTAAAGCTCCGCTTTCCTGTACTTGATGTGCTGGAATGATCCTGTACGCTCCTACGGCTAATAGGTATGATATTAAAAATATCATATCCTTTTTTTTTCCTTTTAATATTTCCTGGCATTATACACGCCTACATCTTCTGGATTAGTGAACAGAAATAAATTCCTCCACTGGGGATGCGCTGGTAATCGAATAAGGGTATTTGTTTTGTCTCCCACTCGATATTTCATCCTCAAGATTGTTAAAAAAAAAAGAAAAAAAAGAAAAAAAAAGAAGCCAACATCTAGATGCACCGAGCGCTGATTTCATAAATAACAGCCACCGCTGTCATCATCACAATCAGAGTCCTGTACATTGTGTGGATTTTCTCTGCTCTTAAGTTCAGTATAAAAAGGAGGAGGAGAAATAAGGGAAATCAGGAGAAAAGGGTTATCGTACTTACATGTCAGGTTCAAAGTATCTAAAGACTGCATAATTCCCAAAAGCTCTATGTCAAAAGCCACCAACAAATAAATAAATAAAAAAGATCAAGGTCTTAATTCCTTTCCGGTTGTCATCCTTCATTTAGTTTTTCTCCCCTGATGTTAGAACCTTGAAAATCATGAGCCCCTGAGACAAGCGCTGTAGTGTCTGCTTCTCGGCTATGATTAAATACATAATTATGTTGGTTGCCAGTTTAAATAAATAAATGCATGTTTCCTTTTTGCTATTAGCAATTTCTTTATTATTTTGGAAACCTGTCAAATTAAAACACTTTTCCGCATGTGCTTCTCTCGAATACTCCCGTTAACTTTTATTCTGTTTCTTTCTGAGAGCTACAACAACTCGCGTTTCCCTGCAAAACGCTCGTTTGAGGAAGCAGGCTTGGAATGACGTGCTTCAGAAAAGCACGCTCCTCGGCGCATTATGAATTATCCATGTTTTTTGGCTTTTGAATTCCCATCAGAAAGTTCTTCTAAGCCATTCCTGTGTTGACTTGGCCTGCAGAGCGGGGACTTTGGCAGCGCTCATGAGCCCTTTCCAGTGTGTTCTATGGTAAATGTGAGGACACCGTTTGCCTTCTCTGAGGCTCTATGCCGCCTTCACACCACAATAAAGGGACGTTTTCCAATTCAGCACACGTACTTATCCATCAAACGGTGGGGTCAGAGAGACGGGCGATGTTGAGGAGATGAAGGAAGCCAATGACTTTCATGCATGAGCTCAGTGAGAGTGCTTGTAAAAGTTCACATGTTCATGGGCTTTGTTTCCAAAACACACGCTGTGTACCACTGAGACTTGGTTCTGTTCCTCTTCTTGTAACATCTATGTGACATTACAAGTCGACAGATTTTCGAGAAATTCTGATCTCGCCGGAGACGGGGGTGCATTTCCACAGAGGCTGGTGGCTGCTTGAAATCCTTTTATTTATGTGATTAAGCACTAACGCATTTATCAAATACAGCATTTGGTTAGATTTTACTCCTGATGAATTTGAAAGACATTTTTTCCCCTCCGTAAATCAATTTTGTTTGCAGGCAAGTTCCATTACTAAGAATAACAACTCATCCAGGGATGGAGAAAGAGATGTTAATCAATGTAACCTTTGAGACTAACAACCTTGTTATTTTTCAAAGCAAAACAAAATGAGAAATTTGCTGTTCAAGTCTCATTACGAAGAGCAGCCGCTAACAGACATTATACAAACCTATTGATCGCCGCACGACTCCAGATCTGTGCAGCCGATAACATAATGGAATGAAAAATTATCTTTCTCCATAAAAACCCCTCAAAGCGGGCATTGCACTTGTAGAGGCTTTAACTCTTGTCAGACTAGCGTAGCTATTTACCAGGGTAGTTGAAATTTTTAAGCACTTAAAAGATGCATTTAACACCAGGACCCGGAGAAAGGAATCCAACACTCAATGCTCTTTTGCGTTCATGAATATATGATTATATTAGTAAAAACCGATCTAGACGAAGTCTTTCCGCTCCTCTTGTCAGATAGAGCCGACGTCGTCCTCATGAGCAACACCAACCTGCTTCCACACATCCCAGGGACTGTACTATTACAGTTCCTTTCTATGTGGACATCAGCAGCATCCACAGGCACTGGACCTCAGAAGGAACCAACACACATCTGTACCAACAAAGAGTGACATGTAGGACCTAGAGCTTCTGGGGCCGTTCCCATTCGCCTGCTGGGGCCGTTCCCATTTCTTCTTCCAGTGTCTCTGGTGTTGTGGCTCAGTGGCCTCAGAGGTCATTCGGGGCCACCCAGAGACACCCACTGCTGTACCTGCATTAATTACCAGCTTATGTAACACATATCGCTGCAGAAGCCCAACACTCTCATGTGTGAAATCGTCACGGGAACCGATGTGCCTGGGCGATTTAAAATAGCACAACAAAAAGTGAATGAGCTTTGATGTATTTTTTTCCCCGTGACCTTCTCTTCTCACACCTCTTTAATGCCTCGTGAAGGATCATAATGGTTTCTGGGATTTATGTAAGATTTTTGTGAGGCCAAGAAATTCACCTCAAATTATTATCTGCTCCATTTGGGACTTTGTTCCCAGATGGTTTAACATTTATCAGAACTCATCCTGTGTTTAGTGAAAATGGTGATAAATGATCCTCCTCAAGGCAGAAAATCTCTAATAAGCAATGGGTGATGTATCTTTTAGGTAAGAGATGACCTTTCCTTTCATAAACAGGAGGAAGAAAGTGTGTGTGTGCACAGAATGAATAAGCAGCACACGAGTAATTATATGGCCATCAGAAATTGCACCAGATTCAAGTCGAGCACAAATTCCTCCAAAGCACAATTTAAGCTTCAGAAGGGCTTGCAGTGGATCATTGCTACGTGTGTCCGTGTGGTCCGGAATGCTTCATCAGGCTGCTGTGCTGATGTGGATTTAAACAGAGTCTCTGCTGAAGTAAAAGGTGAAGGAATAGATGCGGGAGTGACTTTGTAAGTGGAAAAAAATATATAAAACACCCATGTTCTTTTAAACCGGTCACGTTTAGGAACCCAGCATTCATTTCGTCGTGTGGTCAATGATGCGGGAAGAAATTGTTTCTCGCCTCCAAAATTGCTTGCTTAGCTTGAATTAATCTTAATCGAATTTCCATCTGGAGCGGTTAAAAAGGCCTCAAGTTATTCTGTATTTCTGAAATAAAGTTATCAATCGGATGCAAAAGATTGCCTTTAACCCTAATCAGCAGATCAGGATCGAAGTGACGATTTTAGTGAATATGTGCTGATGTTCTTCAGCGTAAGAAATAAAGGAAGCGTGTACACTTGCATGTACACACGAGAGTGATGAAGCGGTTAAAAAAATATTATACTGTTGTATTTTGAATTTCAAAACGTAAAATGAGGCACTGCAAAGTTATATCTAATTGGGTCCTTATATGAATTATGCATGTGACAAACAAAGAATCTAAATGATTTTCATAAGCTGAACAGATGGTATATATGTGACTGCGCAATCGTATGTCTAATTTTTACAGAAAATGATGTTGCCATCATTAAAAGGAGATTACTTTTCTTCATTAATATATAATGTTTCCTTTTTTTATTTCACGCCAGTTTAATTTGCATCTAACATGAAGAGAAGTCATACTTGATATCAACACATTCCAGTAACAACAGCGATCCTGTCACTTCAGGTTGATCTCTTTCATACATTTAGGGTAACAATGACTGAATCTGACACGTGTCCTCACAGTCACAGCACATAAATCACCAGTGATCGAAGCTGTCTCTTGACTCTAAGGATGCGCGCCCGCACACACACACACACACACACACACACACACACACACACACACACGGTATGCACTGTCCACGGTCATCCAAAAACAGCCAGACAAATTACATCCTGTTTTAAGAATTCAGTGACAACTGTGTCGAGCTGTGGCTGTCTTGACAGCATGTTAATAAAATAAACAGCAATTTTTGCAAAAATATTCCTTCTAGAGCCAGAATGTGGTCATCATGAAATTCTGTCACATAGGATGATTCGTCGATGTCAAACCGCAGGACAAAAAGAAGCTGAAATAGTCTCTAAAAAAGCAAGAAAAAACGTGGAATTCGGGTGAAGGATACAGACAGAGACGAAAGTTTTATTGACAGAAACCCAAGTTTCATCTAAACATGGCTGCAGCATCTTCCACAAGGGCCCTCTGCCTGCTACCTGCTGCCTTCTTCCTGACGTCGTGCTCTTGTGGTCCTTTGCACTCTCCCTTATCAAGGGGCTCATGAGTCAAAACAAAGTTTTCCATCAGAGTGCTCTGGTAAAGCCCTGACCATGGAAACAGGATAATTTGGAGCTCTGAGCTCATCCAGTATCAATGCACAAATCTACAGTAACAAGGGCTGACTGTAGTGTGTCTCAATAGTAAGAAAAGATCAGGCAACGGGGATTTGCAGAACTTCTGAAGCGCACAATAACAAACCATTGTGCACCAGGCAGCGGGGTTTTCAGTCCTTGGGTTTGGGAGGGATCATTATTAAGAAGTGAGACCTTGACCTTCCCACACGGACCTTCCCTTTAAAAGCCCCCATCGCAGAGCTCCAGAGAGCATCCAAGTACATAATGAGAAACAATCTCATATATTAAACAAGATTATTCCCTTCATTATTCTTATAAATACACACTACTAATACACTTACTTATGAAACAAAAAAGATGCAAACGATATCTGATGCTCTCCATGTTCAAATAAAGGACAACTCAGTGCAGCCAAGAACACTATACAACTGCTGCTGAGTGTAACCTTCCAGCAGTTGCTGTTAGGGGTGTGTATTACGTTGACTGGGACAGAGGCAGTGGCCAGGGGATCACTACTGATGAAGACATCATCTGATTCTTAAATTAAACATACATGTCTATCACATGAATATTTTGATTCCGAATACAATCTGTTTGAAAAAATCATGCAGAAGAGTATAGATATTCTGACACATCGAACTGAGGTGTCATGTAAGTGTCGCACTTAATGAGGAAACCATTAAATCTTTTCCTAATTGAGCAGATAAATAGTTGGAGTGTAAATCGACCCCTTCCTCTTCATTGTCTCGTGCTGCTAATATTCCACTTGGAATGTTGATTCGGGTTAAGGACTTTGCGCTACTTGGGCAAACATCTCATTGACTTGAAGAAAATCAAGTCTTTCAAGAACTTCTGCGGCAACCTTTTGGTCAAGTACTTTTTTACCATCATGAACACACTTTGATGTTTGCAGAAGGCATTCACACCCTCGCACCTCAAATGAGAGTAATTAACAGAGGTTTTACATTGTAGGAGGCTCTCAGCTTGAGGGGGGATCAAGAAATGGCTCAAGGATTAAGGATGAATTTTTCTGTGGTTGATACCTCTGGATTTCTGGTCTGAACCTACCCCGGGTGCCCCTCCCCAAACCCCTCTCCACAAGCCAAGCTTTCCTTCCCAAAAGCTCCATTTGAAATTCTGCAAGCATCCTGATAACACACATGTGGATTGAAACTTTGACATCAACCAGAACCCACACCCCCGTCCCCAATCTGGCATAATGCTCAAATCATTAAAACTTCAAAAAAACATGAATAATTCAGACCTGCTAATAAGCAGCTGAGTTTTATGGAGTGTGTATGTGTGTGTAATGCACTGTGCTGTGGATACACACGTTCATGGAAGGGATTTATTATTCAAAGCTCAAGCATGAAAGCCTAGCATCCCGAGTCTGAGCCACAAAATGTTGATGAAAACTCCAAATTTTTTCCTCTCTTCCATGGTGCAGTGTGCATGCATATAATATTTTAATATTGTTGAAACTCCCCTATTACTGTCACATGCATTACAGACGGAAACTGCTCAGATGTCTTTGAAATGTATAGCAATTGCTGCTATCCTCTCCTCTGTAGCATGGCAATAGTATGTATACTTATGGTGGAAATGGAGATATGTTTGTGGAACGAACACCTACAGTTTAAAAAATGGCATTTGAACAGAACATGTGAAAGACCACAATATGGGTTGATGTAGCTGAGTCTTCGGCAATAACCATTAAAGTAGGTGAAATAAAAAATCTGGTAAATGAATGCTAAAACAGCGATGTGATGGACAGCACAGCTGTAATGATGATAAATTAGCAGTTTCAATAATTCCAGGCAAAACAAATATGTTAAAAGCAGCAGGCTGGTGATAACTGCTAAAGCTTCTGCTATTATTGCAATTTTATATTTTGCCAATGACATCCGTTATTACCCTTTGTCAAAACATTGTCATGTTGGAATCAAGTGGATATTTTAAAGTAGCTGTGTTAATTAAATTTGTGTGTAAGCAGGTCCTGGACAGCAGCTTTAGCTCAATTAGTAATAACGCAAAAGACAAAGTGCTTTTGATTTTGGACTAATGACAAAGCAAGTAACATACAGCCAATTGACGTGCCTTGAAATTTGCAAAAACACCAATTAAATGGAATTGTGAGAGGTGCGTTTTAATGAACAAAACATAACAAGCTTTAAGGCCTATTTTCTCTGTGCTTCATGTTCGTGTTCGTCCTTATTCCTAAAGCAAACGTCAGATCATTAACAGCACAAAATGACACACACGCGCACACACACACGCACACACACACACACACACACACACACAGAGGAATGTTCGCCCCTAACTTCTGTGTCTGCAGGGGTCACTCAGTGTGACCATCGGCGAACCAGGAACCCTAATTTCGTAGGCCAGCACTATCCGTCGGGCTCCCGGCCTCAGCTCTAATTGACTAGATTCCCCAGGATGCGACCGTGATCTCGAAGCGGCAGCAGGTGCTGTAGTGGTTCGGTCGAATACCTTGCAGTCAACGGACCAGGTTAAAATCCTACCTGCTCCTGTAGCTCCTTTGATCATGGTACTTACACTGAATTGTTACAGTAAAATGTATCCAGTTATAGAAAAATTTGTAAGTAGCTTAATATTGTAAGTTGCATTCAAGAGAAGTGTCAGCTCAATAAACAATTTAATAAATAAGGCCTATGGTGTTAAGTGAACCCATCCAGGTTGGTCATATGAAGAACTGCTTGATTTTAGGGCTACGGCTGAGCTGCTCTAAGCTTCCTTTCCAGTGCTGGCCTACCCTGAGTTTCGAAAACCTTCAGCAAATCTCTAAAAATCAATGGATGTGCCGCTCTTATAATATTTCCTCCTGCAGTTGCTTGTACATGCGCATATTTTATTATAGGGGAAAGTGAGAAGCTTCATACTTTATAAGGCTTACTTACTTACAACTGGGGCAAAAATAACAAAGACTTGACCCTGACTTTGCTTAGCGGGAAAGCCTGCTTATGTTTCATGGCATCCCATCAGACACACTGAATGGTAATTTTATTTGCGTTTTTATGTCACCGCAGGCTGTGAAACCCAGCAAACTAGGGATAGTGAAATGAATAACCCAAGAGAGTTACTTGAGTTCTACAGATTTGGGAGATGAATGGGTGTCTAACATCCAGATGTGCTAATTACAAGAAATGTGAATTTTTCCTTGTGTGGAAATTGTACTATTTTTCATTACGGGACAGAGGTAAAAACCCATTTTCAGATATTTATAACTGACTGAACTAAATTTTGAGAATGTGTTGACATAAATAGGTCCACAAGAGTATGTAACCTCATTAGCCGTGGAACTGCCCCTCAGTCCTGATTATCTGAAACAGTGCAGTGATTGATGGTCTGTCTTTGGAAGAGTATGACACCAAATCAAGGTTTCATGGGAGAAACAGCCCCTCCTGGCTATTCCAAGGGACTCACTGATCGCTGTTGGACAAGGGAAGCTCACTCAGTCATACACACACACACACCATAAGCCAAGGGCAGAAGGTAACAGATTCACTGGCTCCAAGTAGCTCCAGGCTGCCCAATTAAGAAAGCAAGCACCTTGGCCCAGAATGTTCTCAGCTCCCCTCCTTCAGGAGCCTCCCTCTCCCGCTCTCTTGCTCGCATGTGGTCGGCATGCTCTGAAACCCCATAAGTTCATTGTCGACACTTTCCGCCCCTCGGCAGCAGCAATCGAGTCAAACTGTAGGGAGAAAAGAAATGCTTAGGCGCCCTCCTTGAAGAAGGTAGGAAAGACCTTAGTTTACTTCTTCCGTGGAGCCTCCGCTTTATCTCCATTCCACAGCAAGTCACAACCAGATGGTGCCTTAAAACTGCACACTTCAGCGAACTGTATACCCTGTAAATATGTGTGTGACTGATCCTCATAGCCTCCTGGGCCACAGAGAACGACTTGCAGTTAGTGTGTAATGACGCTCAAGTTGATGATGTGAATTCACTGAATTTCCCCTCCTTGTATTCATAATTGTTCTTTATTTGACACCAAGGACCAGGGTGACCTGCATTGTTCACTTGGTACAATTAGCAGCTTTACACTGATTTACCCACTAATAGAGCACTGAATTCTAGCTATATCAGTACAGGGTAGTGAACTGCTGGTTACCGACTGAAACTGAGAACGTTCAGATTAGAAGGCAGTCACCATGGCTACTATGTCACCTAGAGGTGCCTCGTTTATCAGCTGGAACATTCGTCACAACGGACCAAGCCTCAGTTAGCTAATTGCACTGGCCGACTCTCTTCGTGTTTATATTCGTTTTTATTTTATGCATTCACTGCATATGTGCTCTGTGGATCTGGAAGTCATTAAGGACAAATCATCTGCCAAATAAAAAAATGTAATTATACGTTTGTTGCATGCATGCAAATTGTCTGAAGGAAACAACAAGCACGGTCTTCCAAGCGAGATGTGAAAATACACAGCTGAAAACGAGAAAAAAAACGATGGCCTTCTGCACCAAAGGCATGTGGATTTCCGGACAGGACTAAACATAATAGGAATTCTCTCTCCAGATAATTGCCAGTTTTCTGAACAAACGTGGCAGGCTTTGAGAGCCTTAAGAAGTGTGTGGTTGGGGCCCCCAGAGTTCTTTCCAATGTGATTTATGTTAGCGCTCTGGTTAATGGTGTGCGAAAGAAGCCTTTCTGCTAAGTTTTGGATCATTTGGAGATTTATTGCGGGGGACTCGGCGGCTGCAGAGAGCCGCACCGTGCTGGCGAGACGGCACGCCACGGGGAGAGACAGGTGCGGGCGGCCGTATGGTCTCACTGATGTTCCGGCGATTACCATTCTGTCATCCATGCTCCGGCGGCTCGGCGGTGGAAATCCCTTCGATAAATGCAGCATGATTCACAAAGAGTGCCCAGAAAACACCTCACATCTTAATGATGTATTAAGCTGGTGAAAAGCAGCCTTTTATTTTACACATTTTAAAAATGTTCCCTTGATTAAAAGCGAGTGTCTCGTCTTTCTCTTGTTATTGTTCTCGGGATGAGATATGATGCAGACGGAGCATTAGCAGAGTTCTAATCTCATTCATTTTATAGTTTCATTTCAAATACGTCCATGGAATATCAATTACTGAGGCCTATTGTGTAAGTTATTCTGAAACTGTGCCAGATAATCCACATCATTTCAAGTTTTATCCAGAAATGCACATGCTCACGGTAACAGAGAATGAGTTGTACTTCCAAAAAAAAATTAAATAAATACATAAATAAGACAAAAAACTGCTGGTTCTGTTTGATTCTCTGGAGAAACTAAGACAACCTCTTTGGCATCTTTAAAAAAAAATTCTTGACAGTGTTCAGCCTAAAATGCTAAAAGGGCATTAAGTTGTTTTGTTTATTAACCTTGGTTGTCAAACAACGTTATAGAATATATGAAAAATTCTGGAGTCTTGTGATACTTGCTGGGAGCTCAGATGCAATGGGGTCTTCAGTTCTGATCATTAATTCTGCATTAAACACTAGAAAACAGAGAACACTCCGGGACAATGGAAACGATAGAGTTAAACAATTCTAAGAGAGAGACAGTGGGAGAAGTTTTTTGAGAAGCTGTTTGATTAAAAAAAAGTTTTGCTTACTATATTAGCAAACAAATTGACTTTGCTTTCCCTTCTAAGCAGTGAAAATTTAAACTGAGTGATGGAGCATAGTTGGCATTTATCATTTCTGTGTTGGAAGAACAAGAAAGGGAATGGAAATGAGATACTGTAAAAGGTAATGCTGGCACTGGAGGATATCTTGTCACATACACAGCTGTGGACATATTTTACAACCAGCCAAGATGTGTACAGGAAATGTAATTCAATTAGAATGAAAAAATATGGCAAATGTGGGGCCAAACGCATCTTCTTTTCTCATTGTCCTTCCTCACGCTCTGATATTAATTCACAGGTTATTTGGCCATCCAAGTTTTGGCCAAATTGCTTTCAGATATAAGTTCACCTTTAAAATCTTGAAGGTAGGTTGAATAATATTTTTAATGCATAATAAATCAGTGCTAAAGCTGAACTGTTCAGCGCTTGTCTGCAAATGCGGAATTCTAATTTGAATCTGTACATATAAAAGTTTCTTTTGAGGGCAGTATGAATAATTAATCGAATCATAACAGTACGTTCTGATTTGGAGAAGTGTTTTCCGCTCTTCGCCGGCCTCCGCGCTGTTTGGCGTCGCCCTAATTATCCATGTGTCCTTGCGTCCACTCGGCGGATGTCCAGAAGTTTGTAGGGACAGAAATCCGCAAATTGTTGGCAGTTCAATTATCGAGGCTTCTGTCAAGCATGTTCTCACATTTGTGTTAGACAGAGTTCAAGCAGAGTACCGAAGGAGCAGGTGTTACTCAATCCTCCCTGGACGAGAAGAGAGACGACCAGATGTCCAGCTGCCATTGCTTGTCCGCAACACACATGAACGGACACATGTGTGCTCTGCTGTCCCTGTGGGAACGTCTGTGAGGGTGTGGAGGGAGCGACATTTTCCTTTAATGATGATTAAATGGGGTGGGGGGCGGGGGGCAATCACAGAAGGTGTTAGCACCACCGTGTAGCTTTGGTTTTATCAATCAAAAATTGTTCAGGTTTTATCTTTATTTTTGGCTCATTCCGTTGTGTCAGGTCAACTATGAGTTACAGTTCACAAGTAGTGTAAATGTAACAAAGTTTCAGCATCACGGATACTGTATGGATGACACTGACATCATATAGTAACATTTGTACAATTACAGGAATAGAGTATCCGTCAAAAGTTTGAGTACATGTGCCGGAAACATTTTTTTTTCATAACTGGCAATGTTCTAGGTCACATAGGTTTCTGCAAAGAGACAGGAAGAGCAATGAAAAAGATTCCCAGCAGCATCCCCCCAAAAAACTTGCCAGTCATCAGATGATTTACTGGTGCAGGGTGGAGACTGCACCAACCTCTTTCTGTTTCTTCTTACGCTACAAATTTTTCTATTGTGAGAGTAGAAGCTTTTTAAGAAAAAAAGAGAAAAACCTGTAAAAACCTTATCGACTCGTATGTGGTAAGCCATCCAATTTCAGAGTTAAACAGTCCTAAGAGCATGGTAATTACTTAATCAGTTCCATAGATTAAATATTTACATTCACCACAACTGCAGATAAAGATTTCTTCTGTCAGTGAAGATAATGCAGGTTATTCAATAATAACAATACTATGGATTTTTTTCAATAGAACAAAACAGTGGTGAAGAATTCATTAATAGAATATAATTTATTTTCTGATAATTCACTTACTTGCACAGCAGTTGAATGCTAGCTTGACAGTTAACTAGTGTACAGAGAGAATAAAAATTAGTCTAAATAGCAGCGAGAATAGAAATATATTCATTTTTTTTAGATTTTGCAATTCTGCAGCAAAGAACAGCAAGAGGTGAGATGCTTATTCTCAATTTTATGCTGTATATTTAACACAGTACTTACAGATCTTCCAGTTTTCATATATAAAGATACTTTTGGTAGGATTAAAGTAATTATTTTGAAAGCTGTGACAACTAGTTTCAATACAGACAGCCAACAGCAATGACAAGGTCTCAACTTGTCAGAAAGAATCACATAATTGTCTTAGTACCTGAAATGTGTTTCTGCATGTCAAAATTTGTGTAAGGCACACAATCAATCTGTATGAAATGATTAAATAATTTTTACATGGAGAAAGAACATGTTAAAGTCATAGTTTCCATAAAATGCTGCAACAAATCACTTCATAATAAAAAGACGTAATAGTTTTTCAAAAATTCTTCTTTAATAATATACGTATAATACACACACATTTCACATTTTCAGAACCGCTTGTCCCATATGGGGTCGCGGGGAACCGGAGCCTAACCCGGCAACACAGGGCGTAAGGCCGGAGGGGGAGGGGACACACCCAGGACGGGATGCCAGTCCATCCCAAGGTACCCCAAGCGGGACTCGAACCCCAAACCCACTGGACAGCAGGACTGTGGTCCAACCCACTGTGCCACCGCACCCCCTATATGTATAATAATACATCATATTTATGTATATGCTGAACAAATTAAGACTTCATTTAAAAATTCACTATTCTAATTTTCAAATTCAAAAACAGACATGTAAAAAAATAATTATTAACGGAAAATATAACAAAACAGAAAAGACACATTGAAAAATGAGTTCTCACTTCTCAGTGAGTCCTATAGAACTGCAGCATCAACCTTGGAAACACAGAGAGTGAGACATGGTGCACAATGTACTGCGGTGTTCCCAATCACACAAAATTAAGTCTGTAAGTCTGTAAATATGACAAATAACGACACACTGTCTGCTACAGTCTGCTACCTGAAAAGAACACATGGTCACAATGATTTAAGTAACTGACTTAATAGATGTTTGTTCACTGGTTATTTTTCTAAGGACTCAAAAGACCCGGGTTTGAATTCCTGCTCTAATATCATTCAGCAAAGCTGTTCACCTGGACTGATCAGAGCAGGAGTGATAGCAGCACGAGTAAAAATGAATTGGCTGTAAAATAGTATAATCATTGTGTCGATCTTAACATTGTAAATAAATAATAATAGTAATAATCAGCATCACCATCATGAATCTGATCTTTCACTTGTGATATTATTTGGACATTAATCAAAGGTTGATTGACAGTGTCAATGTGATATTTGACTTTATTTGTTGCCTTACACTGGACATAATTAGGTTCTGCACATAGTTAATTTATTATCACTCTGTATTTTTTCCTAAATGTCCTCATGAGTGTTTATTTTATGTTTACTTTGTTGTTGCTTTTACATTTACATTTATTCATTTAGCAGACGCTTTTGTCCAAAGCGACGTCCATCTCAGCACATTTAATGACTGCTCTGGACCAACAACCAACGAGAGGAATTCTGTTGTCTGGAATCATCCATTTGATTATGAGCTGAGCTTCCCTTAACCCTTTGTTCCCAGCGGTACTCGTTCCCATAGTTTTGTAGAACCCCCAGCATTCTTTCCCATCAACATTAAATTGAAAGCAAGAAAATCAAAGCTGCCTCAAGTAGCGAGTAAAAGCTCTGGATTCGATGCCTTTAAATTAGGAATTACGTATAAACGTCCCCTTTGAGGAACCAAGTCTGCCCTCTGTTTCAACAGAGCACAGCTGCTGACACAAATGTATACGAGTCCTAAAGAGAATTTACCTGTATTTCCAGGTCCCAGCGTTACATTAGGTGTCAAATTATTTTGTTCACCTGCGCAACAGTAATCTGTTGTAAGAAATTAGAATTTCAACATGGTGCTGATATAGGATAGTTATGTTTCTGTTTAGATGTTCTGTGCTCACCCAAGAACCTTTGCAATGACTTGAGGGCCACTCACAAGGATTACCACGTTATTAACCTGTGGATAATATGGAGACGTACGTATTTTATTACATCTTTATGTCTCATAAAGATTAGTGAACGGGGAGTAGTTAAATTCTATACACTCATCGAAGAGGGTTTTCTCGCTGTGTCCTTGGACCAACTTCCATTCTTTCCCCGTTCTGGGCTCCAACATGGTAATCTTGTATTGCTCAAGGCCTAGTGGCTCCAGCCCCAAGTCTTCTTAGCACGATGGGGGCTCTCTTGTTGATGCGCATCGTTGGCCAGTTCCCTCACATAGCCCGCAGTGTTGCCTACTCACTTTCATACTCTAGATGTCCATGATCCAGTGAGCATCAGCAATCCTTCAAAGTGGCCATATTAACTACAGGTATTTTACACCACTCTGCTGTTACTTTGATCCAACTGCATGGCGCTCAGTTGTGTTTAAGGTTAATTTATGCTTTATGTCTTCAACTGCTGCTTACCCATGTTCCTCTGTAGTGTGACACCTTCATGTGATTTTTCTTTTTGTCTGCTGCAGATTGCCTTTAATCATCACCTTTAAAATTGTGGTAACAATCTTAAAACATTTATTTTCTGTATGACCATGGGAGTGGGATATGTGGGCAAGAATTTTCTTCTACATCACCCACAGCAAAGCCTTCATTTAAAATGCGACTTCTTAGAAAGTGGTTCTAGAATCAGTTTGCCCTCCTTCAGTTCTTCACATGCGCTGTAAATACTCCATCCCAGTGTAGTGCAGATGCTTGTCTGAGATGAGTAAGTTTCATTTTGACCTCAGACTTATTGCATGGAAGGTTTGCAGCACGAGATCCTACACCTTCCAGTGCTTATGAAGACTTGCTGTGGAACGACTACAGCTAGAGGCAATCGCAGAGACACGGGTCTATCTAGGGAATGCAAAGAAGTCATTTCCCCTCCATGCAGCCAGAAACACAAAGCTGACCTGCGGCTCCCCTGTCAATCTTACCAGAGTGGTGTGGCTTGGCTGCTCCAGCCATTCTATCTCCTCCACCCATTTTTCTTACAAAAAACCACTTTGACTCAATCACATAATGCAGAAATTAACTGCAACGTTCTGTCGAAGAGACCTTGAATTTTAACCTCGATCACACGCAAGAGCACACGCATACACCATTTCCAGTTGACTTATTTTATATTTATGCTTTTAAAGAGTCTGTCACCAGATCTATGGCCTGCTGCAGCCCTGCGACCTGTGGATACCTGTCAGCAAGGTGACGATCAAAAGAGAATCAAGAGTCAAACCTGCAAATATCTAAAATTGCATTCAAAACCATGTGACAAGCTAGTCCTGCAGATCACTAACCCTCCCCAAGCACTTGGTGCCTTCAGTATTGACGAAAACAAACCATGCAGCAGTGCTCTGACTTGGTGCTCTCTGGAAGCCCCAGGTGTGTGTCATTAGAGCGAGTATTTCTAATTACACTGTGTTTCCCTGGTAACACACTGTCTCCCACTGCATGTCAGCTCCTAACATTTGCACCTAGCATTTAATTTCCACAATCGAATTAATGGTTTTTTCGCAGAGAGACGACAAAAGTTAGACAACTCTTTGATAATCAGGCTGTGAAGATCTCCTGCACGGACAACAAGATTTTCCAAAAACAAAAAAGCGCTTTTAACCCTTTCAGAAAGGAGGAGAGAACTGCACAATGGAAAACAGAAGGGCAGCATAGGAAGGGAAAGAGAGGAGTTAGTTACAGAAAACAGGGGAAGAACTTATTTTGCATCATTCCCCATCTCCTCCTCAGATTTTTACAAAAGTATTTTAATGGACTTGAAATTAATCCACATAATGAGCCTGCAGAAGAACAATGGAACTTTCGTGCACGTAATGATTAAATGCTTCCGTGCATTTTTTTATTCCACAAATCTGGTTGTAAATTTTACAAAAAGGCATAAAGTCTATTATGATAAACTTTATCATGAAGAATCATCCATCTGTCTAGGACTGCTTCCAAAAGCCATTCTATCACAGAGCTGCCCAACACACACACTGGCATCTAGGAGTTAACAACTACTAAAATCATGATGTGAACACATACAGTAGTATTCAAATAGCATTATTTGTGAAATTTTCCTAATGATCACAGTCCCTGACATGCTATTTATATGTTATACATGTGTGCTATATGAAGGTTAATAATGAAATAAAAGGCAAACTTTCCTTTGTAATTCTGCCTTTCGTCACAGCACCTCCTCCCAACCACAGTCATCCGGACCTTCAGAACCACAATCTCAACCTCACCTGCTTTACCTGCAAACAGACGCTTCCACACACTGTGTGAAGGGGCTTAACTCAAAGCAGTGCACACAGAGCTGTTCTTGGAGATGTGGTCTCTATAAGGACTTTCTTTGAACAGGTAGAATTTTTATTTTTTTGGGAAAAACTTGGAAGGAATAAAAATTAAAAATTCATGTGACTTAAAAACAAACACCCAAAATAAAAATCTGCCTTCCACAGTTGCTGTGCCACATTAGCAGCGGAGGTTGTGCTGGCCTGTACCGAAGCCCTGTTATTACATTTTGGAAAAGTTCTGCCAATATTATTACAGAAGTACTGAGCATTTTTAGCATAAAGAAGGGAACAGTTGTCAAAATATACAATGTAATCAGGCAGTTCTTCCACCACCTGAAATAAAGCACTGGCTCAGCTGTAAGTAAATACCTGAACCTATTGAGAAAAACGCTTCTTCCGAGCGACAGGTGAGATCATTTGGACTGAACTCGAGGCAGAAGAGTGAGGCACTGAGCAGCACTGGAGCCTCACTGCTCCCGGACTCTGCTTTACTTACAAATTCATATCTGCTTAAGTCTGTTTGAATTTTTCCCCTCTCTTCTCATGGGTTTCTTCCCATGGTGCAAAGTCCTGTTTCAGGTGAATCGGTGACTCTAAATTGGCAGCAGCATGAGTGTAAATGAATGAGCGTGTGCGATCGCCCTGAGATGGACAGGCATCCCGTCCAGGGTGTGCCCTGTCTCACAATACACACCTCCCGCACACGTCCACGTCCCCCACTCCCGCAAACCTGCATTGGACGCATAGTTATTGATAAAAGGTGAATGAGCTGGCATTTCTTTGTCAATGCCTAAACTACATGGACAGGGTGAGCACACCTGAACATTACAGCACATTGTACCTCACACACTGCACCTCACACACAGGACCACAGTCAATTTAGAGCCTTCAAAGGACTGATCGTGGACATGAACAAAACCCAGAACCCATGCTGGTATTCCAGGACTTGCAACCCCGAACTCAGAGAAGATTTTAAATTATGACAGAGCAGGTCACCATACGAGCCAAATAATTACTTCAACAAAGCAGTTAAGGCACTTGGTGAAAAATGGGACCATTATATATCTGACAATAACACTTCGAGAACCACACTCCCTTTTGGGCTTTTCGTTTCTTTAATTATCAAGTGATTCACACCTGCGACACACGTTGATGTTTGTTCCCGTTCAAATAATGAGTGTATTTAAGCAATTAAGAAATGAGAACGTGAACACATTCTGCAGCTTCTGAGCATCTGTGCTTAAAGACACCCGGAGAAATGCCTTTGAAAGATGATTCACCTTTCCAGCATTACGGTTTTTTTTCAATTAAATGAAGAATCCTTTCTCTTTCATCTTTGCTTTCATTGTTAACATGTCATCTAGCACAACTTCTTTGCTCACACGTCTCTGTCGAAACTAACAGACCACAGCTTCTGTATCAGTATCAGTGCTGACGATTCTACAATAACGTTCAATTGTTTACTATTTATCGGTAAGGAAAACAGGTGCATAAATTATCTAGCAATTATTATGGAACCGAGAAAAGAGGGAGTAATTATTATTTATGACATTTAAATGTGATAAGATGCATCTGCGTGTTTATCTGCGGATTAAATTATGTCTTACCGAAAGCATATGATATATTTTTAAATATTCAAAATAGTTGGACTGTGAATAACACATGGTGCTGTATTCAGACTTCTTTAAGTCGATACAAACAGATTTAAAAACAAAAAAACACAAAAACTGAACCTTTGACCTTGCACCTTTTTCTTACTAAATGTTCTTTTTACCTTTAATTGTATGCTTCTCAAAGTCATTTTTCTTTTCCCTTTTTTAATCTTTAGCCCGGTTCCCCCAAAACAAATTACTTGTGGCACAGAGGCATGGAATTGGTCCATCTTGGCTGGAAGTCATTTTCTTTTGTTCATTTCTTTTCAGTTGTTAATGGAGACCCAAAAGCAGGGAACTGGAAGCGCTGAATGTTTTCTTTACATTCCGAGAGCTCAAAGATCAGCTGGGGTGCGCTCCTCCACTCCAGATCTTCTAATTTCCCGGGTGTCCTGCTCCCCAGTTGTTAGCAGTGATTTTCACAACCGTGAGCAAAATACCAGCAGTTTGTTTCCATTCATTGTTTCAAATAAAACAAACACATAATAGTTTGTCCCGTAAGACACCTCACAGGAAAGCATCAGTCTCTAAATGGTGCTTATTAGTCATATATCTCTCAATACTTTGTTCATTGCCCTGTCAAAGATGCTGTGGGTGTATTACTCCTTAGAGCAACCAGGAAAATGGACACTAAGAACTGTGCCTCATACACATCACTGTGGTAATTTCCTGGTAAGAGGCAGCTTCTACATTCTTCACTTTGAAAAAACTCACTTGTGTGGTGTGTTATATGTATAGTACATGATCCTTTTCGGTTCATAACACAGAAACTTTAGCACTTCCCAGACTCATGAACCAGAGACAAATTTTTATTACACCTAAGTTATTACACGAACAGTAATAACCTGTTATTTAAACACGTCTACATGTTCTTTTTATTATATCTTTTGTATTTCGCTCTGTTGGGTACTGTATATATGATATACTATTTAACTTTTGAAAGCAAAGTGACCAACTCTGCTTCCAAATGAATTCTGTCCTAGAAAATGATTGCCACTTTTGGCATGAATGTCCTATGATTGTGTTTGGGGGAGGGCTGCCTTTGGCAGTGAGGCAGCAGGACGACTGGGTGTGCAGCTGGCCTCAATTCCCGGAGAGAGCCGAAGATTACTTGGCCGATTGCTCCTCATTAGAGACGCATGGTACCAGGAGTCTGGAATCAGGGACACTCAGACTAAAGGAGGACATCATTCAGGGACCCTACGAGGCCGTTGGGTTGAGGAGCTGTGAGGGTTTACCGAAGAGACGATGCATAGGTTTAATTTAGTTCTCTTCATTTAAATTAACCTGGGACTTGTTTGGGTAAAATCTAAAACTTAAGTTTCATTGTAGAATAGGCATTTAATCATCCAAAACCACACTGGACATCCATCCGTCCATCCATCCATCCGTCCATCCATCCGTCCATCCATCCGTCCATCCATCCATCCATCCATCCATCTATCCATCTATCCATCCATTTTTCAAGAAGAGCTTGTCCATGAAGGGTTATGGTAATCCATTCCCTATGTTTGTATGAAGCTGTAACCCATCTTGGAAGCACAGAGGACTCAGTAGTGACAATAGATAAAGTTCCCTCCTCTCTGATACAGCACCAGGCCACTATGGATAAACACTCACATACCAACAGGTAGTTTTACTGCTTCTTCATTTCCATTTGGATCTTGACACCTTGAAACAGTAAATACATATATGGACTGGAACAAGTCATATTGAGCCCACTGGTTATTCTTTAAAATGCTGGCATCGGTAAAATGCCTTGGAGTCAAACAGCTTCAGTTATAATGAAAGTTTCATTGTTGATTTATTCAAGTTTTTTTCCAGCAGGCTTTGTTTTGATCGACATGATCGTAAAGATTGGAGCAGCTCAAATTTTTGATCCATTAGACAACTACAATATGCTTTCCGTGCACACTGGTCTAGATTAATGCATGCAGTTTTGATGTTTCCAGAGTTATCTCTCTGACATAATTGAAATAATGCAAGAAAAAGGATCTTGAGCCTCTTCTGTGGGACCTCGCCCATCATTGCCCCACTAGCAATCTCATTATCCAGCCCCCCAACACTCCCTGGTGGCCTACTGCTGATGCCCTGCCACATGCCCCAGTGGGTTCAGCACCAGTGTGGCGCAATCCAGATTTGTTGTGGGTTAAAAATACAATTTCGCATTTGCCAGAGACATGTGTGAATAACTGCTGTAAGTAGTGTGAAATGTTATACTTAGCAGTGTAACTGTGGTTCTCTGGGGATATTACCGGGGCAGCAGTTTGACGACACTGGAATTTGAACGTGAAATTGACAAAATTCACAGCTGGGCAAACTGACAGGACAGCACAGGACACGTCCAAACACGATACAAGTACAGCTGACCTGCTCCACTCGGACCAAATGTTTCCTCCAGAGAAGGAGACGCCTGCTAAGCCGTTCAGAACCACTTGCTGTAAGTCCACAGGCAAAAGTCCCGTGTTGAAACTGGCACGTTTTTACATATATTATACATTTCCAGTTTATGTAGATGCTTGTAGAGATTCACTCACTATCAGTAAGTGCTTGTCCACATGCAGGAGTTCAATGGTCCTGAGCTCATGCTGGAAGCACAGGGTACTAGATGTGGCAGGACACACCTTGGACTGGGATGCCAGTCCATCACAGCGCAATCACACACTCTTCAACTCATACATTCCCACACTACACGTGGTTCAGAGTCACCAGTTCACCTGGAACATCTTTGGATTCCAGAAGGAAACCAACAGGAAAGCGGGCAGAATACGCAAACTCTGGACCGCAGCTGAACTATGAGGAACGAGTATTTGTGGCTGTACCACCATGCTGCTCTTTGTAAAAATCCTGTAAATGCAAAATAAATAACTAAACCATCACAGCATGACTCAGATTTATTCGTTTGGAGTTTGCACTGAAGCCTCTGCAAGGATGCGTTAGAAATTGGGCTTGCTGCACTACTGATAACTCCTGTAGACTAGAAGGGTACACATCTTCGTATTCCTTACATGGATCACACATGTTTGCAACTAGGGAGATAAATAGGCAGCTGATTTGTCTAATTGTGATTCCATTTATACAGTAGAGACTCCAAATACAGCAAAGACACGTTCTGTAAATGTGAGGATGAGCGTTTGCAGTACTGCATGACATCTATATGTAAATTACTTTTAAGTGTAGTCATATTTCAGGTTAAAGTGCACAAATATAAAAGTTTAAAGAAAAAGCCATAAATGATTCTTCTGCTCATTAGGCTGTCTGCAATAGCCTTAGAATTAATGTCTTTCCAAGATTGATGTTTAAATTTAATGGAGGCACTCACTATTTCAGCATAGGGATTCCCTTTATGAAACAACCGGATTCTGCAGCCAGTGCGGCATGGAACCTGTATCCGAGGTCATCACTTAGATCTTTTAAAATCTACCAATTTTTTACCATAACGAAAAATATCTTTGTCATAACCTTCCCTCAGGAGTCTGAATCAGAAAATCAGCTAAAACCTCCTTATTTATTCAATATTGCGATCCTTCTATTAATAAATTCAGGTGTATTCCTTACGGTATTATGAAACTCCATCTGACGTTGCCTGCTTGATGAAAAATTCATCATCTTAAGTGTTCCTGATCTTGGGACAGGGTGGTGCCTGGGCTGCCTCCTTCATGCCAAGGCAAAAAAAGCAAAAGATGGGATGCAGTAGCCTTCAGCATCACACACTTCAAGTGTTTCCTGAGGATTGATTATTGTACTTTAGACTTTATTTAATTTGAAAAGTCAGCTGGAGATATTTCTCCGCAACTGTTTAAAATCATAAGTTTGAAAAAGAACATCGGTCACACACACACACACACACACACACACACACACATTTTCAGAACCGCTCGTCCCATACGGGGTCACGGGGAACCAGAGCCTACCCGGGAACCGAGGGCGTAAGGCCAGAGGGGGAAGGGACACACCCAGGACGGGACACCAGTCTGTCGCAAGGCACCCCAAGCAGGACTTGAACCCCAGGCCCACCGGAGAGCAGGGCTGTGGTCCAACCCACTGCGCCACTGTGCCCCCCTTTAACATTGGTCATATATTCCTTTTTTTACTTTGCTATTAGTGTTGCTTAAAGTCATTCTTCCAGGAAATATCTCTAAAAACATTTTAAAAATGTTAAAAGTGATTCTTATGGAATGATGATTCACAAAAAATTTGAAGGCTGTTTGTACTAGATAATCCTCAGTTACTGCCAGTCAATGAACATAAACTGTGTGAAATTATTTTAAATGTATGACTTCTTTCCCAAAAGTGCACTTACTTAGCCCTAGATCCCCCAATTAGAGAAGTGTATTTTATTAATTTATTTAACTTAATGTATTGCATTTCAGCAGCAATGGCCACCTTGGTCTGGATAAATACATTAGCTGGATGAATGAAACGTACCGCAGTAAATGTAATGACTATGATTAGAGACTCTAGGCCATTTTCAGATGTGCTTTTTACCTTCTAAGAAATAGGATAATTAAGAAGTGCCAAGATCAACATAATTTTCTGCAAAGGTTTCTCTGAAATGATCTTTTTTACTACATGCACTGAATGCCTTCGCTTGTAACCCTAATTCTGCAATACCTACATCTAATGTTATTTACGAAGAAATGTCCATCATTGCGGGACTGGTCTTCAGATGAGAAGAAATCTTAAAATTTTAATGGATAAAATAGTAATGTATTTAAGGTTTTAAGGTTATGGCTCTTTAAATCCATTTGTTTTTTATGTTTATTTTACATTTATTCATTTATTATGGCGCATTCTCATAAAATCTGTGCTCTGTTTCTTTGAGATTTCAGAAGCCCCACAAAAAACTGATTGCCTGTGCTTTGTTTAAGAATGACCAACACATTATACCATGTGTACATGCTGCACCTTCTGGGAAACCATCAGTTATGAAACTTGTATCCTCCTTGATGGTAAGAAATGTACATCTGGTATGACAACCTCACCCTTACCAACAACATGCATTTTTTACACATGCAGTTCTCTTGGCTGTTTTTTCCTCTGGCTGCATTGAGCTGTTGAAATATAGATGTGCCCTCTGTGTGGCCTCTCTTTGTTTCTCAATGTGAATGCTCGCCTAACCCTGTGGCATGACATACACTATATTCCACCAAAAGCATTGGCTGCCAAGCCCTCTTTCTCTCTCTCTCTCTCTCTCTCTCTCTCTCTCTCTCTTTCTTTCTCTCTCACTTTGGGTTCAGTATACTGTACGATGATGCATGGGTGACACATTGTGAAACTCAAAGGCAATGTATGCTCCCCTCAAGACACATTTGACCCCACCGTTCTTATAGGCAGGATGCTTTGACAGCTGCTTTTCCAGATACAACAAGGAGAGCGATGTGCGTATACAGTATGTGTAATTTGGTTGCTTATACTGAAAGTGAATCAGTTTATCTATTGACAGTAGGGTATTATTTGTCCTGTAATCATTCCACGTAGGCCACTATTTTGGGTTCTGCCCTTGATGCCTCAACTCAATATTTTTAGATAGTGTCTTGAGGGAGCAGGGAGCCCAGTGGTTAGAGCTGCTGTCTTGCACCAGAAGTGCCCAGGTTCAAATTCCACCTTGCACTATAATACCTTTGAGCAAGATGTGTACCCATAACTAATACACTAAGAGCTATAATAAACAGGTAAGCCATTGTAAGGAGCCTGTCCGTGATATATGAGGCAGGGTATGCGACTAAAAGGACATGAGTCTATCACATGGTCATCACACATGCAGCATCAACTGAAAAGCATCTCTTTGGTTTGTGGGAGGAGACAGTCATGGGACAGCTGGTAACATAGTAGGTAGAATTGCTACCTTTGGACCCAAAGGTTGCAGGTTCCATCCTCCCTTCCAGCTGTAGTACCCTTGAGCACTTGCCCTAAAATTACTCCAGTAACATTACCCAGCTGTATAAATGGGTAAAAAGCTGTAGGTAGACTAACACTGTAAATTGTTTTGGAGAAAAGCATCAGTTAAATAAATATAAGCAATAATATTAAGTATATTTCCCACACAGTCAAATATGATTTAAATAATAGGAACAAAAAGGCATAGGGGGGTGTGGTGGCACGGTGGCGCGGTGGCGCAGTGGGTTGGACTGGGTCCTGCTCTCTGGAGGGGTCTGGGGTTCGAGTCCTGCTTAGGGTGCCTTGCGGCAGACTGGCGTCCTGTCCTGGGTGTGTCCTCTCCCCCTCTGGCCTTACGCCCTGTGTTGTCAGGTAGGCTCTGGTTCCCTGCGACCCTGCATGGGACAAGCAGTTCAGAAACTGTGTGTGTGTGTGGAACAAAAAGGCAAGTGATTTTGTTTGTATATTCTCCAACAGGAAGTTCCATTATACAATATTAAAATATAAAAATGGCCATCAGAGATAGATGGGAATCACTGATTCACAAGTGTGACCTCTGAGAGCTGCAAGGTCTGCTGGTTTGATTTTTTCCTTAAAAACTTCTTGGTTTCACAGATTTCTTTAGTCCAAGGCAGTTTCCACATTTTCACATTTTATCCATCAAGTTAAGGGTACAGAGGCAGAGTTCTTCTTGGAACTTGAGCCTGAAACTAAATTTAATAACTTTAAATAAATAAATTTCACAAAGAGGTGTTTTCGGGGAAAACTATGCTTAACTAGCTGCAGTCGCAACTGAATTAACATTGTATTGTACTAGAAAAAGCGATAGCTTTGTAATTTGCACAGAAGTTGTGAATATCTTCGGTAAGAGCTCTTCAGATCTCAGTCATATATCTGTCACATATTGTTGTCACTTACCTTCTCAAAACAAGACAAGTTAAATGTTATTCAACCATAAAAGAAAAATTATGTTTAATATAATAGAAAAAAGACAATAAGAACATTTTGTCTTATTTGATTTCACAAAGAAATCCTTAATAGATACAGTTTTCAGTCCAGGGTATAAAAATAACAAACATAAGTCTGCCTCACAACTTGCTCGTGAAATGAGACTAATCCATCAACACCTAGTGCCCAGAAATCATCTCCAGTTGGCAGAGTGTGTTAACAGATTT
Source organism: Scleropages formosus (assembly GCF_900964775.1). Taxonomy (NCBI): domain Eukaryota; kingdom Metazoa; phylum Chordata; class Actinopteri; order Osteoglossiformes; family Osteoglossidae; genus Scleropages; species Scleropages formosus. The sequence continues at coordinate 1,338,986 of NC_041813.1, read as the reverse complement.
GTTAATAGATTTGCCAAGACAAAGGATTTCCTCTGAGAACAGTCTAGTCTTCTAAGACCTCTTGTCAAGATTTCACAGCATGGTGTGTTCAGCCCTACCTACATGGTTTGTACTCAATAGCATGGTGTTCTCCACAGAGACATTTCTTAAATGTTTCATGCTATGCTTGATACTTGCAAAACTGCTGAGACCAAAAGAGAATCAAATTTGGTTAACAGCAAATGCTGCACAAAAGAAAAACTTCTTTCAATTCCAAAACTTTCCATTTTGGAGTGTAGACAATTTGTTAGGCAGATTTTGCCTGATTTTTTTTTAAAATCCTCTATTGTGTCTGATGTAGTCAACAGAAATGACTTTCTTTGGCCCTTATCTCCTAAAATGTTATCCAAAATGAAGAGTCAAGCAGCATGCAACAGTATGGAACAAAAGTGCAAGCTATTACAATGAGAAGTTCTTAGGAACACTAAGATTTCATTGGTAGACACATCAAAAATAGAACAATTGGGAAGAGTACTGAAAAAGCTCACTATCATAAGTCATATTATCCGGCTATATTAGGTCCAATATTCTATGAAAAATTAATGTTTTAGCATAGTTAATTAAGGAAAGAGCAGAGCCTCGAAGAATCTTGATGAATCCATGGTAACTGTGGGGAAATTAATGGATTTATGGATAAATTTATTCCCTCTCTCTTTTTTCTGGATATATGCATGAACCAAAAGTTGTTGGTTTCAACAGGGTTTCCTCCATACATACAAAATTGATTTTTTTATTAAATGTCTCTTCCCATCAACTATCTCCTGTCTAAAAAAGGCTGTTCCTCTAATCAGAAAATATGAATATGACATGAAAACCTGACTTTAAAAGCATTTAAAGGAAATTGTGAAAATGTTATGAACCCCTGCCCCCAACAGCCTAGGAAAAGAGACAGAAAAAAATATTATAAGAGTTGAAGATTGTTCATCTAAACTGTTGGCCTTTAAGGCAGAGAAATGGCAGTCTTGCTGTCTTCCAAAAATTCAAGATAAGTTCTTGAGCACCTCAAAATGTCAAAGGATTTTTAAAGGCTAAGCTCAGCACCGTAGCTACGCAAAGACCTGAAGAGGCCATTCTATCTGCATATTCCTGAGAAATGGTCAGAAGATCCACACCAAGCAAGTTTAGCTCCTACAGCAAACATGTAGCTGCTCCTATAGTAGCATCTCCTGTCATGTATTTTGTCAACTATTTCCATGAGAAGGAAAAAGTTGCTTCTTAGAACGAGACTATGTCTCCCGGCTGGCCTGGGAACGCCTTGGGGTTTCCCCAGAGGAACTGGAGGAGGTGTGCGGGGAGAGGGAAGTCTGGAGGACTCTGCTCGGACTGCTGCCCCCGCGACCCGGCCCCGGATAGCGGAAGAAGATGGATGGATGGATGGATGGATGGATGGATGGATGGATGGAAAAAGTTGCTTCTTAGAACATAATCCTCCCATGACACATCACTTTTTTCTTGAATGGAGGAAACGCCTTGGCTAAAAAAATCTAGTCGACAGGGCATACTTTAGTTTTAGAGGGGTGAGTTTCCATCACCCATGATTCTCCAGATCAACAGACAGAGGAGTGGATCACTCTGGTGCTGAAAGCCTAGAAAGAGAGAACACATTTTAATTAGTACTTGATTTATAATTGAAACCACAGGTCAAGTGACTTACCATTCAAATAATTAATTCAGTAATGCAATTAAAAGTTGAGGTTCATCGAAAACCAGCACACCCTGTGAAACTGAGCAGCCCTGATTTAGCCCCAGAGAGCATTTCAAGACTCTACTTATAAGTGCTCAGCAATACATCTTTGCTGACTTTTTCATTTCTGCACTCTTTCACTTAAAAGTATATGTGCTATAGCAGTTCAAATCAAAGCAGTCTGGAAAATACACATTTACCAAGAGTGTGCAAATCCATAACTGTAACTTATTTTGCAATTTTTGCCATTCTGAGGCTTTTTTCATTCTCCTTTCAGTTTTTCTTTTGCCGATATATAGCAGTTTTTACTGGAAGTTACTTTTTTAATGTACAACCCTTAATAATACATTTTATGCTAAAAGTTTTGATGGTGTTGCTTGGGATAGGCACCTCTCTGTCTTATAGCTTTCCAGAAGTTTTGTGGCCATTCTCAAGTAATGATTATGTTCTGACATTAAGACTGTTCAATGAAAACAAACGAGACTTATTTATCGATTGTGCTCCTAAGTGTGTCTCCCAGTCTACTGAAAGATTTTACTGTGTATCCTTTGATTATCATTAGTTTGTGTTTTTCCGTCACCTGACGCCAAACTAATGTCCCGTACTTTTACTGAGATCAACCTTTGGCACCTTGTAGCTCAGCATGTGCTCACATTCCGGACGCACCTCTCTCTGAACCTCCGTGTGCTCAACTCAAAGAATCTGACAGTCTCTTCAATAAAGCGTATGTGACAGTGCGGGCAGTAGAGGTGGGAGCTCCTCTTGTTTTGAAAAAAGGCATTGAATAGTAGCTGGGTGGTTTATTATATGCTATTTTTATTTATTTACTTTAAATGCATTTTAACCCTTTCGAGCCCAGCTGATTTGTTCCTGTCCCCTCCCTCAACGACTCATGAGAGCTGAAGGGAGACTCACCCACCCTCCGATGTCCATGTGCTACCTGCACTATGGGCTGCAGGATTTGTAGGCAATGCCATTCACTTGGAGGAGAGTATTTTGTGTCCATTGCCGCCCTCATCTCTGTAGAGGTACAAATGAACGTAGGCTTCGCTGTGAGCAACTGGAGAGGGCCACACAGCTATCTTCCCCACCCCAAGGGAACACACAGCAGTTTGTGTTATCGCAGATACCTTGTGCGGCACAGACATGTAAAGATGTGCACGTGCAAAGGCCCTCATCCACCTTAAATCTCATGAAACGCATGCATTCATTTGGCTGATGCTTTTCTCCAAAGCAAATCACAGTGCTGAGCTACTTAAAATCATTTACCTTTTTACACACGTGGGATATTTTTACCGGAGCAATTCAGGGTATGTACCTTGGTCGGGGGTACAACTGCAGGAGGTGAGATACAAACGTGGGTCCTTTGAGTCAGAAGGCTGCAGCTGTAACCACTGTGCTACCTGTAGCAGATCTCAAGCATACCTGGCATCACAGATGATACCAGGTATGGACAGACCATCTCTTTGAGTGAACATGTATGAAATACTTCATTTAAGGCATAAATAGGTGGCCATTGGGTAATGCACTGGTTACGACTGTTCTCCTGCAGCCTGAAGGCTCCTGGTCCAAATCCCACGCCTGTTCTAGTACCCTTGATCAAGGTACTCACCCTGAACCAGTAGGGTAAAAACCCTACTGTGTTTGTTGTACTTGCAAGTTATGTTGGAGGAAGGACAAGACAGGGTGGCTGCGCTCTTTCGGTGTAAGGCTCCTCACATTGACTTGGGGTCACAGCTGTGGCCCTTAGTGGACACACGTGGAGGGAGACATGTGCTCCTTAGCAGGACTCTTTTTCCCACGAAAAAGGCCTGATGGTGCAACACGGAACGCATGATCATTCCTAGAGCCCTTTGGTGATCAATTGCTCATCACATTATTCTGGTTTCATAGCAGTGCAGTGACACGGAAGGTAAGTGGGTCACAAGCGCGTCCGCGCTCCTGCCTCTCCGTCGTCTCGCGCACCTGTGCGATCGCTGGAGCGAGGAGCCGGACGCGCACGCAGGGGGGGGGGGTGCGGTGTGCTGTGCGTATGTGTGTGTGTGTGTGTGTGTGTGTGTGTCTTCAGCGGTGTGTATGGGCTGCTCCTCCGCCGGGACTCCGCCTTTCATACATAGGACGCCGAGAGATGGGGGGGGGGGCGGGAGCGGGAGGACCCTGGGCGAGAGACCCTCGCAAGAAAAAAGCTCGAGCAGAGAGAAAGAGAGAGAGAGAGAGAGAGAGAGAGAGAGAGAGCCCGGTCCGCGCCGTCTCGCACTCGCTCGGGATGACTGAGTGATGAGGAGTGAGAGATGAGTGAGTGATGATGGGTGAGAGACGAGTGAGTGATGCGCGTCAACGATGCTCCTCGAGCACCTCGGCGGGGGACACGGCGGCTGAGCGGTGCTGAGCCTCCTCCTGCCTTGCTTTCCAAGTGTCTCTTCATCTCATCACCGCCACAGTCACCGTGCGATGAGCATCTCCGAAAGCGATGACTGAGTTTCGCGGACCCCGCCGCTGACGCAGAGCCGCACGAAGGTGAGCGCTGCCCTCTTCTTGCCTCCTTCCCTTTCGAACCGGAGATCGGCGTGTCCGCGCGACACCGAACGACCCGCGGGGGCCGCTTGATCCGTTTGTCCGAGTCTGGAGTCCAGTTCCTGGCTGGAGCTGGACGTGGACGACGGAACGGAAGGGAAGGCGCGGTCTTTTCCACTTGGTCTACTGATCAACCGCGCGTGTGTGCGTGCGTGCGTGCGTGCGTGTGCGCTGCGCGCGCGGACATTCGGAAATGCCCACGACATACGTCTGCCACATGATCAATGAGCGCATCGGATTGCCGCGGGAAGCGCGTGTCGGTGGTTCCTTGTTGATCGCGGGCGCGCGCACGACGCGTCAGAGCGAAAGTTGTGAGGATAAAGCAGCTGCTTCTCTGCGCTCGCGCCTTTTGTCGAACGCACAACTTTTACGGGAGCCGCACGGCCGCGTGCACGACGAGCGCAGCGGGGGACAAATTGCGCTCCGCACGCGTACGTGACATACACATGTCATATGTGACGGTCACGTGTGACAATCTTCTTCTTGTGTGGCACTTGTACGCAAACATGCCGTGGTGACTCACCAGTGCCCAGTAAGGAAAGGGAACGACCCGCATGGACTGGTTTTTAAATATTTTATACATACATTTGTATTCATAATAGTGGAGAGTGCGATACAGCCAGCGCTCAACCCACTGTTACTATCTGTTACTGTCAAACCAAAGTCACATAAGGTTCCAAACTTTGGATGGGAAGTGTAGTCACGCACTGCATTTTGCACTGCAAAAGTTATTATAAGGCAACATTTTTTAAAGACTGATTTTAATGAAACCTGAACAGGTTATTACTTTGCATTTGCGAAAAACACAGCAAAAGCAAATTTATTTCTGGCCCACGTTCAGACTGAGAGCTGGACATCATAATTTTATTGTAAAAGCTATACTGGGTATATGGATGAGTGACCCAGTGTAAGTAGTGTATCTAGCAGTTTAAGTCCACCGAGGTGAATAAGGTGTGTGGGCTCATAACACTACATAGAGTTCACCGGAAGTAGCTTTGGAGAAAAGCGTCTGCTAAATCAATGAATGTAAGAAATCTAAATGTAATATTCTACATTTTGTCTTTAAAAACATTGTGCAATGCTTACGGTGAAATGGTATCGGATTACCGTATTTTTCAGAAATATGAGCACACTAAATGTGTGCATGTCTACAGTCACAGAACCAAATGTGCATTCCAGTAAAAAAACCTTCTTTTCATCTATAATTATATCATATTCTTTAAGGTGCATTGTCATAGGATCATTTCATTTGAGCGAGTGAGCAGGGAAAAACATTTCATATTATTTTCTGCTTTTGTGGAGTCTTGGATGTGTTGGTCAAGGTCAGATGTTCACCAGTTAAACAAATATACAGCTAGAGAAGTAAGATCCTTCCACATTTTGTCTGTAGAATTTGATCTATTTGTAGGCTTTCTAGGTGGGGAGTGAGAAGAGCCCATAACACACTGGCACGTTTTCCCCCAGCAAGGAGACTTATATGTTCTGTGGATAGTGAAGTGCGGAGATTTCAGGGGTGGTGGCTCAAAACCAAGTGGACCTTTGCCACTCATTATTTTCATACTCGACCAACTATCCTGTGTGGCTCACAGTTTGTCTGCTGCTATAAGTTGGACTTTTATGCCTCCCTCAGTGTGTTTTTGGCAGAAATATTTTAAAGGCCTAGATGCAGCATAATAAGCATTGTACAGAAAATTTTGAGCTTGGAATTTGCTGACATTCATCCAGATGACACAATCGATCAGAATCACTGAATACTTTGCCTGCTTTGTGGACGCCCCAGCAGCACATATGAGTTTTTGGCTTTTGCTGTGTGCAAAATGTGGTCTTCCCCATTCAAAGAACAAACACAACAACAGTCTACCAACACTGACATGTTTAAATATGACGTACTAATATATTTACTACGTTCCCTGAGTTTGTACTTTTGAAAAGAACATTTTTTTTCTTTTGCCACATTTCAGGCATACCTCTCATCAGATTGCTGCAAGTCTTCATCAAAAAAAAAAAAAAAACAAAGCTCAGTAGGGGAAGGTAATTAATTTTTCATGAGATTGTAAGTAAAATTACAAAAGAGAAAAAGAAATCATCTAAAGAAATGCTGCATTTTTAAAGATGTAAATTTATTCTGTTTCTCTGAAAGAAAAATACCCCGAAAATGTTGTCAGGGGATGCGTTCGGCATCAGGACGACTTTTGTATTTTTAGCCTAGTGTTTGCCAGATACAATCACCATGGCCTAATACTGCAATTCTAATTACTTTTATTATTATTCTTCTGCATTTCCTCTTACTGTCAAAAATTGCAACCCACATGGTCAAAGGCAAACTGCCAAATGAGAAGAGAAGATCTAGTTTTATAGTTAAGATTTATGGTTGGTAACTATGTAAATTGTTTCATACTTATCTCTCATACAAAACAGTGCCATTTGCGCTCTCAATTATGCCCATACAACTTAAACAGCAACAATGATCTTACGACAACATGATGAAAAATTGATATACACTATGCTTGCCTGGAGAAGTGCTAGTCTTTGTCTTGAGCTTCTTCATATGACAGCTATTTAAATTAATGAGATTCTAGATGAATCTTTGCTGAGATTACTCATATGTTCTGTTTATATTTTGGCATTCCTTTAACCCTGTAAACTATTCTATACAATTTTGGCATGCCTTACCTCATGTATTGTAGAAACATGATGTTAAAATCTTTTTCTACCGAGATTAACATTTTTTGTTTAAGGGCGGTTACATTTTTTGGCTGCCTGTTCGAGGATTCTTCCTTTAATGGTCTTGGCCCAACTATGCAATAAGCCTTACTGCTGAGCTGTCAGAAGCCCTTCTTCCTATCATGTGCTCATACATAATAGATAAGTTACTGTCAGTTACGGTGTGGGACATAACTAGGCTAATGTTCACATTTGCATGCTTATACCTAGTTCCATTATTTATAAGTGGGGAAATGCTTTGTTGTGTGTACGTACCTATATTTCTGAGCGGGTCCCCAAATGTGGCTCGTTGTGAGCAGGGAGTCGAGAGAGGAGATGGTATTGATTCTGTCTCTCCTCAGAAGCCAGAATTGGATGTGAAATGCATGTCCCAGGAAAGCCTATTAAAACCTTCCCTGTTTGATGAGCTTCCTACATACATGCATACATGTTGCCAGATGAAAAGATTTGGACTTTGCTATATTTCGGGGTGTTGGGTTTTCTTTATTATGGGAGATAGGGGAAATAACTGCACTAACAATAAGCTTCGTACTCATCTCATCTTCTTTTCTCAAGTTCTTTTGACAACCACAGTCGTATAATTTACAAGTGTAATAAAGGTAACATTCATGGGATACTCAGTTACTCTTTCACAAGTTGTACAGCGGTTTGAGTGTATTTGCTGTTAATGAGCTCGCCTCATGCTGTATGTGTGTATGTGTTTGTGTGTTCTGCCTCGCCTTCTCTTGAGCCATACGATTTACTGTGTTCTTCAGCACATATTACAGCTACTGTCCATGTAAACATGATACAGCACAGTGCGTATGTGTCATTCTTTCACAGAAGAAACACTTAGTAGTTGCCAAACTTTATTTTGACAGAGTTGCATTTGCATGTAATATGTTTTATTTCGAGTTACAAATAGTTACCTAGAAATTATTCTGTAACACTGTGCACAGACCTCATGTTGTAATTCCCCTCGGAGAAAGACAACAATGACATCAATAATAATAAACTATCATTTTACCTGGATTAAATGAAACGTTGTTTGGGTAACTACTTTAACAACATTCTGTCTTCTCCCACTCCTGATGTAATACTCCGGCTAAATAAGCAGATGGGGAAAATAAGAAAATCGATTGGATTTTGCGAATGTTCTCTGTGGACTGAGGTAATTTACTGGATTAAAGGCTCTCCGCGCAGTTCTCCAATAAACACCAATGATAGTGGTAACCGGTTGCTTTGAAGAGTCATTACGGCTGATGTTTCTGGGATAAATAGTATGTGCTTCTGGGAAACTGAATATGTGCTTTAACCCTGGTGTCTCAGTGCCCTCTTGGGGAAAGGCTTGTAGAAAGGACCATCAGCCTTGGATCCTCCATGATCCAGTGTCAAATAAGATGCAGTCGGTTTATTCTGGAGGATTTACAAAGGGCTCTGCTCTAAAAATTGCTCTCTCTATTTGGCTGCTCTACCTCAGTGTGTGTCAGTGAGCAGTCTGGGGTCCGGCAGCTGTCACTGAAGTAAAATTTCCTCATTGATTCCATAAAAATGATAAATTTTTCTCTTTGTACTCATCAGTCCCACAGTAACTATTGCTGTGTTAGGTCTGCAAGTCCAACAGGGCCCGTTTGCTTTGCGTGATGGCAAAGGACATGCTCCTTTCATCGGCCCTTTTTAAAGGCTGTGGATCACACAGCTTCCCCGAGGAGACCTAGTGCCATTTGGAGGGGCAGTGCACCTCTCACTTGTAGTAACAGTCAAGATGCAGACACGTGACAACTCTGTACGTGGTACTTGTGATGTGTCCGTCTGAGATTCCCTGAACAGCTTAAACCCTCCCACCAAAGTTTGGAAAGTCAGTTATCTGCAGGCCTTTTACCTGAGACCTCAGCTTGGGCTCTTGAAGAGCACCATTGCTGGCTGAGCCACCGAGGAGCACTAAATGTAACAAATTAACATTATTATTATTGCTATTACTATTATTGACATAGAAGGGGTATGGTAGCACAGTGGCGTGGTGGGTTGGGCCAGGTCCTGCTCTCCAGTGGGTCTGGGGTTCGAGTCCCGCTTGGGGTGCCTTGCGAGGGACTGGCGTCCCGTCCTGGGTGTGTCCCCTCCGCCTTACGCCCTGTGTTGCTGGGTAGGCTCTGGTTCCCCGTGACCCCCTATGGGACAAGCGGTTTGGAAAGTGTGTGTTATTGACATTAATATTCCATCCCACTCTAAGGAAGGCCAAGAACCCTGACTGTACAGCTGGTGATCTGGACAGAGATCTTGTCAATTATTGTCCGCTTTTTTTGGTGACATTCAAAGGCTTTAAAAGGACTGCCCCCCAACCCCCCCACCCCCAGTACTTGTGTATGCAGACCTTATAGCTGTATGCTATACAGAGAACACAGAGATAAACAGCAGCTGTGTGAGATATAATGAAAATAAAGGGGGCAAGAACCGTCGAAGGACCTTGCAGAGGAAACTCTTCGCCCAGAAAATGATACCGTTAGTTGTGCAGCCGTCGCCCATTATGGAGAACAACAACATTAAATGTGCGATTAGTCTTTAATTTGACCATTTAAGTATTGCATAGTAATGTCCGGTTTTCGTTTCGTCTTGCTATTTTACACAATAAAAGTATTTATCTCGGCTTTAGGAGACAGAAGGATGGAGAGCAAACTTCATTAACCATGCAGCTTCAGAGTTTATCTCTTTGCTTTTATTGTTGGTAGATTCCCCATTCTCCATCCAGTGTGTTTAAATTCCTCAGCATTCACTGATAAAAGCACCTTGTTTATTTACAGCTCCTCCGTCCTCCTACAAATGTCAACACAGGCTCAGTTGGTCTGCGGAGAGCTGCCTAGTAAAGAAAGCAGAGCAATGCTGTTTTTGGTGAGCGCACATAATAACAGCTTAATTATCCATTTGCAACTAATCGTTCGCTAATCGCTGCTAAATGTTCACAGAGACTCTGTGTCTGTACAAAGTAAATATTATTTGCCCTGAGTTTTAACAATCCATATTCAAGTCAAGGCTGAGAGGGGTCCATTCGGACAGTTTTCTTTGCACTCCGCCTTTGCTGTGGACGTGGTGAAGGAGGAGAAGAAAAGTGCTGCGGACCTTGGCGGTCCTTCGAGGAACCCACGGCGCTCTTGTAACGCGGTCCAACAAACTCGCACTTTGAATAAACTGCTCTTCCTGCGCCTGAGATCTGAATTATGTGACAAAACACATAGTTTTTTCAGCCTTCTGCACATCACACAAGTCACAGAGGAGGAGAGCTGAGTTTCAGCTGTTTGTTGCTGCAGTTCAGCGGAACATGTGCAGCACTGCACTTAAGACACGAGCACAGTGAAAAGGCAGTGATTACAGGCGCAAGCCAAACAGTATACAGAAAACACCATTATATCATACAGGTTTGATTATTCAAGCATTTTTTTTAATGTTTAAGCAGGAAAAACTTTTTTAAAAATGACATCACTTTTTGAAGTACCATCAGGTGACTCCTGCACACATAAATAATGAAGCAGTTTGGCCTCATTGGAGCCGGCGCTGGGTTTCGCTCTACAGAAAGCAGGTGATGTGACGTCCCTTCGGAATATTGACATTTTGTGCTGGGATGCAGCGGAAAGACACTTGTCTAGAGCTTCTGCAGAATCAGGCTGGACATCTCTTTGTTGAGCACGCAGAGAAGAGCACGCGGCGCTGTGCTACAAGGGCTGTGACATTCAGTGACTACACAGTGGCGGTTTGCTGGGGGAAAAAAGAGCCTGACTGTCTGCTTGAATACCGAACGTACGTCACTGAGGCTGCAGCATATTCCCTCTTTGTCTGAAAGCAGATTGTGCAAGAGACAGCTATTAAGCGACAGGCTGCAAGAACATGCACAGTTCAAATGCGATTTGGACTGATGATGTGATTTGTTCTCGGTGTCTCTCTGCTTTCTGGATTCCTTCTTTTTTTTATCTTTTCAGTGGGTGCAGAAACCTCGCGGGGAGAAGAGACAATTGCTAGTGGAATTTGTTTATGTTTTTGACTTAATTTTTGCAGATACTTTGTGGCTGAGGAAGAACAAAGCGCCAGTGATACTCGTACATAGTTATAGTTAGTAGGCTGACGGGTGATGGTGAACCATCATGTTGATGGGGCAGCGGGACGTGCTGTCTATCTTGTCTGTCACTGCTTCGTGTTGTTCAGAAAGCAGAATTCATTTTGACAAAAAGTCTCCCTTAAGTTCACTATTCATTAAGTGTGGATGTTCTCTACTTGGGTGGATGGGAACCTGAAAATACAGTTGTACTGTCTCCACTTACGAGGACTGTGAGTGGACCAGGCCATCGGTAAAATGTGTTAAAAGTAATTTTGAATATAAATGTGCTGTAGCCCTGTTCTGCTATAGACTGGCATCCTTTCCATGGTGTACCCTGCCTCACAGTTTATGCCTCTGGGATAGGCTCTGGACCACCATGACCCTGATCTGGTTAAGTGGTCATTGATATGGAATGGATGGGTGTAACCCTCCCCTTCAACCTAACTCTATAAGGCCGTGTGAGATACGCCGTATGCCGCAGAGGTTAGACTTTCAAAGGTCAAGAATAGATGCAGGATTTCCCGAGGTTTTTAAGCATGACATTCATGAAAATGCGTTTATTCTTCTCCACACCACCATCAGTGTTTTGTATTCCCTCTTGGTCCTGCATTCGGTTTCTCCTCACAGTGTCACAGGATGAGAGCACAGTGGAGCTCAGACAGCTTAGCTTTTACCCCTGGGAAAAGGGGCCTCAGGTGACCCACGAGTTTCGAAACAGATGCACTTCTCATTTATATATATATATATTTACAGTCTTGTAATGCCTGTACTGATATATGCTAATAATAACACCAGCACACTTATTATTGGAGACATAAAAGCTCTTTGCTGTCAGCTTTGGAATTTGGCCTGTACTGGACTATCTGTTCATGTTTTTATTAATATATAGTATATTAGTGCTCCTGAAATTGTTGTTCACAATAAAAATGACACCGATAACAAAGATGATGACAACAATAATAATGTTAATAACATCAGGGTGATAATGATGTGAAAATAACTGCTCCGGACCCCTAATTTTCCCCATTATGTCCAAAATTAACCCTTCCCCTTGTAGTAAACAAAAAACACTATATATATATATATATATATATATATATTGTGACAGGGGGGTGCGGTGGCGCAGTGGGTTGGACCGCAGTCCTGCTGTCTGGTGGGTCTGGGGTTCGAGTCCCGCTTGGGGTACCTTGCGACGGACTGGCGTCCCGTCCTGGGTGTGTCCCCTTCCCCCTCCGGCCTTACGCCCTGTGTTGCCGGGTAGGCTCCGGTTCCCCGTGACCCCGTAAGGGACAAGCGGTTCTGAAAATGTGTGTGTGTGTGTGTGTGTGTATATTGTGACAGGGTAAAAACAACAAGCAAAATATACAGAAAATCCATGAATTTAGCTAGTTGCTGTTATGTGAAAGAATAAATACTTGTATTGTGTCAGGGATGAAAGGTGCTGAAACCAGAGCCAGATGGTAGTGTAGCGGTTAGGGCTGTTTCCTTGGGAGCCTCTGGTTGCTGGTTTAATCCCCACCTCTGGCTGTACTACCCCTAAGCAAGGTACTTATCCTAGAATTTCTCCAGTAACATTACCCAGCTGTGTAAATAATTCTCATTCGACTAACATCTTAAGGTGCTTTGATGAAAAATGTCAGATAAATTAAAACTCGATGTTTTCGTTGATACATGATCTTGTTTTAATTATGAGTAATTCAGACTTTTTCAAAGATTGGTTCAGTACTATGTTGATAAAAGGCTTATTATTTTATATCTGTTCTAAGTTCTCTTAGACTGAAAAAATGTGAAATAATGTGCGTCGGGTCAGCATAGGACCAAGAACTTGCCAAGTAACACTGTAGTCCAGCCCAGCTCACTGGGTCATAGAGATAATCCTGCGTGATTGGTTATGTTTTTAACTGCTGTATGGTGGGCATCATAAAAAATGAAAATGAAAATATTGCTGTGATTTGTATAACCCAGCTGTGAATGGCTCCATAAAACAACACAAGGAAATGATGGAGCACATTATGGTAAAACACGTAATTATAATGGAATGAAACTGAAGAAGCTGCGCTGGAACGACTCAGCGTGTGTCCTGTCCCATATTGAATTAGCGCCGGGTTACTTGTAACCCAGCATTTTTAGCGTAGTCCTATGCTATTCATAACTGGATTTTTAAAACTCAAATTATATTATCAAAGAAAAGATAACTCCTCTGGAGCTTGTGGAATGATGAATTAATTCCTCTCTTCTTTTGTAGGACTGTCATTCAGGGAAGAGGGAATTTTTGATTGTCATTATCTTCAGTCTGTTTAAACATCCCTGCTGCACTAATTAAAACTTCATCAAGTTTAAAATTATAGATAGAAGCCAATGAACTCTTTCCCTTCATTCAGCGTTTGGAAACATTATAATCCTTTAGAAGAGACATACAAGAACTATTAAAATTACTGTGATCAGTTTGAGAGACTGTAGCTTCACATTTATCTTAGTTTTTTTTATTTTGTTGCACTTACTTTGCTTTAAAAACATTGCACTCATGGAAAAAGTCTATGGCTTTATTTTGTTAACATATTTGACTACATTACTTTGCACCTCTTCGTTCGCTTTCCTTGGTCAGTAGTTTGAGGTCAGTTGTCCCGTTGTGGTCCAGGGCTACAGTAAAGACTGTCGTTGCTCTGCTAGTTCAGTGTTGTGTTATGAACCATAATCACAGTGACGGTAGAGGAGGACTTTGGTTTAGGTTGAAGTCGCTCAGTTGTCCAATTTGTCATCATTAGTTAGAACAGAATTCATTATCTTTGATTTAATTTCATTAGTGCAGGTACTTAGCTAGAAATGCTTATTGTGCTTGTATTTAATCATCTATCGTAAATGCACCTACGTGTTTTATTACATACACACTAAAAGGAAAATTACACTAATGGCTAATTCTGTGTTGCTGAAGCATCTGCGGATACACTGCGCATTATCCTGCTCGCTGCTTCCAGGTCTTTCTTCCGCCTTCCTATGCATGCAATTTCCGGAGCGAATGGAATTAGCTATCTGTCTGTTTTCCCCTTCGTGGTGCAAGTGCTGTTGGAGCTGTTTCACAGGTCAACCCCTAGTGATGGCCATAGTTTCTAGAGAGCCCTTCAGCCAATAGCCTTCTGCCTTTTCTCCACACCTGGACAGTGTGATGTAGTGGTGGGGTTTAGAGAGTATCTATGGCGCAAATGCTTGGCCGTTACCTCCGTGCCTAATTAATGGACAGTACATGCTAAGGAATCTAATTTACAAAACCGGGCTTACAGTAGATCCAAGCCACGCAGATGACTAATGAGTGTATATGTCACAGTAGATCTTACAGGCACCTACAGGACCATTTGCTTTACCGCGGTTGCATTTGCATGGTGTCGATCCCAGGGGGTGCTTGTTGACTGGCATGCTGTTGATGACCTTTCTCACAATCTCTTTGCACTGTCATGTTCAGATGATGCAGCGTCGGCATCCGTCCCCATCTGATTAGGGCTCCATCCTCTGCGGAGCGTCTCATTAAGCACACTTGCGTGGACGCGGGGGGGGGGGTTGGGGGAATGAAGAGCGCTGTTCAGCTGGCTCCCCCTACCGCTTCTTATCTCCCGAAAAGCCTTCCTGCAACTTTACAGGGAGACGGAGAAACAAGCGATGAGCCGAAGGGGCTGCAGATCCCAATGACTTATTCATGAACCCTTCTAACAAGCGTAAGAAGATAAAACGGAAAAGCAGGACATTTATAATGTGAAGATAATGTCACTTTAAAAATCCTCTAATGGCCAACCAATTTTTGGGTGCAGATGGCATGAAGTTTAGGAGCAGCTCCCTGTACCCTGTGGAGTGACACCTAAACTGGTAACTGTACAAAAATGTGTCCACCTCTCGGAAATCAGATGGATATATGTGTGTTTTCCATCCAAGGGGGGCTGGAGGTATCCTGTTAGGGCACTAGCGATTGTGATTAGGCACCGTAGGTGTGTGTAGAGAGTTATGATTCTAAAAATAAAGACATTGTGCGGGACTTGCAGATGAAGTGAAAGGACCTGGAAACTGGAGGATGGATCCCAGCCAAGTGTTAACATTCCTTGTGTTCTCCCAGTGAGGAATATGCTGGCTCACGCTATGAACTCATGGGGAGCTTTAGTAAGCGGGGGGGGGGGCGGATTCTCTAGGTGCTCAGCCAAGCGAAGGAAAGCATTGGCACACCGTGCAGGTTCGCCACAGGGTGACACAGACGTGATCCTCTTAACTTCTACTGCTTATGCAACTGCATGAATGTTCCCCTCATTCTCTCAGCCAAACCCTAAATTCACTGACTTTGCATTCATTTGTCACCATGCATCTATTGCTTTGCGGTTTTCGTTGCATAAACAGCAATCGCAAGACCCCCTCCTCCCTCAAACACAAGAGTGGCATAAATGTGCAGTGCGTATTAATGACACCAGTAGCGTTACTCTACCCTGGTAGTGTAGTGGTTGGAGCTGCTGCTTTTAGACCCAAAGGTTGCAGGTTTGAGCCCCACCTCTGGCTGTAGTACCCTTGAGCAAGGTGCTTACCTTAAATTGCTCCAGTGAAGTTACCCAGCTGTGTAAATGATTGTAAGCATGTAATAATTGTGACCTTAACATTGTAAGTTGCTTTGGAGAAAAGTGGCAGCTAAATGAATAAATGTGAATGATGTTGTGAACATGTGGGATTGTCCTGTAAAGGGAGTGTTAGTACTGTGTACCTATAGAGCATCTCTCTCTTCCCACTAACTGTGGGACTGTTAGGTAAATAGTAACAGATAACATTTTAGTTTTTATGGACTCAGAAAACTGTACCATAGATCATAAATAAAATTAAACAATAATAATTCAAGAAAATCAAGAAATTCAAGAAAACAGCATATGCAAGTACGAGGGAGCGAGGCTCTTTTTGCAAGAAATATGGAGTTAAAATTATTCTGGGTTATGACCAGTAACAAGCATAAAGCATGTCCTGTTTAAGAGGCAGAATTTTGATTCCAGAACTGACAATGAAAGACTGTCCAGGGTGCAGATTTTTTGAACATCTGAAATTTATAGAGCGCCCTAGAACTGACAGCATTTGTCGCCTGGTGACAAACGAGCGAATCAATATTTCTGAATGAGGTCGGACAAGACCTAGCTGTGTTCCCAAGACGGAAATAGGGTACTCACAATGTTTCTCATATGTCGCTCAAAATAAAACATCAAGAAATGGCACCGCACTTTTAACGGAGACACACACACACACACATTTTTCATTATCGGCCACTTAAACAGACTGGCCATCTTTGACAAAAGAAGATTTAAAGCCCAAATCTAAGTTCCCACAACTCTTCCGGTGCATTTTTTTGTCTTTTTCTTAAATACCTTGTTTATATGAGACATGCAGCACGTGTGTACCGTGTTCGCTGTAAAGAACTGAGTTTCCTCGCATTTTGTCCATTTTGAGCCGAAGGCCGTTACTCCCGAACTCATGTTTCTCACTTGGAAGGAAACCAAGCGAGTGGCTCTGAAAACAAAACCTCTGAGCAGAGGTGAAGCACAGAGGAGAGCTCTGTCGTTGAGGAAGACGAGCGTTACTGCAATGAGTCCCCGTCATTCTGTGGATGCAGGAAGCTACTGAAGCTCTCTGGCCAGCTGGCAGGGAAGCGGCGGGCTGTCGGCTTGGCAGCGGAGCCGCGGAGACGTGAATAATTCAGCGGCGCAGATAGAGGAGCGCCTGCCCGGGACTTCCAGGTGTGTCATGAAGGCCCCCCTCCGCAATCTCAGATCCATAACCGGAGCCAGATTGGAAGAACCTGCTTCGGTCCGCAGCACGTCTACTGAATGCTGCGCATTGTTTCACTTTCAGAGCACATTTGCTCACTGTTGAATGTTGTACTTTCACCGCACCACCGATCAGTGCCTCTGCTTGATGGTATCGAATGGTACTTTGTCAACATTTACTTTGTTTATAAGAGTTACAGCACTGGATATGGCTACGGTGCTATATTTTTGGACTTGGTGCTTGAATTAAATCTGTGGTTTGTGGTTTAAAAAAGTGAACGACCTTCTGAAGAAACTGAGACAAGTGAGGAGCACGAAGCACTCCGTGTCTGGAGTGCTGACAAAATGTTTAAGGGCATGGAAAACAAACAGAATAAAGCACAAACAGACAAGGAAATGTGTTCTGTTCATTGAACAAGAGTGGAGTGATTTCCTGCAATACCAAAATTCTGACCTTGTGCTGGAAAAAATTCAAGTAAATGCTTTCTCAGTCCACTTCTATAGCCTGCATGGAAAAAAAAGTCAAAACAAATCCAAGAAAAACGTTTGGGATGTTGGTTCTGATTTTATTTTGCGTTCATCTGAGTACTTCAGCCACTGGCAAATTAATTATAACGGATAAATGAATTATATGAGTATATATGAATTATAAACACTATGTGCATATACTGTGTGTGTGTGTGTCTGCAGCATTAAGGTCGCACTGCAGGAGCCTTGTAACCCCCTAGACAAAGAGACTAATAAGCAGCTGGGTGTTGTAACTTTCATTCATATTGTCCTTATATCTCCCCGATGGATGGATGCCTCTCTGACTTCCTTCAGAGAAATACCTTTGCATGATAGAGCAGGAGAGTGAGAGTCAAAGCAGCTGGAGGTCAGGTGTGGACTCTCCCCCGGTGCCTTGTCCAGGGGCGCTCATTCATTGGAGCAGGTGCTGCGGGCAATGATGTCACTGCATCTTGCACGTTCTCGCACCTGAGTCAGCCCCCCTTGCGTCTGACTAAGCAGGAATGGCCGTCAGGATGGGATCTCTACAAGCTGCAGGGCCTCAGCACTAAATCGTATCACGACTGCGTTTGGTTCAGAAACCGTTGAGACGAGAACTATGGGTGAAGGGTGAAAATGCAGCTCCTTTCATTAGAACGACCTAATGAGCCACTGCGTGTTGGTGCTCCATGTGCTTCCGGGTGTTTAATTATTGCTTTGACCTCAGTTTCAATCCCAGCATAACTGGATAGTTTATATCGCTCCTGTCCTCTCTAATCACATGCTGCACTCATGAATTTATAACCACACACACACACACACACACACACACACACACGTCCCATACAGGGTCACGGGGAACCGGAGCCTACCCGGCAACACAGGGCATAAGGCCAGAGGGGGAAGGGGACACACCCAGGACGGGACACCGGGACGCCAGTCCGCCGCAAGGCACCCCAAGCGGGACTTGAACCCCAGACCCAGCGGAGAGCAGGACTGTGGTCCAACCCACTGCGCCACCACACCCCCTAATTTATAACCAATAAATGTTAATTACAGATTGACCACAAACACTCTCTTTTAATTTATCTTTAAATGGGGGAAAGGCTGGAATGGTGATATTTGACTCAGTGCCGAACCCCTGCCTGGTACGTAAATGTACAAGAAATTAGTTTGTGGAGACACTTTATCTCTCACAGCTATACACAGAGAATAAAAAATATTTACAGTTAAAACTGACATTTATACATTTAGCCGGCATGTTTCTCTAAAGCAACTGATATTGTGAAGCTATGTACAACGATTTACCCATTTATAGAGCTGGGTAATGTTCTTCACCTTTGACTTAACCTATCTTGCAAACACACACACACACACACACACACACACACACACACACACACACACACACACACACACACACACACACGGTGCTTTCCTTAATAGGCCTGTCCAGGATTGAATCAGGAAGCAAAGTTCATTAGACTGAGGAAGCAACGGTTCTATAGGCCTGGATGGTAATTATTTAATTCTCAGGTCTCGTTCTCCGTGTCCTGAGCTGATGATCACCCTGTGCTTGTTTGTGTGCTCGGGATGAATATGTTTTTGTGTAACTCAGACAGGCTCAGCCAAACACACCTGTAACCTGCTACCTTCAAGTGGCTTCAAGTGGCCTGCTTGGCAGCGGCGGAGGAGTCTCCCTGCACTCAGTGAAGCTGTCTGGAACACCACTAGATGCCAGTTCAGCTTCCAAATGTGCGATTAAACTTGGCAGTGGGTTTCAGTCACAGACGGCGCTCGTGTAGCGCTACTGTCATCTAGAGCGTTGTCTAAATACATATTTACCATGGCAATTACACTGCTTTTGGATGTTGTACTATGGTGAGGCGCATGCTGTCTAGAGAAGGAGCCCACTCCAGATGAGTGGCCGGTGGCAGCTGAGGAAGGTCACTCACAACTGAGCTGTGCACGCAAAGGATTCGACAGCCCGAAATCCAGCTTGGTTACAGTTGTGGCGACAGGAACTTAGACAGATGTTTAACTTTATTCAACGTGAACGAAATGTGTGGTCAAAATGCAGATCTGTAATCTGTACCTTTGAACAAGGTGCTCAGCTATATATCAGAGTTTATATTACTTTGGATAAATCATCAGCTAAAAAAAAACAACTGAAATTCTTCGGACAGGTAACATAAGGTACCTCTCAGGTGCCTTTATCAAAGCAGAGAGACACACGTAACATGTTTATTTTGACATTATGGGCTTTCATATTTTCCCACCATATATTGCAGAAAACGGGCGGGTGCGATGGCGCAGTGGGTTGGACCGGGTCCTGCTCTCCGGCAGGTCTGGGGTCGAGTCCCGCTGGGGGTGTCTTGCAGTGGACTGGCGTCCCGTCCTGGGTGTGTCCCCTCCCCCTCCAGCCCTCTGCCCTTTGTTGCTGGGTTAGGCTCTGGTTCCCCTCGACCCCGTATGGGACAAGCGGTTCAGAAAGTGTGTGTGTGTGTATATATATATATATTGCAGAAGCAGCAGGGTTTGGAGGAATCAGCAACTTGAGGATAAATACGATGAATCGCTTTAAAGGTGAAGACTGCTGCAATCATTACACTTTGACCTCAACGGCTTTTCTTGAAACTTAATTGCGAATTCAGGTTTCTGTCTGAATGGATTCGCGGTTAATTTTTTTTCTTTGTTTTCACATTACCCTGCTCCGCAAGATAAAATATCAATCCGTTCAGATCTGATCACATTTACAGGAAAGTGTCGGCACAGGAACTCTACCGTCCCGCTTTGACTCTATTTATGATTTTCTCACATTAGCAAAGTAAGAATCCTGTCCATGTCAAATTAAATACTTGCTTCTCCACCTCAGATGAGTCAATGATCTCGCATACATTACTTAAACAGGCCGGAAGGAAACGCAGCGGTTAGGGGAGCCGTCACTTTGTAATCCGAACTTCCCTCGTTCAAACGCCCATTCCTGCTGTTACGCCATGAGCAAGGTACTAACCCTGCATTGATGTGGTAAGAATATCTGCTGTTTAAATCAGTAAATCACGGTAAGTAGCTTAATGTAAAAAGGTAACACCGCAAATTATCTTGAACAAAGGCATCGGCTAAATGAATGAATGAATATAAAATGTAATAACCTTTGATCAAGGTACTTAACCAAAAATTGCTCCAGTAAAATTATCCAGCGGTTTATATCGGTTAATCATTGCAAGTGCATTTGGAGAAAATTAAAAAAACGAGTGTGAATGTGCACAAATAACCTGCAATAAAAATAAACGTATTAAAAATAAGCAGCAAACGGTGTAATGTGTACCAGTGTATGTGAAGGAATGTGACAAATGGGCTGCACTTCAGAATTTTGTGTCTCTTCCAAATTTCTCCCTCTGAAGATGGAAAAACTAAAGGAATAAATTAAAAAGTCTTCTCAAAATACAGGTTAATGTGAGGAGCTCTGGCTAACAGCACATTCACAGTCAGGTCTCTTTCTTCTTCACACACAAAAAGCAATTCGCTCCATGAAAACTTGTATAAAAGTCCTTCTGTGAGCTACAATGCTTAGCTCTTTACTAATATTTCCTTCTGTCTTAATTTTATTGTCAATGCCACCCCAGGAATAGAATGGCGTTGGTTTGCATCTCATCTTCAACGTGTCTGTGGCACTTTTACTTGAAGCAAGTTTGGGTATTTGAACGATCCTTTTAATAAAAAGTTGTGCCCCGGCTTTATTATTTATTTCCAAGGTTCGTATAGGAAATTGCACGAGATATGTGTAAATAAAAGTTTAAGTGTACAAGTGACGTTTTCAACAGCAGATTTGTCGCACGGCCTTGGCATCAGTAAGTGAATTATTGCACTTCTTTTCACAGCGCTCTGCAAACTTTTCAATAAGTTTGTCTTCTGAAAGCCGCCAGTGTCACACAATGAGTCGGTGTGAATTTTCATTTGTTCGAATCCAACAAGGGGAGATGTGCTGCTTCTCTTCACTCGACGTTTTGTTCCCCTGAGATCCTGGCGGCCTCTGTCCCTTGCTGACATTTAATGATATTATATCGTATTTTTTGTCTGTCGTTTCGCAGCCGTGTTATTAGATATTCACGTGGCCAGAGCAGCATTGAGAGAACTTTATGCTTTAAATTACTGCTATTTTTTCAGCCTGGAGCGGCATCAGCTGCCCTACTTGTTATTGTTCTCCTCTGGTGCCACCGCCTTCGTGTTTGTGCTGACTTTTCCGTTCTAAACTAATAGGCCAAAGACAATTTAATCCCAATTATGAACATGTTATCTGAACATCCTTCACAAGGTGTCTCAGTTTACTCAACCTGGACATTTTCTTCCTTCGTTTCAAAGCAGGAAATTGTTTTCTTCTTCCATTCTCTGCGCCTCAAGAAGAATCTTCTGGCAGTGTGCTTTGTTATTTTTGTTATTTTGATGGGTGTGGAGGTGACATTTCATGCCGGTACATCGTATCCAGACTGAAGGCTTTGACTTTTAAGTGCACGTCCTTGGGAATTGATGCCTGTCAGAGAAGCGTTTCATCTCCCCAGACCCTTGTGCCCTGATGTGGCCCCTGGAGCAGCCTTGTTTCTGTGGAGCCCTTGATGCATCTACACAGCGTTCCCAAACAAACGATCGCACGTGCTCCCCGGCCCAAAGAAAGCGTCATCGCCACCACGCTGGACTGGCCATCCACGATGGCTCTGACTAAAGCGTTTGTGGTGCCGATGCTGCTCTCGTTAGGACGAGCATCGGTCACTTCTGGTGCTGATGTGTTGGGTTGAGATTCCTTCATGAAAGTCCACATCCTCTGACAGCCACGCATGAACCCCTACACACACACACACACACACACATAAACGTGCACAAACAATGCGCAGTCACAGTTTGCAGTTTTCAGTGAATAGAGCATCCAAAATAGGACACCTCTAATTTTAGCATGATATTTTTGGAAGTTACCAGTCAGACCCTTCCAATACACGAGAAAATCTGCCTCAAACCGGGAGATCATGAGCATAACCACGGCATGAAAAAAATAATCTGTTTTGCCACACTACGGTTAGTATCTCATCGCTGCACACATACACGTCTACACCTGTTAATGGCAGACTGCCCTTATTTCATTAAGACTTGCCAGAAATAATAAATGCTTTACATGACATGAAGGTGATGATTAGGTCAGTGTCTTACTCATTCTCTCCAAAAATAGTTACCATAGATACTGTTCCACTTTTTATTCTTGCCAGTGAGGCACTGCAGGACTACAGTTTCATTCTAAACTCGGAAACATTACTTAATCATTATAATTAAAAACCCACTGCAGCTTTTTATTATATCTCAAAATAATTCTTAAATAATTGAGAAGATGCTGTCTTTGCTTTCCCTTATTAAAACGGAATATAACTCAATATATCCATGACCTAAACAGTAAATATACTACCACGTTGTCTATACAAATCTGTTACGCATGGTGGCACAGAGAATAATCCTGCTGTGTCACAGTACCTGGACGGTGCAAGCGATAATGGGTTTGATCCCTGCTCGGTCTGTGTGGCGCTTCTTTGGCTTTCCTACGGCTGCTCCGGTTTCCTGTCACCATCCAAAAAAGACACGCGCATCGTATGGATTGATGACTCTAAAGTTGCCCATGGTGTTTATGTGAGAATGTCTAACATCGCTCCGGTTTGGAGGTGAGTGATTGACTGTAGGTGCTGTACTGTACTGTGTGCAGCACTGCAAGTGACCTTGGAAGAAAAAGGTGTCCACAGCTCAACCGTACATGTTATTCACTCTTAGTTGCTTTGGAGAAGAGCACCTGCTAAATAAATACATGTGAATGTAATGAAATAGCTCATGAGTGGGACGCGTATCTTTAGTTGAGTTTTTATTGCGGTATCATGCAAAGTTATTCACTCTGGTACAGCCAGCCCCAAAAATGCCTGTTTCAGTTGCTGCTGAGCAACAGAGGCACAGAGCGAGCCTCGGTGTCACCACTTCCACTAAGAGCGCGTGGCCACGTCCCTCCGGATGGGAGCGCTGAGCTTTACAATCCGCCTCAAGGTCGTTGCACACCCTCTCCTGGGCTCGGCGCTCTCCAATCAGTCAGACGCTCTGAGCGCAAAAGCATTCAGAGCTCAGGAGTTTGAATGATCTATTTTAGAATGGTCAAAAAAATGTGTTCCACAAATTCTCATATTTCACAGCAGCAATAGCCATGTTCCCTTGCACAAAAAATAGCCATTATATATGTGTAGAGCAAAAATAATGCTGAACCCAATGCACTGTGTGACCATGACCATGCCATTGCACCGGTGATTACATTTTCATGCCTCCTGTAAAATTAATTAAAACCAACATGGCCTGTTTTATTGCTACTGCGGGAGCCAATAAATCCATACCATAGAGTGACCCTCTGGAAGGGTCTTTATTTCAGGGGAGCCACATGATCGGAGGAGAGCGCTGGGACTATAGAGGCGTGGACACATTGCTTGACTCCTTAGCCGATGTTTTTTGCCCAGATATATTTACCGATGCGGTTCCGACTTCAGGACTGTGTTCATTCGCTCATTCATTCATACTGCAGCACGACCCCTCGGGTTTTGAACCGGTAGCCTACTGGGCAGAAAAACATTGACTTAACCTTTAGCACACCTCCTGCCTTAAGGTGCATAAGTGGATTACAGTTTTTGTGGCTTCACGTGGAGCAGCATTTCAGTCGGGACTATGGAATCTTATTTTTACTGCAGAACATAAAAAATGAAGAACGTGTGTGTGTTTCCACCGCATGTGGCGAATGTGGGTTAAAGCAACACGTAGTATGACCCTATATGGGTACATCTCCCATTTTTAATAAGAAGGCAATTGAAGCTGATAGTTGTTCACGATATACTTGCTAATAAAGTGCAGCAGAGTTTTTAAGGGTAATTAGTCTCTGAATGACTTTCACTACAGAAGGAATGAAGGCTTTTAAAGCAGACATAGTGTTCTGTCTGCTCTCATTCTTTATATTCTTTTGCTGCACTGGGCAAAATAATGTTGAATGGATGAATTTATTGCTTCGGTGAGTCCGGCTCTATTGCTGCCAAGCTTTGCTCCGTGGTGATCTTGCTTAACAGCCTGATGAACACCTGGATGGGGGTCTAGCCTGGGGGAGGGCAGCTGAAGCTAAAAGCTGCCGAGGGATGCTGGAGGATTTGGGAAACGCAGCAGGGCCTGCAGATGAAGCAGTCAGATGTGTTTGGCCGAGCCTCTGCGCAGGCCATTCACCCACGACAGAGCGATGGGGGGGGGGGGGGCAGAGAAGAGGGAGCGCTTTGCATACTGCAAATACTGCGAAACAATAAAGGAAGCCCTGCAACCAGTTTCAGTAGGATCAAGACAAAGAGAAAGGTCGCGAATAGTAGACATGCAGTAATAGAAGGTGTAGACCAATGTAAAAGAGCAAAATAAGGTGGAATGGTGTAAATAAGTGGCTCCAGAGTTTTCCCAGCTCATGTTTACAGTTACATCTATTCATTTAGCACTTTGTTCCTCATAGCAACATTCAATGATCATTATGTAATATTTGTCTGGCACGGTGACTTACTGTGCTATATATACTACATTTAACTCCCTGCAGTCATTCACCCATCTGTACAGTGAGCAATGTAGCGCACGCACACACACACACACACACATAAACACACTATGAGCAATTCAGTTCACCTGAAGCACATGTCTTCGAACGGTGGGGGGAAACCGGAGAACCCTGGGGAAACCCATGCAAACTTGGGACAACGTGTATATTGCGCACAGACTGAGCGGGAATCGAACAGAGGTTCTGCGGCACAACCCGGCTGCTGCGAGAGACCAGCGGTACCTTCTGTAAAATCTTTTCAATCTGTCCCGTTGTGCCTGCCTGCCCGCCCGCCCGCCCTTCCAAGCCCTCATGTGCCATATTAACGAGCCGATGGACTTGATTTCTACCCTCTGTAAAAGCAGTGCCTTCTGCCACCTCAGTAAAACCGTCCGTTCGACCTTAACATGATTCGCAACTGCAGTCCCAGAAGAACCAGCTGTTGTGTGTATCTGTCAGTTTGTGTTTGGAGAGAATAAATTTGCTGATGTATTTCTGAATGTATTTTGATTTGCATAAAAACACCGTCGCAAATTTCCTTAAAAATGGAAAATACGTGTGCTATTAAAAAGCAGAGACAAGGGACAGATATATAAAGCTTTCCTGTAACTGTAGGGAATCACAGCAGTCTCTGTGAAATGTGCTGTTACTCCATGGGAATGGCACTTAAATTACATGGTCTCTTATGCAAAACAAAACTGGTATCTAGTGAAACCAAATAAAGAAACAATGTGGGCATGTAGACCTTTAATTATTGTGGTTTTTATGTACCTCTTCGAAGAAAGGCCTGATTGTCTGCCTCACTCTCATTCCCTATGAAGCGTTTATGCCTACAGCACGTCTTCATCTTCGTGCCACTGATGAAGACTAATGTGAGGAAGAAGAAAAAGCCCAAATAGAAGCTAGGAGACCCATTTTTTCTATTCTTCAAAAGCAGGAGCGTTTTAAAGTCTTGCAAAGAACTGATCGCAAGTGAAAGAGGTTTGCGATCTGTCATTTGAAGACAGAAGATATCGTCATAAACAAACTGTGAAAAGCACAGTACAGCATAGCTAAGATTTTGTCAGCTTGCATCGGACCTAAACTTTCTTTTTTTTGGTTAAATACAGAAACTGCTACTTTCAGCTCTTCGCTATTGATTTGTCCTCCGCAGATATTGTGTTTTATCGAATCAGATGTTCATAGACTGGAGTAGAAAATACCTGGGAATGCAATTGATCACAGAGGATAAGTACAGAGGCAGAGGCAGCTTCATGGACTACAGCAAGAGTAGTAACTGGGACAAGGGTTCGGGAGACACACTTTGGTCTAATAACTTGATTGTGTTATAAGTTGCAGAGAAAACATATATTATAATGAATAAAAGCACATTAAAGAGAAAAGCATGTTGAAGAAGAGTGATGGAAAACTGGTCAGGCAGCAGTTTATTGAGGGACATTCGCGACACACAGGACCAGGTGTTACACCCCGTGTGTGTTACAAGGACCCAGTCCAAATGTGAAGCCACGTGGAAAAACATCCAGCATCGCCATCATACATCTCCATGACTCAAGACCAAGCAGCGTAACTTCCTAATGCCGACCAAGTCATTATTGCCGTCGGATGTGGAAAATTCTGCCTTCTGTGAGGGGAGATGCATAAATATGTCTGCTGTCGATTCCTTCTCTAACTCACTGCATCCATCCACTTTAAACCTTAAATTGTGTCCCTTACTGTTCCGTCGGTAAGGTGTAAGCGGCAGAAGAGTAGAGCTCAAGAATAGAGGGGAAGATCACTTGGATGCAGACAAGGACACTCTGAAGTGCTGTGAGCTGATGATGTACCGCTCTGACTGTTTCTGACATTTGTTCACCTCGTTGTCCTTGTAATGAAATCCCAAAGTACCGTTGCAATAGACAGTACAAATTACTTGGGAAAATATTCTAGAATAATCAAGTGTTTAAAAACACTGTTAATAATTGGGTGGGAGCGGATGAGGGTGTGGCTGGCAAGAGGAACATTACAAACCTCCGTGACAACATTACAAACCAGTGTGATGCCTTCATGCTCTGTCGCTTAAGCTTCTGACTGTCTGCTATACATTCATCACCCGCAGTGGGCTGCTGTTCTGTCCCGGGTGCATCCCTCCTTGCCCGGTGGCCAGCAATTCCAGGATGGGCTCCGAAGTGCTGTGACCTGGACAAGACAGGCGGTTAACGCACCTCCGCTTGTCATTTTTGATCCCTGCGCTCTTGACTTTCAAAACAGAGACGACTGCCACCAGCCGACAGCTAGGAAACGGGGACATTTTTCATGTTGTTTAAATCAATGTGAGACAAGTAGGGCAAAGCAGCTGATTACTGGTCTCGCTTCAAATCGGTGAGCACGGCGTTAATCTTCACGTTTCAGAAAGCCTGTTCGCAGGTGAAAAAATAACACGGCCTGTGCATTTTGTGTTAGCAAGTAATAGTAATAATGCATCTGATGCATTATAACAATTCTCTAATATACTGCGCGCTGGATTCCGAGCCTTTGCTCATCCCTCAGGTTGGGAGGTACAATGAGCACTAAAGCACTGAACTGATGGCTGTAGTGATGCACTTCTTTTATTTCACGTTGCATTGAAAGGGCACCTAGCAAACATTGTGGAAAGAAGCTGAAAGGAAGCCTGAAATATGCACTCATGCAGAGTGAGTACAGTGCAGCTTCTCTGAGCAGACAGCGTATGTATGTGTAAAACCCTCGTTGGGTTATTCCTGCTTGTGTGGCTCTCGCTTCCCTCAACTCGTACCCCTAGCCTTTAAAATAAAACACTGTCCTCCTCTTGTACCCCTAAAAGGAGCCACTGGGAAGATTGTGAACTAATAATGTGAGAACAACACACTCGACTCAACTGATGGGATCTAAGAATGAACTTTGGGTGCTGGAGTCCCACCTGTACGTCATCACCGAAGATGAAAAAGGGGACAGGACCCTCAAACATAGTGGATAACAAAGTTAATATGGAGAGAGCACGGGTGCGTTTCGACCCGGTGTCTTCGTCAGCGTCCACGTGCAGTACGGACACTTACAGACAGCGTGTAGAACGGGACAGGTTGTGGGCAGAAAGGGACCTGAAAAGAAGGCAGTGATTACATGTTGGACATACATTATAGACAGCAAAGGCACTATGTGGATTGTAATAGTAGCAGCAGCAGGAGAATAAGAAACATTTTAAAGATACTGTATGTCCTCTTTTAGGTGACATGGTGATAACATGGTGATAACAGAAGAAATACCAAACCTCCCTTTGTGAAGAGGTGTCTCTCACACCACATTTTGAGCTGAAATTGCTGGTTCTCCAAGTCTCTCCGGAAGCCCAAACACCTGTAGACTGCATGGAGCAGCTCTGTCTACCGCAGGGCCTCTGACACCTGCTTCGCTTCACCTGAGCCACTTGTGAATTGCCATTAAAATGTATTCTGTTCATAACTGAACTGGGGCCTCATTAAAAGGACCTTTTCGGTTTTCCAATGCCCTGCTGGTTGCCATGAAAAATATGATTAAAAACAGTTTGATTAAAAAAAAAAAAATTCCCTTAAATAAAAGGAAAAAAAGTTAATGACGTTTAGGGGTTTTTTCCAGAACATTTACAATATAATTTTGATCCAACCAAGGATGTGACTGTTTATTTCATTTTACTTTTTCGGAGGAACGTTACTGGATTAAGCATGGAATGATACGATGCTGAATATTAAATAGTAAAACTTTCAAGGTTCACATGTTTCTAGCCTTAAAACAAAATGTGCCCAAGACTTTTCACATTCTGTACATAACAACCCGAAATATTGGTGCCCTCAAAAGGTGTCTAAAATGACAAATGACATTTAATCAGCGTTGCGTTATCTGACGTATCTAGTTATGTGGCAAATTTATTTGAGCTACACTTGCATATATACTGTATGTTCATGAGAAGCAGCACCCTGATCCACAGCCCCATCTCCTTGATGGACGGCTGCCTGAGGGCTCATTAAGGTGCGAACAGGTGTCGTCCTTCAGCCCAACGGAGAATTTGGGGCACAGCGAGGCTGTTGAAGGTGAAAATAGTGAACTTGTCCATTTGGGGAGGGCAGAGGGTATCTTTTTCTTCCTTTCTCTTGGAGCTGGAAAGGCTTTTGTACTCTAGGAGATGGACACTGATGCCCAGTGAAGGCAGTAAGTGCTCTGTTTCTGCTTCATACCTGGTTGCATCACAATGTTTTAAGTTTCTATGTGAGATGTGACTAAACCTTCGGGTATGTTGTGTTTAGATGTCTGAAGTCTGGCCTTGGATACTGGGTGGCGAAGGGAACAGAAAGCACGGTTGGGTCGTGATCTTGTTATGAGGGGTCATTGATTACATTTTAACAACCATGCAGCCTGGAATAACTTCTAAGTGTATGTTTACCTCAACCTATAATACTGTTTCCTTGTAATGAGAAACAGGTATCTTCTGAAATATCATTTCTGTTTTCCGGTGTAAACATACAGTAAGTTGATTGCCAGTTTTAATAAAGTCCAAACTTCTTGTAAGTCTGAAACAACAGCATAAAATTCTCTCTAGTGGTGGATTTTATTTAGGGAAAGAAAAAGCGTGAAGGTGGTCTTTGGAGGTCTTTTCCATGAAGATGCTGAAAAGTGCCAAACTTGTCAAAAAATGACTGGTATTGACCATTGATGTTTTTGTTAGTTTTGCGGATTCTTTGCTTGTTCCCTTGTGTAAAATGTCAGTTAATGTGACTGGAATGGACCAAACAATATTTACAAACTAATTTAGACGGTCAAAAAGACAGTGTTCATGGAGCATTTTTTTCAGTGCAGTTAAGGCACCCTCTCAAACAGAAGTATCTGTTGAATAATCTAATTATTTAAATAAATCTATTATCTTTGTCAGGATGACATTATCCAAAGCTTTGGCACATTTGTCTTTTTAAAGCATTTAGATAAGAACTTCAATACAGTAATTAGTGGATCATTTATGGACTATTAGTGAGAGTCAGTCAAAGCCTCCATTGGGACACAATGTTGGGGACTTTCCTCTCATTATTGACATCACTGACATTGCAGGCACAATAGTACCATGTCCATCCAGGCTTCCAGCCCTGGGGTAGAGAAGGCAGTGGACATCATAATACCCTCTGACACGGTGCAGAATTGGGAAAGAGTAAAAAGATTGAGTGTACATTTTTTTTCTTTTTCGTTTTGTCTCTGTGCAGATGGTTTCGGGACTGGTTGCTGTTCTTCCACCTCCTGCGCCTCCTCGATTGCTGTGGCACGCAGCACCTCTCTGCTCCCTGACTGCTGGGCCTGATCATAGAGAACCTGCATTAGTGCCACACTCCTACTTGGGTTTCCAGACCTATTAGCCCAGCTCTGCCTCTTCAGTCTTCTCCCTCTTTCTCCATGTCTCTCTCTTTCTCCATGGTGTTCCTGCTGGTGTCTGTGCTCCTCCTGGTTCTCCTGACATGTGCAACATCCCTGGAGAACATCCCGGGAGGTGTGCAGGCCCCAGGGGCCCTGTTGAACTTGCAGGCAGGAGAGCTGGTCAATGAAACGGAGGTGGGACCCCCAGGGACAAGCCGGCGCATACCCCAGAGCATCATCATCGGGGTCCGCAAGGGTGGCACGCGAGCCCTGCTGGAGATGCTGGACATCCATCCTGACGTTGCCGTGGCCACCACCGAGGTACACTTCTTTGACTGGGACCAGAACTATGCCAAGGGCCTTGAGTGGTACCGGCAGCTGATGCCACTTTCCCAGCCACACCAGATGACTGTGGAGAAGACACCGGGCTACTTTACTTCAGCCCTGGCGCCCGAGCGCATCCGAGCGATGAACAGCTCCATAAAGCTGCTGCTCATTCTCCGGGACCCCACGGAGCGCGTTGTGTCCGACTACACTCAAGTGTACTATAACCGCCTGGAGAACCACAAGCCTGTGCAGCTCATCGAGGACATCCTGATCCATGATGGGGCACTCAACACTCGCTATAAAGCCATTCAACGCAGCCTGTATGACGTGCACATGCGCAACTGGCTGCACCACTTCCCCCTGGAGCAGATCCACGTGGTGGACGGGGACACGCTCATCCGAGACCCGCTGCCTGAGCTGCAGAAGGTGGAGAGGTTCCTCAACCTTCCACCCAGGATCATGTCCTCCAACTTCTACTTCAACCAGACCAAGGGGTTCTACTGCATCCGCAGCGATGGCCGTGAGCGTTGCCTACATGAGTCCAAGGGGCGCCCCCACCCCGTAGTTAACAGTACTGTCCTTCAGCAGCTGCGTTCTTACTTTCAGGAGCACAACCGCAACTTCTACAAGATGGTCAAGCGCTCCTTCAACTGGCATTAGGCTGGACATTTTGGGGACCGGGACTATGACACCTGGGCCATCAGAGGTCATCTAAATTCCCTGGATAAAATCGATTATGGGCAAGTCTGGTGGTAGCACATGGGCTGGTCTTTGGGTTTGGAGATCCCAATGGGTTGCAGAGGGTGGAAGCACTTTACAATCGATCCTCTCTAATCCGACTTTGGAAATGCCTTTTAAATTGCTGTCGTGAACAGTTTTATATAGGAGAAGCTACAGAAATCAAAGCTTGAGTAATACGCCTCTGTACTGTATGTGAAGCGATTTGGAGAACTGCAAACAATTTTGTGAAATTCATGAACTTTTTTTCTTTGTTTGATATACTTGTACCTAATAAATGGTTCTGCTTTAAATGTAATTATGAGCTGCTTTTTGTCCCCATTTTCCCCTCTGCTTATTTTAAATCACGTTAAATGAGGAAGTGTGGAACACATTAACATAAGCTTTTGAATCACAGCACCAGCAAGCAATATTAATGCAGGAAAATGGTTTCCCTAAAGCTGCATCTTAGTATAACAGAGCTCTAATAGGTTTGGACACTGAAATTGGTGCCTACAGCAGATGAAATGAAATCACAACTCAGCAGAATAAAATCTGAAAGACACCTCAACCTTCTGCGCAGCTTCTACTCACAGCACAATCAGGATTTAGAACCTGGCAGGAGCTCTTCCTGAAAACTGACGGCAAAGGTACCTTCGGATACGGCAGGAAACATAAAGATATGTAAATATGTTTTTATGTTGCACATTCACATACACAAGCGGGAGAAAAAATCCCACTTAACACGACATTGGTATTTGCACCACAGATTTTTCCAGAGTGTGTGTGTGTGTGTGTGTGTGTGTGTGTGATTGGTGGAAGTGGGTTATATTTTCTCAACTTCTATTCTAGAAAATGCCCCATAACTGCTCCACCCAGTGCAGACATTGCGCTTGTAAAGGCCACAGAATATGGATAATCATAACGTTGATATGAACAAACTGAAGCACACGCAATCTGTGAATGTGGGCATTAGTGAAGCAAATCCTTTCAATCATGTTGGGTTTATATACTAATATTCTCAGAATGATTTACCCATTTAAACAGCGGGGTAATTTTTACTGCGGCAATCCAGGGTACGCACAGCGCTGCGGCAGAAGGTGAAATTTCAGGCCGAGTCCTACAAGTGCAAGACAAACAAAACTACTGCGGAAACAGGTTCATAGCACTGAACTTGTCCTCTGAAGTGCGAGTGGGGAGGCGTCGCTCTTTATCACCCGTTTTCCGTGCATGTGTAGAACCGATTTCCACATTTCTTATTGCCCGGGAAAAAATAAATAAGCATAAAACCTTTCTTTGCTGTTTCACGATGAGCATATTTCTTGTGTTTTCTTTGTCTGCTGCTGAAAGTAAATTTTTCACAAGCAAAATATGAAATGCATCTCATGCCCCCGGTGATGCAGCAGAACCTTTAAATAAGTTAAGTGCATCCGTGCAACTTCTGAAATTATTTATTTAGCCGACACATTTGTCCAGGGCAACGTATATGATCCACTCGTGAATACAGCAGGGTATTTTTACTGTATCAGTTTAGGGTAAGAACACTCAGGCCTCATTCAGTGTCGTCCTTTGAAAATGCATGCTTTGTTTTCACGCAATGAGCTTATTAATCACTGCAAGGTGTTTACGTCTGTCATGTGATCGTTTTACTTCCACATTCTGCACAGCGGCTTGTATCACACAAGGCCGATTACAAAGAACGAATCGAGTGCGTTACGTGGCGAATGGGACGACTTTGGTGAGGTGCACCACAGCACGACACTCATTTGCACTGATTTGCACCCAAGAGCTCGCAGGTAAGAGCTGACAGCACTAACTACTACACTACCTGTCAAAATTGTGCATTAAACAAGATTTAAGGTGTTTACAGTCTTTACAAGATGCGTGATCCAAGTACTGCACTTTTCATAAATGACCTTGAAAAAATTCCACATGAGCGAGATCCTTTTTCGTGAATATTTTCTATTAAAAGTGCAATAGTACTGTACTCAGCTCTGGCTTTACTGCTGGTTAGCGCACGGGGGCACTAATCACTTCCTTACGACCCACAGTTGCGCCGTTTGCACTTCCGCGGGGCGCTTACGCTGCATTCCAATGACTTCCTTACGTTGAGTCATTCTGCTGAAGGTTCCCCGCATAGCAGACTGTCGGGCTCCCGAAATCTGCGAAAAAATCTTCGTAGAATCACTTTCTAATCCGTTATCTACGCATCCTTCAGCACGGACCGGTCCGGGTCTGGAGCCCAGCACCTACCGAGGACTGAGCAGCCACGCGACCTTCTCCATGGTTTCCGAGGCTCTCTGTGATTCTCTCAGCGTCCCGGCTGCGCGCACACTCGCCCTTCAAAGCTCTCCTGTCCTCAACAGACCCCACATGTAACACACATGACATTCGGTACAACCAGCACTAATTTTAAAATCCGGTCATCGCTTCTCTCTCCAGAAACAATGCGCTCAGCATCAGTTGCTTTCCTCCGTACCCGCGGTGTCTTTCATAGCTTCGTTACGTCACATCTAACTTGGAAAGTGACGGTAAGTAATGTCCGAGTTGCTTACAGTGGTGCTGCATTATTTTCCTCGGTGCATGTTTTTCTCTCATCGGTTTCATTCGCTTCTCTATCAAAAATTTGGAATTGCATGAAAATCTGATCATGTTTTACGTCATATTTATGCAGAAATAGAGAAAATTCGAAAGGGTTCACAAACTTTGAAAAATAAGAGCCATCAGCCAACAAGAATCATCATTCCGCCTGGAGAATAGGTACACAGAATTGAATCGGTACATTTCCGGAAGGTTCCGGCCATTTTTGCCATAGGAGGGGACGGTCGCTGTGTGTTATTCAAAATGACAAATGGAAAAACCCCACAGTACAATTAGAGTAAATGGATCAAAACTGAGGGTAACGCGTGGGTGATGGAGAGTATTAAGTAAGTGGTGACCTACAGTGTGGGGGAGGAGGGCAAAGTGGTGCAGAAAGCGAGGGGAAGGAGTGTGTGGAAATGTGTGTGAGTCTGTGCGAGAGAGACTCAGAAAAGACCCCTATCAGGTCGATCAACACGGTGTAAGTGTTTCCCAGTGTGTGTGTGTGTGCGTGCGCGCGCGCTGGTGTTTGAGCCTTTTTTCCAAAGCGAGACACAGAGATTGTGCTCAGCTGTTTCATGGAGCAAAGCGGAGAGGAAAACGCGACGAGTGTGTTGTGGAGCCGCAGGGCGCAGCGCTGCTGAAGTAACAGTTGGACAGCGAGAGGGATAGCGGGAGACACAGAAAGCAGGGAATGAGTGCAGAGAGAGTGAACAAGTGTGTGGGAGAGGCAGATGGAGAATGCGCTGGCAGAGTACCTAATGAGGGGGAGAAGCAGCCCCCAGCATGCACTGCGAAAGACGGCTAAGGACCCCAGCACTTCACTTGAACTTGTGCCCTCCGGACGATCCTGTGCACCAGAGCCAGAGTGGGCCAATCAGAGACAATCCCTTGTGTGTGTGTGTGTGTGTGTGTGTGTATGTGTGCGCGTGCGTGTGCGTGTGTGTGCGTCACAGAGCCATCACCTGGCAATGAAAGATTCGAATCCCTGCTCCTGCTGGACTACCTTGATCAGGGCCCTAACCCTGAACCGTTCCAGTAAAAATTGCTCAGGTGCGTAAATGTGTAAATATTTGTACGCGGCTGAACGTACAAACGTGACACTGTGAGGCACAGGGGAGAGAAGCATTAGCTGAATGGCTGAAATGATACTGTGCTGTTTTCGGCAGAAGGGACCAGTACGTATACGGTCGGCTGTGGCCCAAAACTCTTTTAAGAGCTCTATTGGCTTTTTGAAAAAAGAAAAAGTAAATCAAAATTAAAGCGAACAATCGAAACGTTGAGGCTCTTCTTATCTTTCATAAGCTTTTGCGTTTCGTTTAGGGGGTCTGCAATTCTCGTTAAAGTCGGGGTGAGCGCAAAGTCCCCACAATGACGGCACAAGAAACTTGTGCGCACGTGTGAAAAGCAGCTCAACTGAGAAAAAGGTGACAAGAAAACGCGGTAAAGTCACAAGACAAACGCTGTATCTCAGCGAGAAATAGTTGCTATTTTCCCACAACATAATTGCTCTCCAGTTTATGGAGGGACACTTGTGAAGCAGGGCCTTGTTTCAGGTACCCAGTTCCCCCGGAGGGATCAGACTGTCATTATTCTGCGATACAATATTTCATTTCCGCACAGCAAAGACGTCACGCACAGCGGAGGCTGCAAAGTCAGTTCGCCTCCCTCGGATTGTCTTATCCGACACGGCGAGGCCGTGTAAAGGACACGGAAAGAAAACAAGGGGCGATAACTGTCCTCGTACCCCCAGTAGGGGGGGGGTGGGTGACGCGCTGCACCGAAAGCCTGAAAAGGACACGGAGGAAAAGCACAGTATCAGAGCTCAGGGATCCGGGGGAGAAGAGCTGCTCCATCGGGCCTGTTGCGTTTGGGCTGTTAGAGACACGATTCTTTAAAGTCTCCTGCAGCCTGAAGGCAAAAAGAGGCCCGAAAACCCTCCCCGTCACATGCGGGGAGCTGCTCTAACTGCCCCTTTTGCGAGGGAGGGGATAATGAGGTTATTTTAGCTCTCAGACTGAATACCCAAACCGGGCGTAATGCACTGTGTCAGTCAAAAGTTTGAGTACACCTCCTCGAAACCAGCTTTTAAGTGCTAATTGGCATCAAAGTGCATCACTGTACGGGGATTGTTAAAATCTTGTGCATTTCAGTACAATTGTCAGCCAAAGCAACGGGTACCACAGTAGTTGGAGATGCTGCCGTTGCATGCAGAGGTCGTAGGATGGAATCCCCCCTTCTGCTGCAGTGCTCTTGAACAAGGTGCTGCGCTTACCATGAACAGCCTTGGTAAAAGTTACCCTGCTGTATCGATGGGAAAATTGCTGCGAGTCGCTTCAGATTGTAAGCTGTGTTAGATGAAATTGTCAGAAAAAGGCAAAGCAGGTTTATCCTACATGAAACATTTTGAATGATGAAAAAGCAGCTTGTAGGAGGTGTGATCAAGCTTTTCACTGGTAGGTGTGTAAACAGATGAAGACGGACGGCCGGCATGCAGTCAAAGACACCGAATATTCTAGAGGCGGCTGTGTGAAAAACACGCACAAACACTTCTGCCCACACAGAAAACAGATGTACAAAGGCAATAATTCCCAACGCGGATGAAGGTATGTGCCTGTGGAACGCTCATACAGGCCTGCAGGGAGAACATCACTGAAGTACATAGCGAGAGCACTTTGGGAGCTTCATAAGTGCACATTTCTCCAGATTCCTCCTTGTGAGTTATAATGACGGGACCCGAACATACATCACAGTGCATTGTTCTCCTCCTTTAGCTTCACTGGAGCCTTGAGCTCTTCCCTGTAAATTAATGCTCCCTAACAAAGTAGTGGCACTTACCTTCCTTGCCTTTCCTTCACCTCCACCTCCACCTTCTTAGAGGCTGCCATCACTACGCAGGGTGAGTTGTGCAGCGGCACCTCGTTGGCGAGCCATTATTCAGGTGAACAAAGGGGACACAATGAAGAGAGGAGTTTGTGAAACTGATCTGCCACACAAGAGAAGGGAATTGCTGTTCGGAATTGCTGAAGAACACTTGGTGCACACCAACTGCTGTCGGGCACCGTAGGAATACAGCTTCTGATCTATGTGTGACTTGACAGTGACGGACAGAGCTTCCCTGAAACCTCGAGGTCCGAATCCGTCCGCTTCCATCTGCGTTCCCCATAAAAACGTGTCTACCAAAGTCCCCCTTCAAATAGGAGAACCCCACGAACCCGAGCGGAGCAGGAGAGCCTTACCCCTTGTTGCGAAGCACAGAAACAGTGAATTGGTGCAGCAATAGCGAGTGAAATGGTGCCTCACATGAGGCTCCAACAACTCCAGCATGAAGGCCAGAAGGAGCATAATGGTGTTGTTCAGGAACAACATGAGAGCTGTGTGTTTTCCTCCCCTACGTGAAGGAGCGAGGTCAACATGAGCATATCTCTTCTGATGTGCTCCCTTGTTCGTAGTCAACATCTCACTTCTTCGCATCCTCTTGGGTTGCGAACAAGCTCCTTGTATCTTCCAGAAGGGAAATGTTGTTGATGATGATGATGATGATGATGATGATGACTCAACCTGAACTGATATCTCTCAGCCAGCCCTCTGACCCTCCATCGGTCTTTATTGCAGGTTTAACACATACTTTGCCTGATTGCTTCAGACATTTACGTGGCAACTGTGTGTCATTCATCCAAGGCGATTCCTGGCCGGTGAACTTTTTACCTCTTAGTCCTGGAAGAACTTCTCTGTTCTCGATGTTATGGAAATCTTATGTCACAAGATGTCGGTTATGCTCCTGGGGTGTTTTTTGGCTTTTACAGCCCATTTTTACCCTGGTTTAATTGTCCCCAATTGTACGCGTCAGGTAAAAGTGAGGTCAGGCGGAGTGTGTTGTTACACACCATCCCCAGTCAGCCAGTGGGTGTTGGCCTCGCTGTGAGCTATGAGACACAGTCCAAAGAAGGCAGGGCCATTTGGAGGATTGGAGCCCCATCTCTCTAAGCAGGCTGCTGGCACCACCTATCATGTGGAACATACCCTGTGGGACCGGCACTCCAAGGTGAGCCCACAAAAATTCCTCAAAAACAATGCTTTACCAAACCTGGTCCATCATGTCCCATCAGCAGCCCAGACGGCAGTCGTGGACCTCAGAATGTGTTCCATTTTTGGACGAGTTATTCAGGAGCTCTGCTCCGTTGGACTTTGGGTCATAGTGGTTCCAGTTACACTCACCGCACGGAATAAATGAGTAAATCGTTGTAAACAGGGTAGGCGCACAGAAGTCACACCGAGGGAACACTGATGAAAATCTTCTCTTCCATCCTGAAGGAAACGGTACCAGTTGCCTTCGGAGTGTCGGCTAAACGAACAGTGAATCATCTAAGTGAAGAAATGAGAGAAGCCCCACAAATATCTCCCTTTTCACCAGGATCGAGAGCAAATCATGGATCCACCTTTGCAGAAGTGTTGCGGTCACGGTAAACGGGTACATTAGCCCACGCTATGAAATTGACCTGTCTGTCCATACAATGAAGATGCCGTGTGGGTTCCGGTCGTGTTACCTGTGGCTCACGTTCGAGCATCATGTCAACATTTCTGGCGCGGGTAACATGCTCCGTGTTTCTCCGGAAATCGCGTGTCGAGCTGCGTCCGCTTGGGTCGGGGCGACTGGGCTGAGCGCTGACGTGGAGGTCGAGGAGGACGGAGCCTCAGATAGCGGGCAGAGCGCGGCCACGTCTAGTTGGTCGAGCCGAGCGGGAAGTACAGGCGCCGCGAGCGGACGATTAATCGGGCCCGTTACAGCCCCCCGGCGAGAAACACATATTTACTTTGAGCTTTATGTTGCCTTGATTATGGTCCGAGGGCTCGGACAGAGAAGTCTGTATGGATTTGTTTAAAACTTGTAGGCACCCGACAGACGCCGCTCCTCTCTGGGCGAATCGCTGAAAAGCAGCACTTTTAGAGCTCAATATCTTCCCATGTTTGGCGACCGGACGAAAGTTTCCAATGTGGTACGATGACCCGAGAAAAACCGAGGAAGCGAAACTAAGCGCAGCCAATTAGCCTGAAGCCCCAAATTAAGATGAATTTGAAGGCTTTGCCACTATAATTGATGTTTTTTCTCTCTCTAAAGGACATGCTGGGATGCAGCTGTGCAGCTGGAAGGAGTCTGAGCCCTGGCAGGAATTGCGATACACGTGAGCACCGGTGCCTCTGGAAGGCGGTGTCACACGTCGAACTCGCTCCTTCGCTGCCCTCCAATCCACTATCAAGAGCTTTCATACAACAGCCTCCTTTTATACTCTTATATTTCCTATATTGTTCACTGATCAGATGCGTTTCTCTAGGGCGACATACAGGTTTTATTATGAGCAGCCGACAAGAAAGCAAAGAGAGACGTGAACTGGAACGGAGAGCAGTGTCGAAAGGGGAGCGCGCGTCACCCCACCGCAGCCCTCTTGAGCGGCTCTTTAAACGCCGCCCTATGAAAAGAGGGGCTTTGCGGAGGTGTGAGGGGAGCGGGCCTTGTCAGCCTGGCTCACGCTGGTGTGGGTCGCAAACCCAACAAAACACGAACTCGTCGGTGCAACGGATCGCCGAACCTGTCGGCGTTTCTAATGACTTTGGACAGGAAGTCACAGCTCATAAAGCCTCCGTGAAAAGTGCCCGTCCGGCGTTGCCTTCCGCCGGCCCTCAGCGCCGCACCTCAGGAAGCCCCTTAAAGTCCGGAGCTGATGCCGCTTCTTCCGGCAACTTCCCAGCACGCCGCTGCGCAGGAGAAAGGGAGAAGTCCCATTAGTCCTTTCCCTGCGTTCGCCCGCACCTGCACCCAAACCAAACAATACGTTCTTGTCTTCGTGGCGCCGCTCATTATTTCCGCACCGCTGAGCAGTTCTCCGTGTGTTAGAAATGGACTCTGTCTGCGATATGAGTGATGGTGCTGCGTTTAAGCACGCTGCACGTGTCCTTCCTGCCTAAGGATGTATTTATGAGGGTCTTTATTCTGTGGTTCATAAACCCGTCTCGGCCTCTTTTTACTTTTGCACCTCTCGGGAGGGAGGGAGACGTGTTTCAGAGACGCGTCCCTAAATGCACAATGGCTCCATTACGTTATCGCCTTCATCACACCCCCATCGGCGCGTGATCAGCGTGTCACATTTCCATATGACGTGTAGTGTCCACGTTGAGAGAGGCATGATGCTCATCTGCCAACGACACTTGAACACATCTCAGTGCTCCAGCAGGAATATGAGGCACGCAAAGGATGCTCAGAGTGACAGAGGAAGGCGTCCAAGCATAAGTTCACTGTGCCGCAGCCACCTTGACAGGTTTGCATCCCGAGCACCGTATCGTGTGTGCCACACGGTGGCCCTGGAAGTCAGAAATCCTTCAGTGCTTACAGCTGTGTGAATTTCAATGAACGCTTTCACTGGGTTCACAATCTTGGCTTCACCGGCTGCGATGCAGACAAATGGAGCTCAGTGAAAAGGGAATTTTGTTCAAAGTAGCTGTATTCACACACTAAACGTTGCTCTCCTTAAAGTACACCATTTAGGGGTCAGTATGGGTCAGAACGTATCCCAGCAGTTTGAATGCTAGAAATGAGGCTCCGTGATGGGTTGCTGCTCTGTACCAGTGCAGCGGAGGTAAAAACACGGTGGAATCGGCACATTGACTTCTATTACACAGCTGCGAATGGGTCTATAAAAACAGCACATGGCAATAATATTGACCATTTGATAATTATCCATATATTTATAAAGGGTTGAAACCGAGCAAGATGGACTGAAAGAACCCAGGAAAAACTTTGTGCTCACTGATCTGTCACTGGGCTGCTTTCATTCTACCTCCTCCAGATTTGCTAGACAGTCCTGCTTCTTTTCAGTGTCATTTGTTCAGTGAGCCACACGCGCCCTCTGCTGGCCGAGTGGGAGTACTGCACACCGCATAGCGCACAGCGCCCCCTAAAGGCCAAACAACTTTACTGTCGATTCTCTTCCGAAGAACAGTGAACAACGGCATGAAACAATGTGTCCTCAGTCCAAACAAGAGCATTTTTAATAGGAATAAACATCTGGACAAGAGGAAACCCCTTGAAAACACTTGATGAGAAGAACATTCAGACGTGGGACGTATAATGTGTGTGTGTGTGCGTGTGTCAGCGGCTCTTCGGTCAGCCTATGCAACCTCTGTGTACACAACATGTTCAGA
Organism: Scleropages formosus; assembly: GCF_900964775.1. Taxonomy (NCBI): domain Eukaryota; kingdom Metazoa; phylum Chordata; class Actinopteri; order Osteoglossiformes; family Osteoglossidae; genus Scleropages; species Scleropages formosus. Next base: position 1,297,836 of record NC_041813.1, on the reverse strand, counting down.
CAGCGGTGTCTCAGAGCGGAGGAAGCACAGCAGCCTCCGGTGGCCCCCGGGGGGTTCGGGAGAGGGGCAACGGGTTTTGTCCCTCCACGGCCACCTTTCACCTTTCAGTCTTCACCCTTGAGCCTGGAGCAGTCCTTCGGAAAGGCCTTGGGCAGGAGGGCTCTGCTGGTTGCCTGCTGATCTCCAGCTGCTCCTGCCGACTTCCGACCCTGATCTCCGGTCCCTGCCAAGATTCAAACATCCCCCTTGGTGCAAAGTGCCCTGGAGGGGGCACCGTGACCTGAGCTGAGGCACATAACCATCTGGTGACAAGAGTCGGGAACAACTGTGGGTCCTGAGCAGAGACTTCTTGTACATATTGCTGTGTCTGTATATTCATGTCTGCACACACATTTATACAGTTTATACAGTATGTGAAAACAATGTAAAAACAAGCCATACATACATACATACATACACACATATATACATATATATATAAATAAACAAACTCTGATCTCTGAGTATGGGGGGGTGCGGTGGTGCAGTGGGTTTGACCGGGTCCTGCTCTCCGGTGGGTCTGGGGTTCGAGTCCCGCTTGGGGTGCCTTGCGACGGACTGGCATCCCGTCCTTGGCGTGTCCCCTCTGGCCTTTCGCCCTGTGTTGCCAGGTTAGGCTCTGGCTCCCCGTGAGCCCGAATGGGACAAGTGGTTCAGAAAGTGTGTGTGTGTGTGATCTCGGAGTGGTGCAGAAAATTGTAAACTGTAATGATAATAATTGTAAAAAAGTATAAATACATTGGGATGTTTATATTTATATCCTTGAAACGGTGACATTTCTGCCCGTTAGTATCCATATTTTCCCTGAAACACACATGTGCACACACACACACACACACACACACACACACACACACACACAGTGGTGTCCTCTCAGTCATTTCGCTTCTAGAAGCCACAACAGGCTGGAAGAGGGAGAGGAAAACTTCAAGGCCTTCATGCCAGCCAACACAGGAGGAGTACCGGAGCGGCCGGGCCTCACATTCCTCTCTTTAACTCTTCCACGACTGAGAGAAAACATCCCAGAAGATCGCAGAAGGTCCCTGCGAGAGAAGGGAGGAGGACACACACACACACACACACACACACACACACACAGACGTGGGACCGCCGGCCCTTGGCAGCCCTGCTCCCCCGACCGCTGTCAGACACGTGACTCCAGACGGAGCCACATTTAACACATTATTTGGGTAAATGGCTGCGCGAAAACACCTTCGCCTCCAGCGCCCCCAAGGAGGAAACATGTTCGCCATCCACAACACCCACCCACCCGGGTTTCAGCGCGACGCCCCCCCTCCCGCGGGTCATTATCCTTCACCAAGATATCTGTCAACCGCTGGACTCCCTGTTCCCAGGAATGGAAGGCCAAACAACCTCCTGCCACACAAAGCTCCCCTCCTTTGTGTGTCGTGTTACCGCGTCACACACAGAAGAAGGACCTGCATCTGAACCCCGACATTGTATGAAATGTGGATTTTAACAGTTAATCCCTCGTGTGGAAACGTGCTGGTCGTGAGCGCATCAAAATCCCCATATTTTCTGCACACGACGAGATGCATGTGTCACCAAACGTGAGACACTAAATATGTTGGTTTAACTATAAATAGTGTAAATATCTCAGCTCTGCGCAATGTCGGCTGAGGGTGTTAAGAGGCTGCAGCTCAGCCGTCACATTGCGCGCTGGGTTTGTCACCAAGTCCTTCAGGCCCGTGTGGGGTCATCGATGCTGAGCGTGAATGTAGGTACCCCCCACGGCCTGCCTTCTGGGGCTTTATGGATGGTAAAGGACTCCCCTGCTTTCGAACTGAAAGAAGAGAGCGAGAGAAGTGACAAAGAAGCGAAGGAGGGAGAAACAAAGACGCAAAATTCAAGGCTTGGACTCACATATCAAGAGAAGTGTTGCGATTCGGTCCAGACGACGGCGAAGACAAAACACGAGCACGGCCTTATAAGACAAATAAAGGAACGATATGCGCTACGTCTGACCTTTAGTGGTTTTGTGAGCGGCCCGGTCGCTGTTCACGCCGCCAACACATACCGGGAACGGAGCGTGAGCTCAAAGACGCAACCTGCCACACTGCAGAGCCGAGGTGTTTCGCTGCCCACTCGCCGGCGGCTTCGCTCTTCTCCTGGGTCTCCGTAGAATTGGAGGACACGCGCACACACACACATTTTCTGAACCACTTGTCCCATACAGGCTCGTAGGGAACCAGAGCCTAACGGGGCAACTCAGAGCGTAAGGCCGGAGGGGGAGGGGACGCACCCAGGACGGGACGCCAGTCCGTCACAAGGCACCCCAAGCAGGACTCGAACCCCAGACCCACCCGAGAGCAGGACCTGGTCCAACCCACTGCGCCACCACATCCCCAATTGCTGGAGGACACCCAGCTGTAATTAAATTAGCCGTTAAGAAAAGCGGAATTATAATTTGTGCTCACGAAAAAGCTGCACAAGTTAATATTAACGAAAAAGAACGAGGTTCCCGCTGCCCGTTCTTCTATATAAGAGCACTCGTTGGAAATATGATGTCTGGAAAAGCACAGGTGTGTGACAAAGGTTCCCAGAGCGTGAGCTCATGAATATATGGCGGTTCGGGCCGCTGGGCTGTCGCCGCTTTTCTCGAAACACTTCAGCTGAGAGAAGAGTCGACGCTTCAAAAATAATGTTACGTAAAACTGAATTGTTTGCAGGTAAAAACCGTGAGATCTGTACATGCAGTATTGGCAGGATTTTGATGCTTATTTGAATCAAATATTGACTGAATTGTTATGTCACATTTTAAGAATTTGGTTTTATTTTAAAAGGGGTGTGATGGTGCAGTGGTGCAGTGGGTTGGACCGGGTCCTGCTCTCTAGTGGGTCTGGGGTTCGAGTCCCACTTGGGGTGCCTTGCGACGGACTGGTGTCCTGTCCTGGGTGCGTCCCCTCCCCCTCCGGCCTTACGCCCTGTGTTGCCGGGTAGGCTCCGGTTCCCTGCGACCCCGTATGGGATGAGCGGTTCTGAAAATGTGTGTGTGTTTTTTTTTTTATTTTTCCAGACAGATATACACACATAGTTCATTTGTCCCACTTACCGTTTCCCCCAAAGCGGGACTCATCGTGCGAACACGAACGTTACAATATAACGCTCTCGTTCTGCCAGATCTTGTTTTATGACGAAACACAAAACACCTCTTGAAAAAGTTTGTTTTGGCAAAACCGTGTTACTCCAGTGTTTGCTAGTTGGGGAGCAGCAGTATTGAAAGACGTACGAAACGCAGCACAGTTCGTGGCGGAGGAGGAAATCGAAGGCGGTTTTTCGGTCATTCAGAAACATGGGCGCTACAGACGACCTCACAGTGAAGGAACGTTGGCATAAAAGTGCTGAAATAAAGAAAAGGAACTCGAAGATCAAATTGCCTGCGGGACGTAATATAGGAGACACTACTGGCGCAGAAAAGGAGAAAAACAAAAACATGGAGCATGTGGCCTTGCGTGATGCGTTAAGTCTGCAGTCAGCCTTGGTGGGGGGTGGGGGTGGGGGTGCGGAGGGGGGGGGGGGGGAGAAGCAAGGGAAACACACGGGCAGGTAACCTTGAGATCCAGGCTGAAGCCGAGGGCAAGCTGACACACACTGTCCTCCCCCCATGGCCACCCTTGTGGTGGGAACACCGGCCGCTCACCGGCCTGCACACACACCGCACACACACCGCACACACACCGCACACGCTGCCGGAACAGCACCGAGCGCTTTGCCAACTGGCCTGTGAACCGCGCTTGCACCCGAGTCAAAACAGGCCTACGGCTCTCAGGGAACAGGCGGAAATAGACAGGGGCGACCGAGACCCTGCCCTCACACGAGAGCGCTTTGTCTCGTCACGCGTTTCCAGCCACGGTCTCTCCCACCAGCGCTTGGAAACGGGCCGCATATGTTGCGGGGGTGAGGAGATGATTCTGGCGCCGCCGCAAGACCCTGCGAACTGATCGATGGAGCGCTGATGATTAAAAGTATCCCCTCACCCTAGTGAGTGTGTGTGTGTGTGTGTGTGTGTGTGTGTGTGTGTGTGTGTGTGTGTGTGCGCGTGCGTGTGCGTGAGCCCCGTGCACTTGCCTCTGCTTCAGCCTCTTTACATTAAACCAGAGTTCATACCTGCCGCCCTGGGCCCAGGTCTCCTGCTGTCTGCTCCAGCCACGTAGACACAGGCCGCTCGAGTGCAGCGATGCACAGAATCCTTGAGAAAGACGCAGACACGCGCACACACACCAAGTGGAGACATTCGCATACACGCACCGACACACACACACACTCACACTCATTAGGAGGCGCTGCAAAGACTGGCTGCCGTTCTTCTTGCGGTGAATCAGCAGCTGTTCCGCAGCGAAAACCATGACACAGTTACACATCGTATCCCTCTCATTCAATTCCTGTGATTTCGGAGCAATGATCCTCAAAACCGGTGTTTGTTGCTCCACACACACACACACACACAGCAGTCAGTTACAGAAACAAAACAACAGGCCAGTTTCTACACACAGTATCTCCAAACAAGCGGTAATTTAATGGAAAACTTGCTGCCCTGTTTCCGTGTGACAAGATGTGGACTCAAGGCGATTCCACGTGTGCCGTGAACGTTCCTGCCATGAACTGCAGGTTAATAACTTTTTGCTGATGAATTGACTGACCGCAGATGTGAAAAACCTAGTGCCACCTTTCAAACCAATTCTGTAAACGTTTATAATTGTAAGCTATTTCCAAAAGACTACGCGTGTTTGCCATCTGCTGCAGCATAATATTTAACCCTAGTGGAAAATGTCAAAGAATTTTATGTTGGCAAGCTGTTACCATGGAAACTTCACCAACTGCTCAAACCAGGCGAAGATTTTACTTTTTTTTCAGAATTTCAAAAAAAAGCTGTATATGGTCTTTAACTGTTATAATTCCATCGTCGCAGGTTGCGAAGTCATCATGTACAGTGTGATCAGAAAGTAAAATGTGTAAAAGAGTTTACACTTTTCATTTAACTTTCCTCGTGCTACAATTCAGAATAAACTGTCTTCGCACAACTTGGCAGCGTGTTCAAAGCCTGTTCATCATTTCCTGCTCCGCTGTACCTGCGTGCCATTATGATGATTAGTGAGGAGCAGCAGGAAAGTGGCCTTTTACAGCAGCAGGGTGTGTGAAAATGCAAATGCGCCTTTGATTGTCTAATTTGTGGGTTGTGTCAGAAACGGTGAAAAATAATGGGCTGAGGTGTAACATTAGCATACTCCCCACCGGCTCAGGTAAGAGTATTCGGAGCCACACGCAGGCAGCCCGGCGCATGTGATTGCACCGAAAAATGAGAATAGCAGCGATTCGCTCCAGGTAAACATTCCTTACTGGGCACATGGAGTTCAAACAGGTAAATGGAACAGGGAGGGTAGGATCACGACGTGTAAAATGAAGGATGCAAGTTTAAGGCCCCTGCTGAATACTTAACGTGAATGGCTAAAATAGAAACATCCAGCTTTATGAATTAAAAAAAAATTAAAGCCACTTTAATTCCCTAAAGTGTTAGCTAAACAATGAAGTGAAATGAAATATAAATATTTATGTACTCTATCTGTTATATCAGACACACTCGCTCCCCTCCACCCACCCTATAAGAGGACACTGCTGCCCTTAAGCAGCAGGACACAAAGTGGCACAGAGGTCCTTTTCACCCAGGGTCACAGCCAAGGGCCTAAGGCGGGGTACACCCTGGATGGGACACCTGTCCATCACGGGGTAGAAACACGTATCGATCGACTCACAGATAAACACACTAAGGACAATGAAGAAGGACCTCTTCGCCTGAAACAGATATCTTTGAACTGCGGGGGGACCTCGAGCACCAGGAGGATCCCCCAGGCTGACACTCCGAGCAAATTAGTTTACGTGACTGCGAAGGTTTGGAAAAACATCTAGTTGGACTATTAGATTGCTCTTAATGAAAGAGGGGAGTGAGACCTCAGTGGAAAGAAGAGAGATGCCCAGCGCAGTTTCCAGTGACACGCTGCTTAAGGAACTGGAGTGACGCACAAGAGGATGTAGACTGAGCTTCCTGGAGAACAGAACTTAACCTGTACTGAAGGCGTAAAAATCCAGCTGCATGAATGGTGTAAGATTCGGTTTGGGAGGAAATGTCCGGTGAGCCTGCTAATGTGATGCAATGTAGATGAGGAGAGAGTGGCTTGAATTGTTATTCTATGATAATGATGAGCCAGGTGGTCTTAGCCGGAGGCAAACAAATCCATTTGGAAAGCCATACCGTAACCCAGAAAAACACAAGCACCGATGGTGAAAACACCCTCATCCGCCCCCAGCGGCACGGCACGTATACTTTCCGGAGCCATTCAAACACTTTCCGTCGCGGCTTCTGAGACTGATTTACCTTCCTTAGACCGGCTCATCAGAGTAAAATTTCAAGCGGAGTCACACAAAAGAAATTACGAAAGGTCCGTTAGTAAGAACAGTTGCAAAACAAAACAGACTGTAAATGAAGGAGAAATTGCCACAAAACTTATGTCTGCTGCCTCACAGCATCTGGGTGGTGTGAGACAAAGTGGGTTTGATCTGTGTTCCTGCATTGGAGTTTCTGCTGGGTGCTCCCATTTCCTCCCACAGTCCAGGAGGATTGGTAACACTCAGCTGTTCTTACTCTGTGTGTGTGTGTGTGTGTGTGTGTGTGTGTGTGTGTGTGTGTGTGTGTGTGTGTGTGTGTGTGTGTGTGGCTACTCGGTGATGGACTGGCATCCCGTCCAGGGTGCACCACCCTCATCCTTGCGTCCAGTGCTCCCAGGACAGGCTCCGACCGCACTGTTTCCAGGCTCTAAATACCTGGAAATCCGAGACCACAAAAATGCAAACTCTTCACACCTTAGAGAAATATTTCACATTAACAAAAAATGTACAGATTGGCTGCACGTTTTATAAAAGCTCGCGTTTCTCAACTCTGAGACACCTGAAAAAATCTCACGCGCTCACCTGCTCACAATTGTCTCCCAGGTGACCGCGACCGCGACGCTGCTCAGGACAAGCAGTTACAGGAACTGGAGGGATGGATGTATGGGAACCACCCAAAAAGCAACTGTTGAAGACGAACACGTTGTCGCACGGTCTCAGCAGTTGCGAGGGTGAGAGGAAACGGCATGAGCGACGAACAAGGGTTGTGCTCTTTACAGAAGCCTGGTGGGTCCCGATGGCACGACGATTTCTCACCCGTGCAGCACAGCACGGGGGCTGGGGGGTCCCGTAAGAGACTGGCTGTATACTGAGAGCCGCAGGCCCAGCTGTGTAGCACAGATCTGGACTCACAACACGTGGAGCAGGAACCACATCATGATGTCTTCACGTTACTCTTATGTGTCCTGTCAAATACATGTTGATCTTTAGGCCATGGGACCGAACGCTCTAGAGTCAGTCACCAAACCGGAAAGGCCCGCAGGAAGAAAAACTAGAAACGATGTGAATCAGGATTTCTGTCGCTGCCATTCAGAAAGAGTCGAGTTCGCAGGAAGCGCATCGATACGGACAAACCGACGAAACCATTTGAAAGTGCTGCCATCTGCTGTTTCTCCTTCCATATCTCAGGTACGTCTCACCTTCACATGAGGGTGTGGAGATGCAGTGCCGCTACCCAGATGTGCTCCGGACTTTGCCGGTGGAAACAGAATCTGTGTTTGTATTTCGTGTCACATCTGTTGTTGGAAGGGTTAGCTTGCTTCTTTACCCGGTAACATAAGAGTAAAAATACACTGCCGAAGAAGTTTAAAAGTATTAACCTTTTTAGTGGCCCTTGACGTTTATTAATGTGTTGCTTAAGCGATGCCTTTATACTAATTAGCTTACAATTTGTCACCAGTCTATGCAGAATGGTATCAATAGTGGTGCAGCTGAGGGAAAGTACTCTGATTCAAGGGTTCTGTGGTAGTAGCAAGGAGCGGCTCTCAAACCAACAACTTTCAGGTTACAAGTTTATGCTTTTTACTGCGCTCTACAGTTGTCCAGGTCTTGGAGGACGGACGGCAGACAAGCAAGTTGATTTATTTTTTTAAACGAGAGATTAAATCATTTCCATCAAACCCACGGAGACCAAAGCAGACTTGGATGAATCCAGCAATATCCATCAGCGGGTCAGTGAGTGTGCGAATGAGTCAGTCAGGGAGTCAGTGAGCGAGTTCTGCAACTGCTTCTCTGTGTTGGGAACACTCATGCAGGCCCACTGCCTTCAGAGGCAAGCAAATGGTTAAAACACACTGTGGGACTTTGGGTTCTGCGCAGCTCTGTCTTGTCCTTGGTGTGGGAGCCGCTCTGCTGGTGTCCAGCGGCCCCTGGAAGCCTTGTGCGGGACCTTGAGTCCTCAGTAAGCAGGGCCCTATCGCCTGGGAGAGAGGCCCTGGGAGATAAGACATCCAGAGTGGAGAGGAACGAGGAGTCCTGGGCCCCCCCCACGTCCCCCGCGCCGATGACGTCCGAGGGCAGGAAGGCAGATAATCGGTCTCACCTAACAACCGGCGATATAACAGCTGCTGGCGTGATTCGCCGCCCGGTCATGCGCTGTCGTTTTTTATTTGTTTAACGCTGCGGATAACTTTGTGATGCAGGTGTTGACAGGGCCTCCCGCCGAAGGAGGAGTTCCGTGGAATTGGCTACTTTGTCTTCCTCAAACATCTTCAAGGTCTCGAGCGAGGAATAAATGCTGAGCAAGAAGCGTGCTCTCTGAGGAGATCCCCCGGCGCCTAGCGAGGTGAGCCGAGTCTTCGCTTCTGCCTTTCTTTGTCTTTAATTCTTTACGAAAGTCATCACCATGATGTACAAATTAGTGATGCCTGTTGAGGAATCATACTAAAGTGATGGAAGTGAACTTTCACTTGACTATTTCTGTTTATCTGGTGCGTGTGTCTGTTTTTCTTTTAATTTTATGTACAAAGTTCACACTTAATGGAATAAATTTCATTTTTCCAGCCTGAGACAAAGGGAGCTGAAAAAGAAATCGACACCGCATTTATATTATTTATAAGACTTATTATTAAACATTTCTGTGATTTTCTTTTGCTAAAATGTAGATAATATGAGTAAGATTGTTTTCTCCTAAGGGGTCCGTCGTTCATCGTTGCTCCCCTTTCCCCACAGGACCGTGGCCAGGCCATGCAGACTGTGCTTACATGCTCGCTGTTCCTTTTTCCTATGCATATACCTCTTTGAGAAGTACCATTAAAGAGGCATAGGGCATGGGAAAATGGGGCTGCAGAGGTAATACAGCGAAGGCAGCAGGACACCTTGCTGTGCCCACTGGGCTCCACAGGCCTGCGCTCCAGACTCGAAGCTCCAAGGACCGGATGAATCAGCGCACCTCACTTCACAAGCCTCTTTTTTTTTTTTTAAACAATCTTTTCTTTGATTTTTTCTGTTTCTTAAGTCAAGTTATTGCTCTTTATATTACTTACTCAATTCTTTCTATTCACTGTTAAAACTAATGTAAATTTAACATAATGGGTTTTTTTTTTTCAAAAAAGGTGGGCAATTTTTGTTCAATAGCTCACTAAAAATGTTTTGAAAAAACACAATACAGCTCATACTGGTGACATAGCATGACATTTTGTATTGATGTTTTGCCACATTTTAGCAAATGTATATTAAAAAATTCATGTATAGTTTTTATTGATTGTGAATACTTTTTCTGTTTTGCTGGCATTTTGATGAATGTGTTTCAAATTTTAAAAGAAAATCTGAAAACAGAAGCTATTAGTTTGTGCTTTATTTACTTGCAGCAACATATATTTTATTCATAATATGGTGTTCCAGGGATTTGCTCCAGAGATGTTTTAACTTTAAACTATTGCATCAGCATGGAATTCACTACATTTTCATTCAATAGATCAACGTTCTTGCACATTAAATTTTAATGACGAACTTCATACACTTTTGATGGGCCCTAATTCCTTGCACTGAAGTTAACATATGAATTTCAGATGATAAGCGGTTCAGAAAATGTGTGTGTGTGTGTGTGTGTGTGTGTGTGTATCCAAAACAAAACACTTAAAAGAAAGTATCTTGAAATTTTGTTATTTGTTCTGTGAATTGTGTACTTGGAAATAGCTTTGAAAAATTAAATACCATTTCAAAGCCATTGCTGGCACATTAGTTTGAAGACTATTATTTTAACTATTTTTGACACTTTCTGCAGCTGAGCTGAGCCAGTTGCATTTATTCATTAAGCTGCTCGGGGGGTATTACGGCTAGAGGTGCTATTCGAACCTGCAACCTTTTTGTCCAAAGAGAGCAGCGTCAACCTCTGAGTTTCCAGCAGACCCCATTGCTCTTCAATCATTTTAGTCCTCACTACATTTTATTATTTGTTTAACTATTAACGATGGCACCTCACAGTTGGGCTGTGTGGGTTCGATTGTGGCTCTGTGTCTGTGCGGGATCCTCCAAAAGCTCTGATGTGAGCCAAAGAGTTCAAAGACTATAGTAGTGTTATATTGGACCAGTACTATATTGGAGCAACACTATACTGGACCAGTACTACAGTATATTTGAAACACCACTATTTATTGGAGCAGCACTATAATAATATTGCTCTAATCACTGGGTGACTGAGCTGCAGGTACTCAACACGTATCAGTGGGGCGACTTTTATTATAATAATATACTGTAACATTGTGCATACTTCTAATATTATTATTATTATTGATGTTATATATAATCAATGTTTATAGCAAACGAGCTTTACGTTGATTTAAAGGATACGCTTCCTTGCATTTAAGATGCGCTATGATGACGCGTGTGAAAGGGAATTCTGGGAGTTTGAGTTCTCGAAATACTACCAGCGGTACTCAATACTGTACTGTACTGCATTTTTATTCATTTCCAAAGAATAGGGCACATGCATCATTTAAACAGTGACCTAAAGAAATTCTGCCTTCACATTATTATAATGGAGTATCATCCAGTCCCATCAGTTTTAGCTTCTTCTTTATTTTAGCGTTTTCTAAACTAACATCTTTAATAGAGACAAAATATTATAGGAGCGTTTGTCACGATCTCAAAAGCATCGATCATATTATTATTATTATTATTATTATCTGGAGTCTTTAAAAAGCTATTCAACCCTTTCTTCCTGAAAAATTGTGTGATACGTAGTTCTAGAAAAAATTCTTGTACAAGATATGAAGTATGATCATCATGTGGGTTGTTTCCTACGCTAGCCTACGGTGAGCACGGTACAAAAACCAAAGATAAGATCTGAGTATTTAGTAGGTAACAGTGATTCACTGGTACGAATCTGTGTGTCTTTGGCATGATGAGGGACAATTGAATTAGCGCTCTGACTCCATACCGTGAACTGATGAACAGCCATCAGACGGACAATAAGGATCAGCGGATCAGCACTCAGTCTGTATCACTTCTCACATGTGTTTCATTGTATTCGCTGATACGACACTGATTGATCGCAGCCCTGCGACCCTCTTCTACTAATGTCCACGTGGGCTCTCGTGTTGCCTGTGTCGCAGCTCAGCCACACGCCTCCAAAATTAGCACGACGTCTTGATTCATCTCTCACTGTCCGCCTCTTTCAGTGATATGATGAGAAAAGCGTGTTTACATAGAGGAGCGAAAATGGTTTTAGAAATGTGTACAGTGCAGGGAATGAGACTTGTCAGATTAGTTACGTTTATGTGTTATGTATTCCATATAGTGCACATTTTAGTCACAAAATATGGCCCTTTAAAATGGAAACATTCTTTGTCTTCCTGAAATATTTGCATAAGAGTGAAGAAATTGTAAGCCTTTGTCTTCTATTTTTAGTAGCAAACCAACCCTTCTTTTGTGCTTCATTATTAATGAAATAGCCTGTGGTTTCCTTCGCTGAGCATTATGCAAACGCACCATGCAGTAAATTGTAAAAGCTTGTAATAATTTAAATGGATCTGCGTAACAAAAGATGATTTAAAAATTCACTGACAGGGAAAGAAAAACCTGAAAAAATCTAATCAGAGGCACCAATGTGTTTCACCAATGTGAACTTGTCTCAACAAGAGGGACAATTGAATCACATCACTTTTAAGACTTCAAGCTATCAAATAATATAATACTAGAGATTTGAGACAATAAGGATCAGGGGATCAGTGGGTTAGACCTTATCTCTTCTTTGATGCCTTTTCAGAGAGATAGATGACATCCACGTCAAAACAGTTCATCATCCTCAAAAGATGTTGTCAACAACACTGAGCTTGTCTTTGACACTTCCAATTCGTCCCATTTTGCTCCGTGCTTTCTGCAACTACTTTTACACATCTAGCTGACTACACTGTGAAGATACTTGAAATCATTCCACCTTTTGTAAAGGTGGGTAATTTTTAAACATGCAACTTATCGTAAGGATTGTGGTCAGATGGTGGGATTCAAACCTGCAACCTTTGGGGCCAAAGGCAGTGGTCGCAACCACTACCACAATGAGCTGCCTTGACTACTTCTAAATACCTGTACATAATGGTTATATGTAATATGAATGAATAAGTTGGTGAGAAATGTTGGCAGTAATTCCACTTTCCCCTTTTATATTACTGTGCCTTCAAGATATACATTATTTTCCATGTAAAAGGCAATAGCCCTTTTCCTGAAATATTTGCATAACATTGAGGGAAAATGACCCTCTTTTTCGCATCAGTGAACGAAACCCTCTGTTGTCCATGACATTAGTAAAATACTGGGCAGAATCAGTTATTTCCTGCAGTAACCACTGCGCAAACACATCATGTATCAAATAAGAAGAAGCATGAAACTGAAGTGGTTCATGGAAACAAAGGATAAGTTGTGTGAATCCAATGCAGCTGTTTCACTGCTGTGAACCTGTGTGTCTTAACATGCGGGGGCATTGGATCTCTTCATGGTGTCAAGTGTGAGTTTAAACACAATGGGGATCAGGGCATCAGTACGATGGATCTGATCTCTTCTTTGATGCCTTTTCATATGCAAATATTCCACAAGAATCCCGTCGGCCCTGATCCTCAATTTATAGCTGATGAGTCAATTGTATCGTTTATTAGATAAGAAAACTGAGATTTATTACATATGCAGAGGATCTTCGTTGTGCTCAGAACTTATTGTTTTAATTTCATAGATTTTGAGAAGGCATATGAATACAATGAATTAAAAGAAATGTTTACTAGTCAGGAAAACTCTATCAAAACTGAAAAAGTGAAATTCAGACATTGTGATTGTTTACATTCATAATATTTACGCATTCATATCGAGTACCTTTATAATGACACATGAACGCACGAAGGGAATCAAGCATTTTATAGCGAACACAATCTTACAAAAAATATTCACTTATAAATTACATAGTTGGATGAGTTTACATAATTTCCATGTTACAGTAGTGCTTTCATTGAACACTTGACATTAAAACATGCCAGAGACGCATCGCTTATTGAACTTATTGATTTACGCCTTGCTGTAGAGTCCTCGGTCAGTAAAAACACGGTGAAAATATCGACGGCTGGACTCGCGCGATCACTCGCGGCGCGAAAAGCTGCGGCCCCAGAGGCGTGTAGAGCGCATGCGCGGCGGCCGCGGGAGGCAGTCGAAGGCGCTCCGCGTTCAAACCGTGGTGCTGCAGGGAGAGGGCGCGCGGCAGCACCGCGTGGGGCAGCATGGAACTCCAGTATCTGGTGCTCAGGTCCTGCACTTCACGCTTCAGTTTCATCCTCCTGTTCTGGAACCACGTCTTGACCTGGACGCAAATCACAGTAAATGAATGAACGCGCACCCCACGCGTAGAGTAAAGGTCAGCAGGGGGCGTAGTGGTGTAGTGGAGTAGTGGAGTCTTTGCCTTACAGCCTCAGGTTTAAATCCCCTCCTGTTAAGTACCCCCCCCCCTCCCCCAGTACGAATAAAACGCTGAATGAATAATATAACAAATAGCGAAGGACAAACGGGGTCACACATTTATTATTATTATTATTATTATTAGTGCGAACCTGAGTTTCGGACAGGTGTAACTTTTCGGCTATTTTTCTCCTCTGCGTCGCCCCAAGATATCTGTGCTTGTTGAAAGCTTTCTCCAAGTCGTGTATCTGTGCTGCAGTGAACTTGGTCCTCATTCTGCGATGCGCAGCAGCTTCTCCTTCGCTGTCCGCTACCTCGCTCTCGGAGCCAGATGTGTATCCACAGCTGTCTGAAAGGAATCGGGACACGCGGTATTGTTACGTTTTCATTTATTTATTTGTCACAATATCAGACACTTTTCTCCCAAGCGACTTCCATGAACTCTATGTAGTGTTACTAACTATGAGCCCACACACCTTATTCACCGCGGTGACTTACACTGCTACATACACTATTCTATTCATCCATGTCTGAACTACAAAGGAAGCGAAGGCAATTAGAAGGCAGCCTGCAGGTAGTTCGTGCACCACCTTCACTGCAACTCACACTTACTTGTGGGCGAACTCGGGTTCTGCGCTTTGGGAGGTCCTTCTGAAACGGGCTTCTTCTCGCTCGGAGATAATATTACTTGCGGTTCAGGAGGAAGGTCCTTGGAGGAGATCTGAGCTGGAGGCTCAGCCACACAAGGAATGCAGCAGGTCCTTGAACATCCAGCGGTGACATGATGATGATCCGTTGTCTCCACCAGGTTCACCCGGCTTGCAGGAGCGCACGTGCTCTCACACATCCATTGCACGGAGTACATGTGTGCCATGGTCTTTCTTGCGGATGCGTCTGAATGAAGCCTCTGAGCGGACTGGAGCCTCGAAGGCCCGAAGGAGTCACAAACCTGTCTCTAAATAGCAACGGGAGCCCCGCGATTTGCATATGCAAAGGGATCACAGCGCCGCGATAAATGCTTAATAGTTTTTAAACGGAGGTTAATTGATGTGATAAGAGCACTTTCAGAACATGCTGGAAACTTGTTAAATCCAGGCGCCTTCATGTCTGTGGGAAGAGGCTCGTCTTGGTCCCGGGAATTTACACCAGCAGTAGCAGGGAAAGTCGAGTTTATAAACTTTATAATAAAGTCCATGTCCCTGCCTGCAACGTGAGCGCAGAACCGACGGAAGGCAAACGATGCAGATTTAAATCATTTATTCATCTATAAAAGACTGACTACCTCATTAACGGAAACAGTTACGCAAATACATTCACACCGATGCTTTGTTATACCTATGCTTTCTAATGTTTTACTACTATATTAATTTTGTATGGTATGCTCTTGCCATTTTACATTTCTACACCGTGATACACTATTATACTATTTAGCAATGAGCGCTTTTCCACTATCATGATTTTCACTATAAATAGTGTGGGTTACATTGTAGCGCACATCTCTTCTATACTATATTATATAGTGACTTGAATGCCTGTTACTGGGATCTCCGAGTTGGGTGACATTTCACATTTGTCTCCAAAGTAACACTTATGGATTTTAATCTCCTGCTCGCAATGGCACCGAATGTGCGCACGCACGAGCCGCACACGTGTGGCCCTCAGCCTCGCGCTCACCGGACGGACCCCACCGGTGTGAAAGTGACAGGATCCTGATTGATCTCAGGGGGACAGCAGCCAGACCGGTGGCGCCAGCTCTGCAGATGGTGGCAACTTGACCGCTTCGGAAGGAGGCTGTAAGAAGGACACACCGTGAGTGACACACGCACACACACGCACACACGCGCACACGCGCGCGGAACTGCTGTGTGAAGTGTTAGCTGAGCTCCTCTTCTGTCCAACGATACAAGTAGCTTCAGAACACTGACGTAGTAGCGGCAGTGAACAGTGTACAATGTGGTGTTAGAGCTACTAGAGAGACTGATGTGGAGCAACTAACTGAGTTCGTGGAAGAACGAACTTCAGACCACGTGGGGTCTTTGGCCCCTGAACAAGAGGCAGACATCGCGGAGCCAGCGCTCGGGAGCCTGTTTGTTGAGTGTAAACTCGTCAATGAGAGCCCTAATTATGACTAATTGCAGACCATGATCCCGGGGTCGGTGAGCCTTTGAAGAGCTGCCGAGACGCATATGAAAGCGACGCGGGGGGTCCGATGGATGGAGAGCACCGTCGCAGCCTGAAATAAATATAGACAATAAACGTGTTCACCTTTATTTCCTTATTTTGTAACATCTCCTTAGCCTTGGTCTACAGCGACAGGCAAAATTGCACTGTGATTTACCCTCTTACACTGGATGGGAGAGGACATTCGAACCCGGGACTTTCACATTACAAGGGGGCAGCCCTAAATACTACACTCAGCTTCTCCTTTTGTCATGGATTACACGTAATGAAAAATTGAAGAACCAACAAAAAATGAAGATCATTATTAATGACTGATAAAGAAACTGCAGGAGGTAACTGCAACATACTAACATTTACATTTATTCATGTTAAAACTGTTTTAATCATTTCAGTGATCCTAATAATTTTTTTGGCAATAACTTTGATTAAAATGACACTGTTATATTTTATGTGTAAAACCCTGAATTTCCTTTCAAGACACACTAGTCTGTCTGAGGAGCAATTATTCTGACAGCAGCTGAGAAATAACCTGTAGTATTAATTTTAATGAACGAAAATGCGGACTGACAATCTATGCAGGAGTCTGATAGAGGTGTGACACTAATTCACCACAGAAATGCTGTATGATATTCATATTTTTACTAACACAGTAAAGTCATTTATTTACAGGAAGTTGGGGTAAAATACCACGTGATATACAGGAATGTCTTGTTCGACAAGAAAGACACTTTAAGCGTGAGATGAGAACTCAGAGGTTTGGGAGACAGCGGAGGGGGGCCGACGTGTCGCAGCGGAACCTCACGGACGTCCACGGTCACGGACGCGCGGAAACCCTTTGCGGGAGACGCTGTCCGACGTCGCCGCGGTGCTGAAAGTGGAGCGCGAGCTCGGGTGAGAGGAGTCGCGCGCTCAGGTGCTGCGCCTCGCGCTTCAGCTTCGTCCTGCGGTTCCGAAACCAGGTTCTGACCTGAGAGAAAAAGGCGGACTTTTACTGAAACGCAACGGCACGTGAGCTCAGTTCGGGCAGGAAGCGACAGGTGGCGCCACCGGACTCGTGTCCTTACCTGCGTCTCGGAAAGGTGCAGTTTGGCCGCCCGCTGTTCTCCTTCTCTCTGTGGCCTCCAGGTACCTGTAGTGAAAAAAGTCCTTTCCAGCTTGCAGATCTGTTCCGCCGTGACTTTGGTTCGAACCCTGCGCTGACCACGACTCTTCCGCTCCTCCTCACCGTCATCTTCAGTGGAGGACGCATTGATCGCGGCAGCTGGAACGCAAGGCCATGTTTAGGAGACACAGTTCTCTGTCCACAGTAACGTTCACTTGGGTGATCAGTGTTTCCGAAAGTTAAGTATTTCTCTCATCCCTTAGCAGACACTTTTCTCCAAAGCGACTTCCACTGAACTCTATGTAGTGTTATCAGCCCACACACCTTATTCACCAGGGTAACTGCTAGATACACTGCTCAATACACTACTTACACTGGGTTACTCATCCATACATCAGTGGAACACACACACACTCTCTCTGTCACTCACACACAGTGGGGGAATGTGAAGAGCATGCATTCAGAGCGTGGGAGGAAACCAGAGCATCTGGAGGAAACCCACACAGACATGGGAAGAACATGCAAACTTCACACAGACTGAGCAGGGGTCCAACCCACGTCCTCTCGCACCACCCAGGCGCCGTGAAACAGCGGCGCTACTCGTTGTGAAACCCAAGACTGACTGTACTTAAAAAAAATCCATACTCACAAGTTGGGGAAGTGCTCTGTGTGGGACAGGAAGTCTCTGAGCTGATTTCATGTTCTGCCACTTGTTTGTCAGATT
Source organism: Scleropages formosus (assembly GCF_900964775.1). Lineage (NCBI taxonomy): Eukaryota > Metazoa > Chordata > Actinopteri > Osteoglossiformes > Osteoglossidae > Scleropages > Scleropages formosus. Next base: position 1,279,954 of record NC_041813.1, on the reverse strand, counting down.
TTGGCTCCTTTTCGGTGCTGCTTGGTTTGGGTTCAAGATGAATCCCTTTAGAAAATGTCAGAGATGAAGGCTGGACTAGAGCAGACGTCTCCTTGTTTGGCTGTTTCGATACGTTTTCCTTAGGTTTTAAACTGTATTCTGTGGGAGGGTCGCAATCATTCCGAGCCATCCATTCAGCAGTGAAGGTTTTAACCTTGTTTTCAGAGATTTCCAACATTTTCAAAACCTGCGAAAAAACCTTCCAAGTGCCAGTGTGTTGTGGCTCAAAAGCCTTTGGCGCTTTTTATATCCCAGCCCAGACACATAGTATTAACACCTGCAAAGGGACAACACCACCTGATGGGTTTCAGTGATTGCAGCTAATGGGTCCATTGTTTAAAGATCCAAATACCCTGCAAAGCTGGGAAGACCAGGCTCCACCAAGTCTGAGAACCATTTCAGACCATACGTTGGAATCCATCACAAGGTTAATGCACCGTAAGCAATATATGCAACTTAAAACCACAAATTTATTTCAATACACAGATTCAGAGGACACATGAATGCAATCCACACCAACCTACCAGCTTTGCTAAAGGATAAAATTAGTTATTCCATTTGAAACCATTTCTCCCTAAAGCTCACAACTAGAGTTGTTGAAAATAGAGGATTTTAGAGTTCACAATAATCGCTGCATGAAATTATTTCTAAGTCAAACAAATAGGTTTAGAAAGTTTGGAGGTTTTATTAGTTGTAGACCATGTTCTGCAGTCAGACTCAGGTCTATATTAATATATCTGGATATTTAGTTATCTGAGGGCAGTGTCTTAAAAGTAAATCAGTATTAAGAATACATCTTAATTAAGGTAATGACTTTCAATGTTATTACAATATAATACAGGCCTACACAGTTTTATTAGTTGTAGACCATGTTCTATGGTCAGACGTAATGCAACAATTTTTAGAAGCCTATATATTAAAATATTATATATTACGGGTAGCAGGTTTTTCAGAGGCATGACTTATGTAGTACAGCTCTTTTTAATGAAATCATATAAATAGTAATAATAAACTACATTTATATTGTTGCACAATACATTTAATCAGTACTTTGCTATATCTGTGATTACAGTGGTGTAATGGCAGTTGAAACTGTGATTCTTGCGCCACTCTTCTAACCCTGCGAGGTGTCTGTAGAGAATCAGCCAACTCAGCGTGAAGGACGGGGGCCTTTTGCCCGCATGGCTCTGCACACATCATCACACATGAAAGGTGTCACAGCTATTGGAGCAGCTGCACAATCAGCTCTGGCTCTATGCAGTCAAATGCAAATTTCACTGAGATCTGTTTCAAGCCAATGGGAGAAACATGCATTGTTTTATACATCTTAGAAGTGCAGCTTCACATGTACTTTTAACTGGAACCCAAAGCTGTGAAGAAAAAACAACAACAGCAAACAAGGCAAAGAAGGAAAGTGAAAGGAGGATTATATGAATCACGCATATTTCACAGAAAAACGGTTGTGACATCACAGCAAATCTCCTCTTTCATTTTCTGTTAATCCTTGTCCAGATTTCAACGGAACTGGTCACAGAACAATTACAGATCAAGTGTCGTGCGCATTCCGTTACTTTTGCCCACAGCGTTTGTGTCTCATTCAGCATCACTAACAACCAGTGGCACAAAACGATGTGCATAATGCTTGCTGAACAACTTTTTATCAGTGATCTCCAGACTTGAAGATCATATTTTTTTGTCTTCCAATGTCACCCTTTATCTGGAGCACTTTGAAGATTTAAGGGCCCCTTTAAGGGCCTCGGAGAACAAAAAAGGGCGGCTGTCGGGGAGACACGTCTCTTTCAGTCTCGTTTCCTGCAATCTGTGCTACTATATCTTAGTCAGAGACCAAGCAGGAACTGGTCATCTCTCCTTTTGCCCCATTACCATGAAGCTTCGCAATTGTTAGACAATAACCCAGGACAGGGAATTAAAAAAAGCGGGAGTGTTCAGGCGAACCCAGATTCACTTTTCAAAAAATGCTTTATATACACAGCATGTGTGTGTGTGTATATATATATATAACAGGGGGGTGCGGTAGTGCAGTGGGTTGGACCACAGTCCTGCTCTCCAGTGGGTCTGGGGTTCGAGTCCCGCTTGGGGTGCCTTGCGATGGACTGGCGTCCCGTCCTGGGTGTGTCCCCTCCCCCTCCGGCCTTACGCCCTGTGTTACCGGGTAGGCTCCGGTTCCCCGCGACCCTGTATGGGACAAGCGGTTCTGAAAATGTGTGTGTGTGTATATGTATAATATATATATATATATATATATACATACTGTATATGTAAATGGGATAACATTTTATACAGTACTATACATTGGTATTATTATTATTATATATTTGTATATTGAATAACAGATATAATAAATTATATATTAATATATATGCACATCTATATACCCCTGCCTGTAGCTGTATGTGGGATTTTTTTGTATAGACACAAAATGTGACAAACATCCCGGAGCAAAAATAGTCCTTTAGTTACCCTTTAATAGATTTTTTTGGTTCATTTGTTTCAACCATACAAACTGGAACATGGATCATTAAAGTGCCATTTGTTTCAGATAATTTGACATACAAATTTTGAAACAGAAAATTGTTAAAATTAAAGTGGTATGTAAGTACAGTATGTGTTTCCCAGAGGTGCATGCTGCTGGAGGGGACCTCCAAAATTCAGTTACGCATTCCTATTTGGTTCTTAATAAACGTTTATGAAGCACGGCAGCTAAACTGCAGACAACATCATGAAGCACATAAAATGATTTCGTTGGTGACAGTGAATCTTTGTGCGACTTGTTCCGTCTTAAATATTAACAATGAGTATTTATTCATAACATGTCAACTTAATCAGTGGTTTCAGTCCAAACAATTAAACTATCATTTTGCTCATTTCAAAACTACATTTTGTGCCTTTCAAGAAGTGCTAAAAAAAAAACTTTTTTAAATCAGTGAACCTAAATTATACGGTTATTTTCCTTTCTACCACAGTTATTTTTTTTTTTTATTTCAAACAACCAGAGGCAACTAACATAACATAATAACAAAACTTTGCACTTCATTCTAGTTCAGTCACATTCTTTGTCTCGCTATGAAACTGCAATATGTGCCAGTGTTATTAATGGCAGAAAACCACTTTAGTGGTTCTTGTAGCTTTTCTGCAGATTTTTTTATTCTATAGTGGCAGATTGTTCTTTAGCAATCACAGTACTTTAATGTTTTGTACATTTCAGTTTGAAATTTCTTAAAGCATTATCATAAAATTTTGAAAATGGCATCACGATTGTCTCTGGCTTAAGTTATTCTACTGCTTAGTAAATGTATTGTTAATCAGTTTAAATCCTTGGCATTTCAGATAGTATTATTAGTATCTCACAAGTTCTGTGTTCAACAAGACAAAATGCGCCTTACAGCCAAATAAACACTAATGCAATAAGCAACAAGCAGCATGAGAACAAGGCTTCTTTCCGAATCATTTCGCATTATGATATGAGAGGCGTACAATCGTGAAAACAAATTAGTCTAGTGTGTAGCTATGATACATACAGCTACACACGGGACATGTTGCACGTTTTAGCACATCATTGAATGCTGAACTGTAAGACGAGCTGCTGAGCGCAACGAAGGAGAAGACGGCAGTTGTCTTTGCTGCCGTGAAAACGCTCGCACTGTGGCCGCTTTCGGAAAATGTCACTGAAAGGTGGCCTTCATTCGACGTAAGGTGTCCTGGATCTTTCTCGAGTGGCGGTCGTTGAGGATCTGCTGGAAGTTGGCGTCGTTCTCGGCCGCAAGGAGGGCGATGTCGCAGTCGCTCAGACGGGAGATGCGATGGCGCAAGTAGCCCTGTAACTCTTGGTCGGGGGCGTACATGAACCTGTTCTCCTGGAAGGCGTGAACCTGGCTCACCACCTTTGCTATGTTTCTTCACCAAAGAGAAAAGGAGAGACACGTTGCACTGGCTGCACCTGTAGCTCTTCAAGAAACATTGCTCTGGGAGGAAATTTTGGCCCGACATCCAGCATCGCTGCCATGCACTGTAGCTTCCTGTGACCCACACACCACGTGTTTATGACACTGCATGCAAATGCACCTGAAAAGACGCGGCGACCATAAGGCCGAGCGGCGGCTCGTGGAACCGCTCCATGTTACGGGCGCAGAGAAACAGGTCGGAATAGTACAATCCGAGGCGCCTCCTGTAACCCTAACACACGTCTTAGGAGGAAAACGGAGAAAAAAAATAAAATCTCTGCAAATGACGACAAAAGTAGACCGGAGGAGGAGGAGAGTGTCGTCCTGCTGCCTCGCACCACACACGCTCATATCCGTCTCCGTAGGGAGTCTGCGTGTTCTTCCCATCTTTCTGCGGGTCTCTTCTGGGTACTCTGGTTTCATCCCAAAGACGTGTTTCAGGTGAACTGGTGAATCTAAATTGCCCTGAACAGTTTTATGTTTCGTTATGCTTATGTTTAGTTACTAATAACTAATAGACGATAGCTACTCCAACAGTAGGAGGGCTGTTCTGGGGCATCTGCTACTGTGGTGGTTGGAGCTGCTGCTTTTGGACCCAAAGGTTGCATGTTTAATTCCCCCCTCTGGCTATAGAACCCCTGAGCAAAGTACGTACCCTAAAATTGCTCCGCTAAAGTTACCCAGCGGTATAAATGGGTAAATAATCGTAAGCTGCTTTGGAAAAAGCATCAGCAAAAAGAATAAAGGTAAAGCCACTGTGAGAACATCACATGTTTTGTTGTCTGCATGCATGGCAAGTGTGGGAATGATTTACCTTAGTTTGGGCCACTTGCAGGCCCCACTAGGAAGGGTAAAAGCCCCTATCTCCAGCTGCTGAACATGCATGGCAAGTATGTGAGTGGCTGGAAGCGTCGGAAGTCTCTTGAACCGCTCCCCCTCCGTAAGACACAGATTATCACTCTTGAGAAACACCTGAAAAAGTAACACCATCCAAATACTGCAAATACCTATTATTTACATACACTTGCAACTTAAATTTTTAGAGATGTGATTAAAGGTGCACACTTGCTCCTCCTATTAAGAATGCTTGAGTTAAGAACTGTCAAAGATACAAACATTTTTCTATTTGATTTAGTCGTTTGTATTTTTTTCATCACGGTTTTGCTGTTTATCTTTCTCTCTGTCACAAACTTTAAAGCCACATGCATTTCTGCTCTTAGCCCCTAGTTTACGGTAAAACACACCCAAACAATAGATGAACTCGATTCAGAGCCCTGGTGTTCCTGCGAGCTGGTGATCAAAGTATTTCTATATTTTGGTACATATTTATGGGATGAATTGGTTTTAACTGTTTTTTCTAAGCATCGTTTTAATATTTACGAAGCTGGATAAAATGTTAAAATGAAATGTCTCACAAAGTATTTTTATTTACTATAGGTATATCTGAGATGTTACTGAACGGAACCTGTAAATAAATATAGATATTCCTGTATTATTAAGCTTTTATAGGCCAGAAGGTAACAAACACTAGGGACATTTATGTGATGTAGTACTTAATGAAAATGGATCGATACAAGTGCTCAGGATTTTTATTAATTATTAATTTTTTCTGACGTTTTTACAGGGCCTAAGCTGTGAAACAAACCGATAAATAATACAGCATATTCTAATAAAACGATGCATCATGACTCATGCATGTTACAGGGATGTTGCATTTAAGGAAACCTCAGAGTTATTCTCTGGATTTCCCAAAAAACGAGGGCCGAATAATAACTGAAGTTAAGATTAGCAGCTGAGTGACGAAAAGCCGAAAGCGGAGACGGTTCGATAGGCTCCTCACCCACCTGCACTGCCTTGAGCTCCTCCGGGACCTCACACACTTTAGCTGAGAGGTGTTTCCAGGCCTGCCGGGAAAGTTTGACTTAGCGGTCGCGTCAGCACGAGAAAGGATGCAGCGTGAGAGCGGATCTCGAGCGCCGGGCTGACGCCCTAAGGGGCACGTGACGAGCAGGCGGCGGCCACAAAGGTGAGCTGCGTCTCGGCTTCCCCAGAAAAGCATTTCAAACCCACGCATGCTGACGGAAATGCAACGTTTCTGCTGCGGTCGAACTCTGCGTAGACTTACTGGTAACTGCCTGACAATGACATTCTCCAGGCCTCCGAGGATCTGCATAGCGGTCGCAAAGTTTCTGGATTCGTAGCAATACTTGGCCATCGCGAGAAATTTTGAAAGCAAGGCAGCTTGGGTCTGTAACAATGAAGGTACCGAATACATACTTGACTGCGCAAAAACACACTGTGGATTAATCCAAGGGATATGTTTGACTCGAACTGAAGTACTTTTAAGATCCACTTTCGGCAACTACAAGCTCATGTATATCCCAAACGTTGTTGTTGCATGAATAAGTATGGCAAGCACTGAGTAGAGCACAGTAGAGCACAGTAGAGCACAGTAGAGCACAGTGCAGCGCAGCGCAGCGGCAGTGGTACAGGTTACCTTGATGGAGTCACAGATGACGATTTCGGCAGACACCCAGTTGCTCACGAGGTCATCGTACTTGAGCAGCCGCAGCAGGTGTCGGTCCCGCGCTGCGAGATCCTGGGAAAAAAGGCTGCCGCCGCTTTCCGCTGGCGGCGGAGCGTCAGGCGGCAGAGCCCTGCGACACCATTCATTTAGTTATTGCTTTTCTCTAAAATCACTGACGGCGTTAGCTTTGTACAGGAAGGCACTTACGATGATTTACCCCTTGAAATAGAGAGCTCCAGCAATTACGAAGAGCGGGATCCGATTTGAGCACCCAACATCCTAATCTGATCTTTATGCTAAATTGCGTGAGTCTTAAGTATTTCGATGTAATATTTATTACTACAGCAATTTAGGGTAAGTACCTGGACCAAAGGTACTACTATAACAGGTATAAGGTATAACAGCCTTAACCACTATGTCACCTGATGCCAAACTATTACACCACTTATATTAACATTCACAGAGAGCTCGCATTATAAATCCCTGTGTGTCAGTTTCCCAGCGGGGATTAAAGAGGATTATCTAATCTTCTCTCAATTGTCACACATTATTATGGTCTGAACTCTGACTTTACATTTATTCATTTAGCTGATGCTTTTCTCTGAAGCAACGTACAATGTTAAGGTATTTACAGCGATTCGCCTACGTGGGTAATTTTACTACAGTAAATTAGGGTAAGTACCTTGCTCAAGGGCACAAGAGCCAAAGGCGGGAATTGACCCTGCGACCTTGGGGTCCAAGGGCAGGGCAGTAACAGCAACCACCACACTACTTGCTGCAAGCGTTTAACACTTTTGAGAGATGACTGTGTGTCCGGAGCACGTCACCCGGGTGCGTGCGTGACGCCGTCGTGTTTCACACGTCACGATCACTCCGCTCGCAGTTATGAACTCACTTTGCGGCACTTGCCACTTTGTCCCGGACCCCCTGCGCTCTGGAGTTGAGGAAGTGAACCGGATGACAGCCCTGAAACATTTCCTGTATCGCACACGCAAAAAACACAGCAGATGAGCGTCATCGGTGATGGTCACAGAAACACAGAGCGTCACACAGGGCGGAAAGCAGGTGAACGCTCTTGTTACAGCTGGGTTTGTGTTCATTTCTTACTCTTAGCAGGAAGGACTTGAGTCCCCCTTGTGGAAATGAGTGTTATGACTTTGTGTCATGAGTGTGGCCCACCGGTGCGCGACACCCGCGGCGCACAGGAGCAAACAGAGTACGGATTACCGCTCGGACGTTTGAGAACAGCTCCTGGAAATAAGCTTTTCCATAACGGAAAACACATACTGTATGATTGTTCTTGTATGTTTAAATGTTTAAAGAAAGAAAAAGAAGAGAATCGTCTCTAAGTGCCGGATCCCTGAAAACAGCCGCCCTTTGCTTTAACGGCAGCTGTACACACGCAAAGCGTCGGGTTCGCAAGGCGCGGCAGGCGAACGCACGCTCTGGAGCGCTACTCTACCTGCTGGAGCAGGGTAAGCTGCTGGGCGCAGTGCTGGGCGCAGTGCTGGGCGCTGAGCTCGCTGCGGAAGAAGGGCAGCCGTTCCTCACTCTTGAGGCAGGGGCTGGACGCGCTCGCCACGAGGGACGCGTAGCAGGGCCGGGGCAGAGCCGCAGCGATGCTGTACATCTTCTCTTTGGGCGGCGCCACCTGGGCTTCCAGCGCTCGAGAGACCCTCCACTGGAAACTCTGTAGCGCACCACACCAGTGCGCAGGCGCACAGCAGGGCACGCACACACACACACACACACACACACACATTTTTCATGATTTCTGGATGTCCACAGTCTGAGTGGTTAAAGACATACAGTATGTTCTTGCCCTCGCTGAGCTCATATGGGCTGGACCGAGTCTGTAAGAATGTAACCACTAAGCACCGGGGTACCTAGTTAACGACACGCACCTTTTTCCCCGAATCCTCGGCTGATGACGTTCTGCATAATGCGTGAACTAACTGGGTGTCCCCATCCTCTGCAATGCTGCCCAGACTCTGAGAGCGACCCGCAATGATGTGGACAAGCCTCTTCCTTGGGGGGTTCTCCAGCATCTGCAGCAGGATGTCTCCCCGGCCGTCCACCGGAGACACCTGCAAACCAGCGGCGGTCCAGTCCGTCCGAGATTTGATCCAGAAGCGCCGTAACCAGACAAAAACGCGCAAACGTGAACGGTTTCCCTGAACCGCGGCCGGGCAAAAGCACTTAATGAGATCGATAAAATAACAACAAAATAGCCTGGGGAACCAAATTTAACGTTACTATTTCCTTGAAAAGAGACAACACATCAGACTCATTTAAAAACTACTAACTGATTTCAAATGTCCTAAAAGATCATAATTTTTACATAATCATAGAAACTAAAAATTCACCATCTTTAGTTTGCATGTGTAAAAATGTCACGCGGGTGCTGACCTAAATGCAATGGGAATTTACTCACTTCACTGCATAAAGTTTTAAAGAAGGAAGGATGAGAAGGTAACTGATAGGTATGATGAGCTCAAGAACAATCGCTGGACTGGTCCATGGCTTCATGTTCTTTGCGGTACAGGCATCATGCGAACCTGTGATGTGAGGAACTTCTCCAAGGTCTCTTTGAGGGTAGACTTTGGAGGGAAGTCCAGCTGGCCACAGTCTTCCACCCAGGCTTGCAGCACGTCCAGCGTTCGTCGGCACACCTTGGCCTGATCTCCAGAGGATTCCTGGCTGCGAATAGAGTGACTGTCACAAATGCTGCCCACAACCCTGCTTGTATGAAGAGTAAATAAGCACCGAAAAGCAACAGACTGAGGTCATGCTCACCCAGCAGAGCTACTGAATTTGTCCATCAGAAAGTGTAGAAACTCATGAGGAGAGCAGAAGTAGCGGTAGATGTACAGGAACTGCTGGATGAAGCCTTCAAGGAACGCATTTCTGTAAAAAAAAAACATTCTGCCATGTAATTAAACTAGTGACATTCATATTGAGAGGTTTTGGAATTATTTCAATGTCGTACAAATGAGTGTCAATGAAAAAGCACAAATTTGTTATAAGTGTTAAATATATGAAATAATTGAATATTAAATGAAATACCAACAATAATTCCTGCATAGAATCCGATGACATACCCTACTTGTATTCCCCAGACAACACTCAGGTAGCTTTATTCTACAAATGAAATATCTTAGATGTCGACACAACCATGGGCTGCAGGCAGCTATTAAAACCAATAACTGTCACAGAACCTAGGACACAACACAGGAGTTGAAAAAACAAAGTGTCAGTAGCAATTTAGTGTACTTCTGTCTGGACACAAATGTAATGCAGTCTCAAAAACAAGTCTTTTAAACGAGCTGCTTTAAAACATGTCACGTTCGAACAGTTTGCAACACTTCAACACTTCAGCTTGGCTGACAACACTGCATAAAGTTCGTTGGAAGTCGCTTTGGAGAAAAGCGTCTGCGAAATAAATAAATGTGAACGTAACTGAGACGGACAGTGACACCTTTAAGGTCGTGCCCCTGTGATGCTGCCAGGAAAGCGGGGCGGTAAATATTATTCGAAGAAAGGATAAACTTATAAACTGCGCTTCGACATTTGCAAATACAAAGACACACACACACACACACCTGCTATAGAGGTAGGACATTAGACCCAGGGGTGTTCCCGCCTGCAGGGAGCCGCTCCTCCGGCACCCAGACGCTGGCTGCAGGCTGAGCGTGGACGAGTCCTCGCAGGATACAAGTTCCAGCGGAGCAGGTCCCGCGGCTGCCAGGGAGGGTAGGAGGCTCGTGTCGAGACCCCACTGGTCCAAACGCAGGACCTGTCAAGTGCGGGAACAAATCTCTTTAGCGCCGTTTGGCCATTTTGACACCCGTGCCAAACACATGATACACTGTTCTCTGCCCTGACGCGCCACCGAGCAAAGTGTGTTGGCAGTTAGCGAAACCGTGTTGTAATATAAACGTTTCTTCGCTCCGTTTGTATGATGCATTTATTGCATGCTGCTGTCAAGCGCTCCGAAACGACTATTGCCCTTTCCGTAGCTCTTGAGCCAGTCACCGCAGTGAAAGAAAACTTCACGTGAGCTGGTTTGATAGAGGATGCATGAAAATGTCACCGTGCAGAGGGAAACACGCACTTTGTGCCACCACAGTAGGCAACGACACACTTGCCCCATGCTTACCTCCAGATACTTCTTCACAGAGTCCAGAAATTCCACTTTCCCCTTCATCTCCTCAAGCTGAACCTGCAGTTTAGACAGCAAGATTTTGGCATCTGAACCTTTATGAGAAAAAGAAACAAATGATAGTTGAGCTTGGCGTTACCATGGGAACCTTCTATGCTGCCCTCTTGCATTTACATGGTCACCCATTCATTTACCTTTATTTCTCTTCTCTTGATGTAGCAGCTTTTGATAAAAATTTCTTGTCTTTTTCAGATTTCTTCTCTCTATCATTAGCTGCTGATGGAGTTCCTATATAAAACAACATGCAGAGAAAAATATTTAAAATGTGAAAGGCATGAATGTGAGAAGCCAGTGCAATTAATGTGTAATAAAAGTTGTGAGCAAAAAAATATCTGTAGACAAAACGCAAAATTCAATAATGTTCTATTTGTGAGCCAAAAAAGTGTGACCATACTTTTTAAACGCAACATCGTTCTTTACTGTGACATTTCTGCCCATTGCATGCTTCACTATGGCTACAGAAATCAATACCGCTTTTGCTGTATGGCCAGACACCAGGAAGAGATATTCAGCCATAGCCTCTCGCAGCCTGGCGTGAGCATGCGAGTGAAGTGGGATACTCCAATTCCAGCATCGCTACAGCATCCAGAGCCAAGGACTTATTAATAATCCATTAACGCGTTTATAATATCACTCTTGGGAAACAGCCCAGTTGTGTACATTTTCTGTCCGAATTTAGAGGTTCAGCTTCAAAGTGAAGAATGAATGGTGCATTGTTTACAGTTGAAATAGTTCAACACTACTCTTCTAAACAAATGAATATCATTGCAGCCATAAACACAAATACTAAACCATGAAAAAAAAAACCCATTTCATAAAAATCTGTAAAACGAAATGTGGCAATTTTAATATGGTTGCTTCATGATGGGATACTTTGGAATTCCGCATGCTTTTTTGTACAACGCCGTGCCTGGAAACACACACGTTGTCGATTTCGGGCATTCAAGCAAAACCTCGAACAAGATATCCGCAAGATATGCTGAGGGCCGGTCGTGTTGGCTTTCCGGTGTTCGGATGTTTTCGCACCCTTAATAACATAAAATGAAAAGCTAAATCGGCCAAATTGTAACTACATGCACCGAGAGGTTTCGAATGCCCAAGCACAATCAACGGTGGTTGTCTACCGCAACGTACCTGGATAAAATCTTGCTCTAACACAGACTTGTCCTTAAAATAGTTTGCATTAAATGAACGGTGAAAATTAGAATTAGAAAAGACAATGGCAACTAAAAAAATCACTGAAACCCCAAACATTTACGCACGGAATTGCGTTACACGTGTCAAAAAAGCACATTTGTCTTGTCTGAGGATGTTCTCCGGCCCAGGGGTTCGTGAGAAACCCTCAGGGCTCCTCAGCGGTGGCCCACCTGCTGCTTGGCCTCCACGCATGGCTCCTCACTGCGCTGCCCAAGCTCCTCCACGTATTTGAGCACCTCCTCCCCGAAGCAGTCCCCCCCATAGAAGGCTAAAGCCCAGCCGGGGCGGCAACTCGACCCGCGGACCCCACGGCCCGGAGACGAGGAGCGTCCATCCTCCTGGACGCGCTCTGACGCCAGGGAGTCGCTGTCCTCCATCTCCTCTGAGACGTCGATGCTGCGCTGGTCGCGGTGGCTCCTCCCAGTGTGCCACAGGTGCTCAGCGTTGGGCAGGTTCTCCTCAGCACTCCCTACGGGACTTGCGCTGAAGTTCACGCCGCCATTGGCCACCTCTCCATCCTTCCATCCTCTAGCAGGAGGAGTTAGAGGAGGAACGTCTGAAGGTGGGTGAGGAAAAGAAGGAAAGACGAGCGCAATGAGCTCTCAGCTGGCCTTCAACAGTTCAGTGTCTACATGTGTGGAGCATGACAGGAAGTTTCTCTGCTGTCTGTTTCTACGACAACCGCATCCTGCTGAAGGGAGGACCATCATGATGTCACACATTGCTTCTGGCTGTCCTCACTGCAGACTGAGCCTCACGGCTTCAACGGTACACTTCAGTGCATACGTGGAAACATCCGTCGAGTAATAATGATAAAATTTTCTTTCGGAAACATTACGTGAAGGTGACCCTAGTTTATAAAGCACTGTGCGGCTGTCCTGGTGTCTGGAAAGTAACACAAGAATTGGGCTTCATATCATTTGAATGAACTCAAGCTGAAATCAGTTTTGTATGATTTGGATGTGAGGACATAAAACGTAGAAATTAAAAAGGCAGAGAAACGATTTCTGGGTTCTCACGCTAAAAGAAAGATGGTATGTAATTGACAGTCGTCTTGAACGTGAGAGAAACTCTAATTCTGCATCCCCCGAGACACGCCCACCTATGAAGACTTCCTGCATAGGCTCCTCGGGCCGCGCTGGTGGACAAAGTATCCCAGGCTCGGGTGTGACGGCGGACCCCCTGCGAGGCCCCTCCAAACAGCCTGGTTTCAGAGGGCGACATCCGACGGTATGCTCTCCAGCCTGGGGCGACGCCGCTGCCCTTTCTGCCGCCTTCGATGAGCTGGATGACGGGTTCCGGGAGACTCTGTGGCACCACGGACATGTTTAGTCTGTCACTCCACAACTGGAACATTTTGCAGTGATCACAGTGATTGCAAAAGGTATACAGGGTATACAAAAGGTCTACTTATTATTATTATTATTATTATTATTATTATTATTATTACTACTACAACAACAATGTGAAGAAGTTGTATGCAGATAGTACGGAAAGGGACTGGCTTTGCAATCAAAACGTGAGGAAACGGGACAGATAAACTTTGCCAATATGTGTGCAGTTCGATGTATTTGAAAAACCTGCGAGGGCCAAAACACGCGATATGTGATCCCAAAAGTGTGTGTAAGGAGTGCCGCCCCACTGCAGTACAGGAGCTCCTATGAGCACAAACAAACCCAACTGTTGCCATAGGGACCTTTCTTGCAGAGGATTCAGCGAGGCACGTGGAACAGGGTTCTAAAATGATGCCTTTATGAATGCTGATTGTGAGCAGGGGTTGGGGGGTGTGTCACTCTGCAGTGACTATTGTCAAGGTGTTTCATGGAAGCAACTAAAACGCTCACCACGGCCACCAGTGGGGCACAAGACTTGACTGTCCAGCACAAACCAGAGATGCTTCCAGACTTTGTGTTTCCACTGAGCTGCGAGTTTCCTGAGCGCTCGCACAGCAACCACCTCGGCATCATTTCACATCGCCTAGGCATCCAAAGTACCTGGTTGAGCGTCTACCCTATATTACTCAGAAGAGTAAACGGCGCCCAGCGCTGTGGCTGCACGCAACAACGCGATTATACATTATGTACGTTGTATACATTATATGGGCAGCTGGCAGTGTAGTGGTTAGAGCTTCTGCTTTCAGAAGCAAAGGCTCGAATCCCACCTCCATCCACAGTGCCATTGAGAGAGGTACTTACCCAAAATTGCTCCAGTAAAATTACGCAGACATATAAATGGAAAAATAATCGCGAGTCGCCTGGGAGAAAAGCGTGAGCGAAATGAATAAATGTCACGTATGAAAGATTTCTTTGACCCTCTTCAGAGAGCAGATGTACTAAGCGATCTGAGGCCACATTCTCTCCATCTGTGGCCTAGAACGAACGCGTTGACTGCACGGCCCATGAGTTCTCTCATTTCTTGGGGACGTTCACAGGCACGGCCTTAAGATGAAACACACATAATCGCTGCAATCTCTTTGCCCTTGGTGACGACTGGAAAAATGTTGAAAAAGTGCCAAGCGCCTCTATCTTATTCAGCTTACTGCTGTCTGGAGAAACACCGAAATGAACCGCTCAGGACGTTGCAAGGTTGTTAGATAAGAAGCTGAGCCATTGTTGTGCCGTTTGCTTTGTATTCCTGTAATACACACCACCGAGCCGGTGGGACGGTCTCTAAGGGAGGGGCTCAAACATGCGTGCAAACAATGTCAAAGATCTTTTACGCCAACTGTTCCGGTCCACCTCTGAAACCAACAGTATGGTTGCCATGACAACCTCACGGCACTCTTCAGAAGGAGCGCAGCACATCACGGTGACAGGACCTGTTCCCTTGTCCCTGCTGATTTCCCTGGCCAGCGAGGTGAGGTCACCGCAGAAGGCTCATGAATAGCCATCAAGGTCTAAAACGAATCGAAACAGTGCGGAAGAGAGAGCGCTGCAGACGGATAAAGGTTCTGAAGGCGCTTTTAACCCTCTTCTTCCACATTCAGTGTTAAATGCGGGGCAGCACCAATTTGCGATGTGTTGCATGTCATGAAACTGTCATGAGCCTTCTGGGAAAAATGAGCCTGAAAGACGGAAGAAACTCAGATGTTAACAACGGCGACTAAAGAAGACATACTTACAGAGAGGTGTCTTTTGTGTTGACCACAATGTAAAGTGCTTCCAGTAATTTCTGGTCCCAGTGCAGATGACAGAATTTCTCACAAATAGCACTGCAAAACGTGCCATACTGGATGTCCCTTAAAGAGAAAATGTACTCCCCTTGCGAAAGATAAAAAAAGGCAAATTAAGGAAATTCAGTTTTGGATTAACCCAAATTAAGCAACTTTCAAAACTGAGATTAGTCTCAATTGACTATACTACGCTGTTATATTTTAATAAAATCTGTTCAAATCTACTTGTAATGAACAAAAAAAAAAACATAGTATAAAGGCAATAAATACTTATACTGTATGAACGCAATATTCTACACTAAATATTCACATTCATATTATGTGGAAGCCACACACAGCTCATCTAAGAAGTATTAATAATAATGAAAATACCAGCAAAGCCAACTGGTGCATCGGAAACTGTGGACATTCGGAAGGCTACCTTTTATAAAGCCCTATGCCACACGAGTGCTGTGAAAAAGACCCGACCAAGGGACCGCAATGTGATCTTCGCTGCACTCATGCACCCTCAGCTTGCTACGGAACAAAGACGCCTTCCCAGATGGAAGGATATTAACCTGTTCTGAAGTCCTCAACACCATTCTCTCGAGAGCCATTAAAGGCAAACTCTGCCCGAAGGAGGGCCATGACTGCCTGTAGAGAAGGGTGGAGCTGAGGTGACAAAGGCTGCTCTCCAAAGGCCTGGCTGGAACTCCATGAGCTCTCTTGCCCCAGACCCGTGGCTCCCTGCTCCTCGTGCTTTCCAGGTTGGCCACCGTCCATTTGGGCAGCGGTCAGAGGAACGAGAGACACATCTGGGTCCAGCGCATTGCTGCCTTCAGCAACTTTGCCAGGAGCTCCAGGGGCGAGGACAGCTGGCTGGCCCTCAGCAGGCCCCCATGGGGCCGTTACCGGAGCAATGTTGAGGTTCAGCCCAGGAATGGGCTCTGGGACAGCAATCTGGACGGGAAACAATGTAAGGAGCCCCGTTTGGGGATCCTGCCTCAGGAGGTAGTTGCTGACCGTGTTGCGGCCAATGAGACTAGAGGAGTGCGCAGAGGAGGAAGAGGAGGACGAAGTAGCTCTACAGTGAGGAAAACTGAGGCCCTCGCAGTCTGTGTGCCCAGGGGAGGCGGCCGGTGGGCTGTTGATCAGAGTCTTGCCACTGGATGATGCGGAAGAACAACCTCGCGAGCCAACACCCTCCTGGGTGGTGAAGCATCCGACCTCGTGCGGCACCTTTGCCACTCCTCTCATCGGTGTGTCTTCTGCGTCCTCCAGCTTTACGGGTTGCTGATTATCAGCAGGCCTTTCACATGCCCTTCAGTAAAATAAAGACGACGAAATGATGTCACATTTTACTAGGATGGACAACACTAGATCCGCAGTAGTTTGCATGAGTAAATTTACACGATTGTCTTCATTCGTTCATTCATTCATTACGAACTGCTTGTCCATCGCAGGGGCGCAGTGCTGCAGACCTTATCCTGGAAGCACAGGGTGTAAGGCAGGGTGACCCTGGATAGGATACCAGGCCATCAGAAGACACGCTCTCATTTACTCTTTCAAACACTAAGTCCCATTTGGACTGACCCTCTTACCTGAACACATGTATTTAGAGCACCCGGAGGAACCCGTAGCAACATAGAGAGAACATGCAAAGTTCACAAAGACCGAGTGTGATTCAAACCCATGTCCACAAGCACAGCGCAGGACTCGTGAAGCACCACCACCACCCGCCGCGACACTGTGCAACATCACTGTATCCAATATTAAATTCTCCAGTTGAGTTTTTTCACATTTTCACCCACGTTCACCTGTCCCACCAAAATTACACAAGGCGAGCAGATACAAAAGCTTGCGTTCTACACCTTCTCATACGGCACGTTTAAAAGGAGATTTTCTCACTCGCAGGGTTAAAGAAATTGTTTGTGCTGGAAATGATTCAAAGGTGTGGCACCCAAGGTCATGAGCACAAAATGTTGCACAGTTGATGAAAAAGGACTGCGCTTCCACAGGACAAAGGCTGCGCCAAATAAAATGAAAAGAGACGCATGGTGCCTACCCCTCACATCCAAGGTCTTGGGTCGGGACTCCCCCATCGCTGGCCTCCCCCTGGGCAAGGACGATGGGTGTGAAGTGAGTGGCAGAGGAGGTGAACGCATCGGGGAGCTGGGGGGCAGCAGCGACAGGGTACTGCTGTGGGACGGGGCCTTGAACAGGAGATAGCTTGTGCCGCCCGGTCATGGGAACGAACCCTTTACGGTCGCAAACGAACAACATCCAGTCAAACAGTATGAGCAGCAAGAAGGCTGGAAAGTGAAGAACTGCAGCTGACAGAACTACAGATATTTAACACGAATTCTGTGAAACGTTGCTCATCCAAGGGCTAAAGCCAGATAAAGTAGTGAGAACAGATGCCTTGTATGAACGACTGGCAGTGCAGACGCGTGTACCATTTTGCACTGTAAGCATTTCAGTGAAATGTACTAAAACATCCAGGGCAATTTACAGTTTATACCACTTCTAAATAACAACATCTGATGAATCTGTATATGTTCCACATTCAATTTTCCAACGAGAATTAGAATTTAAGGCAGTGGATGTTAACAGATTTTTTTTTTTATTTAAAGTACTTCCAAGTCACATCGAGACAAAACTCTCAGGACTGAATATATTCTGTTTCTGGCTTTTGACTAAAATTTTCTCCCACTGCAGTGTCAGAGTAGTTTAATTACAATGTTTGTGCTTATTGCCCAGCTTTGGCTGCAATAGAGCTGTTGCTATAAACCTCACAATGTCCTCCACAAAACTCCGGTAATGGCATAATGTCCATAAAGTAATGGGGAGAACGTGTCCATTGACAGGTGACGTCAACATTTTGTCTTATCTAGTACTTTAAAGTGTCCGCAGATGCATGAACTGTTATTACTTCAGTATGTCCTCAGTTAGTGGGATAAAATGAACCAGAATCCAACACAGACTCAGCTCTGATTACTCATATATTACTAGTATAGATATAGTAATATATATATAATTACTACTCCTATATATACATTATAGTTTGACCGGGTTCTGCTCTCTGGTGGGTCTGGGGTTCCAGTCCCACTTGGGGTGCCTTGTGACGGGTTGGTGTCCCGTCCTGGGTGTGTCCCCGCCCCTCCAGCGTTATGCCCTGTGTTGCCGGGTTAGGCTCTGGTTTGCTGCAACCCTACTTGGGACAAGTGGTTTCAGTCAATGTGTGTGTGGGTTTATACATATATGTGTCATATATAATTTCAGGTTCATTTAGGCTGCGCTGTGAAATACCATCAAAGAGAAGACTATGTCAACGTTACCAATCCTGCTGCTTGAAGGTTCTTTGGAGTTAAGCCTTTTAATGGTGTCCAGGATCTCCGGAGAACCACTACTCATATTCCTTTGGTGTGACTGCAGACAAACGTACGAGAAGAACACGATCAGCCTATTTGCACTTGCACACTTCAGCAGTAGTGCTCTGTTTTACCGTGTTCTGACTGAGGGTGGCAGTACACATCTGAAGTGAAAGAGGCAGCTGTGCTGCTGCAGTAATGGTCGTGCTATCCAGAGCAAATCACAGATAATTCAGTTCAGTGCTATTTGTTTTAACTGTGTTTCGGACTTTACTCACTGAAGAAAAGTGTTTCTTTATTTTATACTGTGAAATAAATCTCTCTTATTGGTGTAAGAGTAAAATGAAGTACACGGGGTCACAGTGAGTGTAACAAGAGTACGAGCTATAAAAGCAGCGTTTTGTGCGCATGGACTAAATCGGTGGCCGGTAACGGAGCACGCGGTGTCCGAAGAAAAAGAGGAACCTGGCGAGGTCTGTGGATGAGCTGAGCCCAGACTTCCTCGGGAGTTGTACGCTGGCGCAGCAGGTACTCCCGACAGCTCTGAGAAGGAATCACACGTACGGGGGGTAACCCGACACATCGGAAAAAGGATCTCTCACACACACACACTGTCTCTGCACTCCAAAGCTTCACCTATGAGTGAATGAATTTGAATTCATCCTTCCGAGTTAGAGCTGGCAGCTTGTTATGGGAATTTTTGGCTACAGACTCAGGAGTTCCCATAAAAGAAACATTCATTATACGAGTGAATGCTGTCATTTCAGTTTTAAGGTTGACGGAAGTTCATACAACATGACGAAATAACAGCGTCACTGTCTATGTTGTTATTTATTACAGCTTTATCTGAGCTTTGTACAGAACCCTACGGGTGAACCGAGGGACGTCGGGATTATTAACCTTTTATTGATCGGGACTTATTGGTAGAAGTGACATTGATTTACAATCAAATCGAGTTACAAACTGACTTCCGGCAACAGTGGTTCTTGTAAGGTGAGGAGCCAGCGGACAGGCCCCCCCGAGAGCTCTGCCAAGCAGTTATAAACACCGGTCCACTTGACAGCTCTGAGAAAGCGCTAGAAACCTTAAAACAGAGATGGTTCTCAGGGCGAATGAAACAGGTAATGGCAGGAGCAGGAGCATCCAGGCAGGAAAGTGCACGCACCTTTTTGGCAGCCACAATCGAAGGCCTCTCGATGGGAGTCCTCTTGGCCATTTCCAGAAGCAGCCGCTTCAGTTTCCTTGGCATTGCCAACTTCTCGTTCGGGGACAAGTTGAACTTGGCCGTGGCCCAAAGGATAGCAGCCACCCCGTAAACACAGACCTACGAAATGCAAACATTAGCCACATAAATCAATCAATAAAATGGTCACAGATATTTTAAAAAAAAAATAGAGTGGCCTTGAGGTAATTAAATCACATTAATGCAAATTAAAGCAAATTTTACCTTTTCTGTAACAATTCCATGCTCCTGAAATTCCGGTGCCAAATAGAAGGCATCATAAGATCCTGAAAATGCAGCAAACGGGAAGAGAGTCATTTTTACATTTACATTTATTCCTTTAGCAGATGCTTTTGTCCAAAGCGATGTATGTACATGTTGGAAATACAATTTGTGTAATTGCGGAATTAAGATGAAATAGGCCATTTTAAACGTTCATTTGACTTAAAAGGCAAAGGCGAAAAAAGCCAACGAGGACCGAACCGATGCACGGCAGCGCCAGGTTACGCAATGATAACGTTTCACTGCACCTGTGTTTTGGGGCTTCAGGAAGAGCATCTCTCCTTCACAGCTGACATACACAGAATCCAGACATAAATACGCTGTTTGCGCAAAGGAAAAAAAGACACATTTTATTTACGGAAGACGCGTATCCACGTATGTCGAGACACGGACGTAGCACGCCAGCAGCGACGGAGAGACTGCTGGAATAGAAGAGCCCACCTGGGTAGTCGATGTAGGTCTGCAGCGTGGACAGGCAGGTGTAACACAGGGCCCAGAGTTCGTTCACGGTCAGAGGCTGGTCGCACTGACAGAGCATCTCCTTCAGGGAGATCCACTGTGGAAACACACACACACACGCGCGCACGCACTGTTTACTATGCACAGAAAATCCACTAGGTAAACACAGAGTTCACACGAGCTCCGCTAACAAGAAGTGTCATTCACGCCCCACCTACGCAGTCCTAGTCTCAGTCTTTCAGCTTCTCTCTGTGCCAACGTATAAGATGAATTCTCATCATTTTTTGCATCTGTTTTTACTCCCATGAAGTTGTACGTGGCAAACCATGTTGAAATAGCTGGTACAGTGTTTATACGAAAATGTTTCGCAAGAAAACGCTAGTAAAAAAACACTATTAAAAAAAATGTCAAATAAAAAATGCAGCGGGCAACACTGAAAACGTAAATCTTGCGTTCATTGTAGGAAAGAAACAATGAATTAAAGAAAAGGAGATGATCAGCTGAGGTTTACAGTAACTTACTTCATCCTGAACTTGTTCGTTGAGGCACAGCATGCTTTTGGTCATGTGGTTGCTGGGACCGTACGCGCTCTCGAGCGAGATGTCGCCACACGCGGATTCTCGGGGGTCCTTCTCGCTCGGAGCCTCGCCGTACGCGGTGCCGTCTGCATCCCGCACGCGTGCGCGTAAAGACGCCTTCGCGTTCGGCTTCCTGACCGGAGAGCGTTCCGGTGCACCGCCGCACTCTTCTCCCCCCGAGAAATCGTCCCGCTCAGGGTTCGAGCGATGAGCTGTCGGATTGCGGTTGCTCCTCCGAGTCCTGGCGCTCCGAATGATGGCGTCCACAGGCAGCTCCTCGGAGCCTATCTCCGTGAGGTCGGCCACAGGCGCGTTCAGGTTCACCGAGTGGGTCTGAAGCGAAGGGGGGTTGTTGGATTCGGGGACGGAGCTCGAGCGGTTGAGGACCCCCCCGCTCCGCCCACCTTTCTCCTGCAGCCTCCTCCTCACGGGGGAGCTGTTCTGGGACTTGCTGTCCAGCTGCAGTCGAAAGCGGCGCTCCTCCGCCACGGGCTGCGCGATGCCCTCCGGGACGCTCGGATCCGCGGCCAGGTCCTCGGAGCTGGACGACCCGTCGCTCGGATTCCGATCGTGAAGCTGCCTCCTGGCTTTCGCTTGCTGCTCATGAACCCCGCATGAACTTTCCAAAGCATCTGCGAATTATGAGAAACGTCCTTTGCTTTTTCTCCATGTCAAAACATTTCATCACGATAACACGTTCCAGAGCGAGCGGCGCAATTTAACTTTATGGTGGATTTTTCTTGCCCCGTTCAGGCCAATGTGGTGATTTTGCTTCGTGAGTAACGGCTGTTTACTGCGCATTTTTCAGGATAGTTAATTAAGGGGCTGCAGGAATCACTTTGACTTGACTGATTTGACTGCGGCCGTTATTCCGCTCTTTTAATAAGAACGAAAGAAAAAGACATGCCTTGAAAAGTGCTCACGGATTCAATGGAAAGGACCCGTCGACCGATGGCAGACAGTTTCCGACAGACGCTTGAAGAGGACACGTTCATGAGCTTCACTTTTGCCAACGCCACAATGCTCTGTGGGAAAATTGCACACTAATTCAGCAAGGAGGCGAAGGCTTTAACTATTTAAACAGTGTTTAATAATAACCGTTTCATTATTGATCCTACGGCAGCTTTTTCAGTCCTTGAGCTCTTTGGATCACAGTGCCTAATAAAACAGCTTTGGATTAAAGACCATTTTTGATGTCACTTAATTTCAGCACTTGGACAGATACCTGGGACAATAACTTGGAACAATGCAATAAAAATTCTACGACGATGTCTCGACTCTTTGAGCGCAGCCACTAATAGTTTTATAATGGCTTTAGAAAAGGTTCAGTGAGCTCTTTACTGTGATGCTCGGCCTCTCTTCTGGCCTCTCCCGTTGCATCAGCTCCAGCAGCGTCCTCACTTCGGTGCCCAGCTCTGGTCGCAGCTCTGGCTCGATGACAAAATCCAGGGAGGCTGCCAGGGTCGCGCCCAGAGAGAAGACGTGACCCTGCGACACATGTGGTCCATACTGATGAGCAAGCGGCCCCCAGCAAACACGGTGCACTGAGGTGGACTCTTACCACGGACTGCCCTGCAGCGACCGCAGCGCATTCAGCCAAGCGTTACCATCAGATGCTCTTTGCTACACACAGCATATTCAGGCCTTACTTTGACCGCTGAATGACCTAAAACGTTCTCAGCCTACATTCAGACTCTAATCCTACTACTCTGTGCCCCCAGCATACAGCGGCATAGTGGTTAGCGCTGCCACCTTGCGATCAGGAGGTATCTGGCTCCAACCACAACCCCCCGTCCCCCGGCAGCTGAAGCATCCTTCAGCAAGGTACTTACCCTGGTATAGCGAAATCGACCCAGCTACACAAATATGCAATCCGCAGGTAACTTAATGTACAAACCTAACACTGCTGCGGAGGACGGCATCAGCTAAATGAATAATAATAACAGTCCAAGTATCCCGCACACTCTGCATGTTGTTATTATGTGACTTTAGTATCAAAGAAATGTTGGAAGAAAATCTTTTTGCGGTTCCCCAGCGACAGAAGGGAACGCGGGGAAACACCTCGAGAACCCTGGTCCGAAAAAGCGAAATGTCACATTACGCCTCGGCTGTAAAAACGAACCATTTGGCAATATTTCTCTAACAATCCCTAACAGTCCCAAACAGTCCCAAACAGTCCCAGAGTGTTTCCAGAGCTCTGTCTCAGCAGGGACAGAAATAAAAGTGTCCATGACACCGTGATGTGACACAAGGTTATTTTCCTTAAAGTAATCCAAGATGACTTTTCTGTTGTGCACAAAGAACGAGGCTTTCAAATACAAGCACCGGTGCACAACCCTCATCTCCTCCTCTACTGCACTGCAGGTACATTCATTA